>NW_005359478.1:1927257-1927750 GCF_000412655.1 Myotis brandtii | reverse complement strand
CCCCCCCCCCCCCCAGCCCAGGTCCCCGCACACAGCAGGCTCCTAGTAAATGTTAGTGAGTGAATGGATACAGAGTCACAATTTGTCTCAAGCAGACGGAGAGAGCGGAGAGAGGCAGGGGGAACTGGGGAGGGGTATGGACACCGGGATTCACCCAAAGGCGATTCACCCAAAGGCGACTCGGCTAGAAGGGCAGGGCCGAGACTGGAGGGAACTCGGAGGGATAAGGACCGGGATGAAAGCAGAGATGCCACAGGAGAGGTCAGGATTCAGGGAGAGCTTCGGAGGGCAGGCCCAGCGAGCCGGAGAGTAACCCACACTCTCTCTCCAGAGGAAGGAAAGCCCCCTTCCAGGCTGGAGGGGGGCCGGGGAGTCCCCAGAAGAGAAGCGAGGGGGGCGGGGCCCGGAGAACAGGCCAAGGCCCCTCAGCCCGGCCCCAGGAGCCTCCCTACCGTTATTGGGGCCGGGGTTCTCTGCGGGTCCCCCCACCCCT
>NW_005359478.1:1919209-1926989 GCF_000412655.1 Myotis brandtii | reverse complement strand
CCCGCGGTCCGGTCTGGTCTGGTTCGGCCCGGCCCACTTCGCTCCGGCCGCCAGAAAGGTACAAAGTGGAGGGGCGGGGGGGATGCGGGCCTCACAGGCCACGCCCCTGCACAACTTTCCACCAATGGGAGCGCGTCTCCGCCTCTGCGCTCAGCGCCAGCTCCGGTTAACCCCCTGCGAGCCCGTTACCAGCGCCAGGTTAGCCGGGCTCCTGCGGAGGCTGGACCGCACGGCGAGGGGGCGGAGGGGCGTCCCCCACTACCCGGGAGGGTTATCTAGGAGGCCGGGTCCTTCGGGTCCGCGTTAGTGCCAGGCAGAAGGCGTTATCGGGAGTTTGGAGATTTAAACAGGAGCACACGCCCTTTGCCCAGAAAGTAAAGCGAGGCCTGAGCCAGGACCCGCGAAGCCTGTCCAGCCACCTCACCCATCGCCCCGTGTTCTTTGCACAGGAGGGATAGCGCCGGGGGAAGGGGCAACCGCCTGCCCCCACCAGCTTCCAGTGGGGAGCTCGGTGCCCACCTGGGGGTGGGCGCCCGTCCCTTCCCGCCCCACACCTTCCTTCTGGGCCCGGGGCCCACGCAGCCCCGGTCCCGAAGACGAATTAACGAGGTGGTTGCGGCTTGTACAAAGCACCTTTGTTCCCGAGCCCTCAGGTGGGGGCGGGGGAGGAGGCAGGTGCGTGGCCTTGGGATCGTGGGAGCCGCTGCCGGGCTCCACCCCGGCTCCAGGGCGCTGAGCACACCAGCCAGAGCCACTTTTCCCAGCCACCAATCGGAGGGTGGAGACGGCAGGTTCCGCCGCTTGGCTGGTTGGTCGGATGGTCGCCCCCAGGCGTCGGGGGCGAGGGCTTGGCGACTGGGGATAGCGAAGGGGGTACGATTCTCTTTGGCAATAGATTGTGCAGAGAGCCGCCCCAAGCTGGGCAGAAACAAGCCGCGGGCACCCGGGGGACGCCAGCTGCTCCAGCCTGGGACTCTCGTCCTCCCCATCCAGTCTTCGTCTGAGGCGACAGCGTCCCCTGGCGGCCAGACGAACCGCAGCGGGGGCGACCCGGACTTCCCTGAGCAGACAAACTCCGAGGCAAGCTCCTAAAATCTTCCGTTTATTACAACTGAGCAGAGAGACTGTGCGCACCTCCCTCAGCCAGGCCCAGCGCCCAGATTTGCCTAACCCCATCTGCAACTGCGTGCGCAGGTCCCCAGGGTGCAGCTCGACAGCTCGTGGGGTGTCTTAAGAGGCCTGCTCCTTGGCATCCAGGCTCTGGCTCCTTCCGTCACCGCGGGGTGTGTGGAGGGTACTGCAGGGGACCGGCCCACGCCTCTTTAAGTCCTAAGCTGGGTTGGAGGCAGGTGGAACTTCAGAAGAGGTCAGAGGTAGAGGGAGGACACAGCTGGGGGCGGCGGTGCAGGCCTGGGGTGCCGGAAGCAGAGAAAAAAGGTCAGAGGTCCCCTTTTCCCAGACCACTGGCCCTGCCCACCCCCCCACCCCCCATTTTCAGCGACCCTCTTTGCCCACCTGGAAGGTACCACTAGGGGCGGGATTCCAGCTCCTGGACCAGGCTGGTCACTTGAAGGACACAGGCCCTGGGGGTCTGCAGGGAGTGGCTTCCTCGGGGGTGGGGGCTTGGCAGGCCCCTGAGACTGAGAAAGAGAGAAGGTAGGACACAGGCTTGGGAGGGGCTGTCGTGTTGGCATCCCCCCCATCCCATGTGCTGGTGCTGGGGAACACCAGCTGTGGGGGGGGGGAGGGGAGCACGAGAAGTCATCTCTGTTTCCATCCGTCACCATAAGAGTACCAGTGGGGTATGTGCCTCAGCACAGAGGGGAGATCTCGCCACGGCCACAACCACCACAGCCCGGATGGTGGCAAAGGCTGTGACCTTCTCTCCCCCCACTGTTACCTTCGGGTGCCTCACCACCGGGTCAGCGGGCAGAGGGCGGGTGGGGGGATTAGGTCGGTCAGCCAGCACAGCCTGAACAGAGAGAGGGGCAGTGACTGTGAGAGCACATCGAGGGGCAGTGAGCATGCAGAGGTGCTCCCACGGGGTTCAGATCGACATGCACAACAGCCAGAGGGCAGGAGCATCGGGACATGCGCACAGGGCTCGGGGGCATGCCAGCAGATGTCTGGGGAGGAAGGTATGGTCACCGTGCTGTCCCTGGCCCGCTGCAGTCCCGCCACTAACCACCAGATGGTGGTAGAAACCAAGGCAGGAGGCTCACCCTTTGCTGCTTCTGGGGCTCAGAGTGTCTGAAGGCTGAGGGGCACCCGGGTCCCCTAATGAAGAGCACCACTGGCAGGGAACAGGGAGGAGAACTGCAGTTGGGCACCAAGCCTCCCGCCTGCCCTGAGCCAGGGCAGGGCCTGGCCCAGATTTACCTGGAGTTTCTTGGGCACAGGGTCAGGAGGCAGTGGCCTTGAAGGGGGTGCCGGGAAGCCAAGAGCACTAGCCTGCTGAGATAGCAGGAGGAGCAAACAGGCAGATGGGGGAGGGGAGGGAGCAGAGAGAGAGAGAGAGAGATGTGGGCAGAGAGGGTTAGTGCCCAGGGAGGGGCAGCTAGGACCCCCGGGACAATGGGGGTTTGCATGCCGTTATTCATTTGCATGCAGAGGGGGTGACCAGTGGTAGAGTGGGCACGGAGACCACCTCCACACACATACTTCTATCAGCAGATGCAGAGGGCTCAGGGCAAGGGCACTCACCAGCCCTCTCCACATGGTGGACACTGAAGGCCATCCTGGGTCCCACCCTCCCTTTCCTTCCAGGGACCCAGCTTGGTCTCAAAGCCACCAGCGTGGTTAGCTCAGAGGTCAGCAGACCCTTCTCTAGGCGACTGCCCACCCCGCTCCAGGCTGGGCTTTGTTTCTCAGCCTGCAACCAGGAGGGAGGAAAGGGCTGGCCCTAACTCCTTTGATGGACTCTTGGGCGCTGTGAGTCTTTCTCTGGGCCCACCCCAGAGCCCAAGCTGGATGCCGGGCCAAAATGGGGCCCTCTCTCCTCTGGCATTCAGGACTCACCTTGACACCTGGCATCAGCAGGGCCCTCTGCGGGGGTCCTGGGCGTTCTGGGGGACCAGGCTGAGCTGCCCTAAGCATGGAGAAAGGGCTCAGCCTCAGACCCTGTTCTCCACCCATACGCCACTCTTGAGTGGGGTTAACCCTTTGCAGCCCCTTGAGAGGAACATGTGTGGGGCTTAGGCCCAATGGGTGGGGGGCGGAAGCTGATGAACCCCAATTCCCCAGCACAGGGCCTCCGGGGGGAGGTGATCCTAGCATCCCAGCTCACCCACGCAGGTCTACCCGTCTACGTGGGAGGTGAAGAGTTCCAGGGAACATGGAGGGAAGGGAGGTGTGTGGGGTGTGACCCAAGGGGCTTGGGGTCAGAGCCAGGTGGCAGGGGCTGCAGAGGGGGTAGGGGCAGGGCTCCAGGCTGTTGTCCTCAAAAGAGCTGTGGAGGGAGCTGGGAGCAGGGAGGCTGGTACCTGTATTGGCAGCTGGGTCCCTTGAGCTGGCAGAGTCGCTGTCGCAAGCGGGCACGATACCAGTAGCTGGCACCAAGCAGCACCAAGATCAGCAGCAACAGGAGGCTGAGGAGCAGCCCTGTGGTCAGGGACCTGGAGGCTGTGGGGTGAAGGCAGGTTTGAAGGTGAGCAGGGCTGAGAACTCCACACCCAGGAAGGGGTAGGGGGCAGGGAGTAAAGTCAGGTGCTGAGAAAGTGAGGGGGTCAGGGGTCACAGAGAGTCAGGGAGCCAGCAGTGAAGGGGTGGGGAAAAGAGAGGGGTAAAGGATGAGCCACTCTGCCCTCCGGCTGCCCCTGTCCCCAGGCCTTGCTACCTCGGATCCGGGCACGGCAGTCAGGGGGTGCCCAGCCCTCCTCACAGTGGCAGAGCCTGTTGCTGTCGCAGACCTAGGAGGAACAGGTTGAACAATGAGGGGCTCTGCACTCTAGGGCCCTGTGTCCCTGTCCCCAGCTTTTCAAGATCCCAGATATCCACAATGGCAGGTGAGCTGGGGGTGAAGAGGGGCAGAGAGCCAGCACGCTGGGAGTCTTCATGCTGGAGGACATTAGATCCACTACCACTGTGATGCCTTCTAGATGCTGGACACCAAGTTAGAAGCTCTCAGACTCCTCTCTTGTCCCTCAGGAAGTGGGTACTATTACTCTGCCCATTGGACAGACGAGGACACTGAGCTCAGAGAGGTGAGTAACCTGCCCCTGGTCATGCAGCTAGGCAGTGGTAGAGCAAGGATTAGAACCAGGGATGTCTGTTGCCAAAGGCCTGGAGGCTCCCTGCTCCCCTTTCTCATTCCCACGCCAGCTCACCCCGTGCCCATTGCACTTGCTTCGGCATTCCTGTGCTCCCAGGAGAGCCAGAGGCTGGCATCGACGGTCAATGCACACCTGCCCAGTGGGGAAGAAGAGCAAAGATCACATTCTTGCAGAACTTACCAGCACTGGAAGCCAACATGGCTAAGGCCGCACCCTGCTTTTTCAGATGGGAAGACCAAGGCTCAGAGGATGACAGGACTTGGCTCAATCACAAGAATGTGAACTCCCCTCAGATCTGTGCCTTTTACACGGGTGGACGGTGAGGCCTGGGCACTGCTCGCCATGCTATCCCTCCCCACTTAGTGTGGCTCACCCAGGCTGCTCACCAGGCCAGGGCCACAGGCTGTGCCAGGTAGAGTCAGGAGGGGCTGGGCGACGTCGTTGCCCAGGTCCAGGTGTACCCAGCTGCAATTCAGGTGGGTCCCGTTGGCTTCTAGTATCTCCCAGTGCAGATCCAGGGCTGAGCCCAGCAGAGGCTGGGCCATGCCCCCCTGGCACTGGAGCTGCCCGCAAATGGCATCTCTGGAGTGAGGAAGGAGGCACGGGGTGTGGGAGTGGGGCCACGGCTCCCACAAACCTAGGGGAGGAGCCATTGATTTCCTCACTTACCTAGGGTCACAGGACAGGTAGCTGCCAGTAGGACTGCGCCCACAGTTCCCAAAGGCATCCCCCCGAGTATTGGCAGTGAGGAGGCAAGGGGGTGCGGCGGGCTGGGCCCCAGGCCCCCAGAGAGCCTGGCACTGTTGGGCATAGGAAGCACAACGCCCTCGCATGCACACAGCCTGTCCACCATCGCACGGCTCGCCATCCCCCAGACTGATATCAGGAGGGCACTGGGAGCTGTCTCCTGGGCAGAATTCGGGCAAGTCACAGTCACCTCTCTTCGGACGGCACTGCCAGCCAGCTGGGCGCAGCTGTGGAGGGTAAGTGAGTATCAGTGTGGGTGCCGGGCAAATCCAGCCAGGCCCTGGAGGTCAGAATGACTCTCTCCACCCCGGCCCCTGGCAGATGAGCTCTAGAAGACGAGTCCAGTCTGTGCCCACCTGGCAGTTGTGACAACAGGGTCCATCGGATGCACACTGTGCCCCTGGCCTCAGCTGGCAGGTGAAGTAATCACAGCAGGGATCGGTGCAGTCCTATGGGCCAGGGCACAGAGGGGCTGGGCGTCAGAGCAGGCTGGGCTGAGCTACCTCCAGTTCCTCCCAGAGCCTGAACCCAAAGACGCCCACAGCCAGTGAAAGCTACAGCCCAACAATTCACATGCTGTCCCTGCAGACAGGGAGGTGGGAGAGGGGTGAGAGAGCCCTTCAGAACCAGAGAGGGGCTCAGGAGGCTTGGAGGGAGCCCTTGAGCCAGGGCAAGGGCACAAAAGTGAGTGGGGCAAGGCTTTGGGTGAGGGCTCACATCTGGGAAGTCACAGTTGTACTGCTTGCTCAGCTCCACAATCTTATTTCCACGGACAGTAGCCATGGAGCGCAGGCGGGGCAGTTGTTCAAAGAGGCAGCTGCCCATCCCATCCAGGAGGGCTTTCTCCAGGGCCTGGCGGCTGCAGTTGCTGAAGTTCAGGCCGGGCAGGAAGCTGGGAAGGGCGGCAAGGAAGGTTGGGGCTGTTGACCACTCCCTGACCCCTGCCCAGCCCCTCTTTACATCCTGCAGTTACTCACTCTGTGGAGGCCTCCATGATGCAGCTCTTGGCTGGGGCTGGGCCTGGACAGGGGCAGCTGTTCCCAGGTGGGTCATGGTCCAGGCCCAGGCTGTGGCCCAACTCATGGGCTATCGAGGAGGCAACTCCCAGGATGCTTATGGAGTGGTCCTATGGGGAAGGGGCATCCCAGGTCCACCACCAGCCTAAATGCTCCTGTTCTCTCCTCAGCTGACCTCTTGGGCACTCAGCAGGCACTGCCTCTCTCCTTAGTTGCTTCTAAAGTAGGAGGAGAGCCAGGCCAGCGTGGCTCAGTGGTTGAGCACTGACTGACCTATGAACCAGGAGGTCACGGTTCGATTCCCAGTCAGGGCATATGCTCGGGTTGCTGGCTCAGTCCCCAGTGCGGGGTGTGCAGGAGGCAGCCAATCAATGATTCTCTCTCACCATTGATGTTTCTATCTCTCCCACTCCCTTCCTCGCTGAAATCAATAAAAATATGTCAATCATGAATGAATGAATAAATAAGTAAGTAAGTAAATAAATAAATAAATAAAGTAGTAGGAGAGCCCAGGCCTCGGGGGTGGGAAACCTGGGTTCTAGCTCAGCTCTGTTCTCCTTCCCTCACTGTGTGGTCCAGGGAGATCACCTCTGTTCTGTGGGCCTCAGCTACCCCCCCCAAAATGGGAAAACCTCCTAGGTGAAGACTGTACACTGATGAGCTGGCCATCAGTGAGGGTGCCCTGACTGCAGAAGCCACATGAAGCAGCCCTGCTCTCTATACCTATCACTTGGCGTTGGGTAACTCTGTAGTGGTTTCCAGTGAATAAATGGTACCACCAAGAGGGACTTAACTGGGAATGGGCAAGAGACCTGGGGACAGCTCACCATGTTCACACCTCCCGAGTAGTCAGGAGAACAGATGGAGTTCTGAATGGCCATGCCCACCATGGGCCCAGAGAATGAAGTAGCTCTGTGGAATTGAGAAGCCAAAGGTCAAGGCCAAACACCAGGGGAGGCCAGAGCTTCAGGGCCTCAGGTAGGGAGCTGGGCTGTACAACTGGCCAGGTCAGGGCAGAGCTGGCCCCACGGACTGAGCCTGGGGATCTTACGTCACCAGCTGGGCACTGTCGTGGGGCAAACGAGGCAGTAAGTTGGTCCGGCGCCAGTGGAGGAAGTTGTCTAGCGTGACACCTGGGTCTTGGCTTATCTCTATCAGGTCTTGATGCGTCCAAGCCTCCAGGCCCACTAGCGCCACTCGTACATTCAGGGGCCGGAAGAACTGAAAAAGAGCCGGGCTCAGGAGAGGGGTTCTCACGGTTAGGGGGCCGCAAGGATGCCATCAGCCCGACACTCACCGTGTCCAGGAGGTGGACCGCTTCCAGTGTGCGGTTCAGCAGGTACTGGAAGTCTGGGTACCTCTGGACCTGTGGGTTAAGAGAGGTTCCCGTGAAAGGTGGCAGGGGGGGGGGGGGGGGGTCAGGGCAGGACAAGCAGGGGCCAGCAAGCTCACCTCCGAATGATCAGCTACAATCATTAGCTCAATAATCTTGGTCTCTGTCACCACATCCCGCCTCCACTGTGGACAAGAAGGAGCCTCAGGCACACGGGCCGCTCACTGCCAGCAGCTGCAGGGCTGACCAAGCTGTGTCCACTCCCACCCGGAGGACAGTGAAGAGCCCCTCTTACAGAGGAACCACTGAGAGCCTGAGAGGCTAGGGACTTGCCCAAGGTAGGCCAAGAAGTACGTTAGGAAGCTGGGAGCAGAGCCCTGCTTTTCTGGCTCCAAATTCAATGTTTTTGTCCC
>NW_005359478.1:1915458-1919179 GCF_000412655.1 Myotis brandtii | reverse complement strand
TAATAATAATAATAATAATAATAATAATAATAGCCAACACCATCAAATACCATATGTCAGGCACAGTTCTAAGCACTTTACTTACATATTGAGTCACTTAATTTTCATAGCAACCCTGTAAGATCCGTAGTTTTATTATCTCCATTTTACAAATTAGGAAACTCAGGTTTTATTGCTTTATTATTGGTAACTATGTATTTTCTATATCCAAGTGAGCTCTCTACATATGGGATCATAAGACACGAGGAGTTGGAGTCTAGTACATACATCTAAATCCTTGATATACCACTTATTAGTTGAATGGCCTTGGGCAAGTCATTTAATCTCTCACTAAAATAGAGCTATCAATAGCACCCACCTCCCAGGGTTGCCGGGAAGAGTAAAGGAGATAATGTTCATAAAGTGTCTGGCACGTGGAAATTGCTCCATTAGCAGGAGCTGTTGTTACTGTGGACAAATTGCTCTGAGGGTCCCGGGGCCAGCCCTCCTGCCATTCCTCCTTACCCGGCGGATATGATGCTGTCCCAGGGGGCGCTCTGGTGGAGCCTGAGTGGACATCGGTTCACGCCAGCTCAGGGTGCAAGTGTGGCCCGGCATGGGGAGATCCTGGATCCGGGAGACCATGGGAGGACCCTGAAGGTCCCCAGGCCTCAGCTCCAGGGTATAGCTTTTCTCTGGGGACAGGATCACCAAGCCCCTAGGGAAAGAGACAGGAAGTCAGACAACTTTTCAGCTCCATGCCTCATGCCCTGCCATCTCCCCACCTCTGTGGACTCTACCCACTGTACCTGAGCCCGGAGCAGGTGCAGACGGAGGCCCAGGAGTCTGCATGGCCCTGCACTCCGCCCTGGTAGCAGCAGTTCTCCTACAGCACAGAACAGAGCGCCCGTTTGCCGGGTAGGCCAGGGTTTCAGCCCAGGAGACTTGCCTGTTGGTTAAGATGTAGCATCTTCCCACATCCTCCAGGGATGGCCCCCTCCCCAGCTGCCCCCTCCCTCCTTTCCTCAGGCCAGAAACAGGGCACAAGAGGGCCCGACTCACCAGAGTGTGTCCCTCACTGACTACCCTGGTACCATCAGGTTGGTACCACACCAGGGTTGGGTGGCCTGGCACTAGCTCCCTGTGAAGACAAAGGAGAGCAGTGTCAGCTCTCTCCCAGGGTGCTGCAGGGCCAGCCTGCGGCCTGAAGGTGACAGAGGGTTAACGGGGTGCCAGGCATTGCCCCATCCTTCCTGCTTCCCCCCTGAGGCAGCAGAGCGTAGTGGTTGGGCCACAAATTCTGCCAGGCTTTCCGGCTTCCAACCTGGATTTCACCACACACTAGCTGTGTGACCCTGGGCAAGTTATGTAACCTCTCTGTGCCTTGACTTCTTTATGTATAAAACGAGGACAGTAATAACACATTACTTGTATCTACTTGTAGGGTGGTTATGAGGATTATATGGATTCAAGCACTTAGTACCTAACACACAGTAAATGCCATATAAGTTGTTAGCCATGTTATTGTTATTATTATTATTAGTACCCCGGCCTTTACCTATTCTGTAGCAGCTCCAGGATATGACTCTCACCATCCAATTCCAATTTGATCCGTAAAGTCTCAGGCAGGCTGGTCTGTGGGCACCAGAGAGCAGGTCACCGCCCTGGCCCTGCCCCAAATTCCTATTCTCCCTGACCAGAAAGTGCCAGGCCCTTAGGAGAGCACCGATGATTACATCACTGATTGGGGGGGCTGTCCCAAGGGAGGGGTCAGGAAGGCCTGTCTGGCCTGGGGCATTGTTCTGGGGGGTTGTGCTGGGAGGTCAAAGAAGGTATCTTGAGCCGCCCCCTTCTCGGCTTCCTGCCCAGAGAGGAAGCATCGTGGAGGACTCAGTGCAGGCCCCAGCCCTTCCTCTGACTCAGCTTTAGAATTGGGGGTAAGGGGAGGGCATTGGGTGAGGTCCTGACTCTCTTTCCAAATCCCTCCATGGAGAAAACCAACAAATGAGACCAATAAATCAAGTTTGACCTCAGGATTTCCCAGTGGCCATGGATGGGCTGGGTGGGGCTGAGGCAGATGGGTGGAGAAGGGGGAGGGACCTAAATGGAGCCGGGTGCTGGGGTGTGATGGGAGAGGCAGCCGGACCTGGGGGGGCCGAGCCACAGTGAGGTCCACTCACCTGCTCTTCAGCCAAGCTTCATCTTGAGACACCTGACTGGGGGGTGACAGGGTGGTACTTTATTTGAGGGTACGGAGAGGCTCACCTGAAGCACCTCTGCTAGGCTGAGTGTGAGGTTGTCCTGAAGGATCTGGGGTCCCAAGGGCCCACTCGGGGTCTTCTCTGGAATTGCCTGCTCCTCCTTGGTGCCACCTGCAGGGTCCCCAGAGTACCCCAAGAGCATGCTGAGAGACTCAGCACCAGCTGGTGCCCTCGGACCCCCTGGTTCCCAAGTACTTCAAGGCCCCTTCTCTGCCTGAAGGGCTCCTGAACTGCGTGCTGGGACTTAAAGGAGAATACTGGGGGTGGGGGCTTCCTCCAATAGTGGGCCTTCGTTCCACCAACATCCCCAAATCCCCAAAGAAATTGAGCTAGCCCAGCCTGTGGCTCCTCCCTCTCGCCCTCAGGCCAATCCCAGGTTCTCATAGGGGCCCTCTCTCCTCCCACTCCCACCCAATCTCCATCCCCCCCAAGCAACGCCCCCTACGAGGACTGAGGGAAGCCTTGTGGCTGGGTGCCCACTCACCCTCCCCTTTTCTCACGTCGGAGATGCTGGGAACGCCCATTTCTGGGTGAGCAGTGCAAACACCACCATGCCCTCCCCAAACACCCCTCATGCCCAGTTAGGCACACCCGCTCCCCACAGCCTCTGCTTCCTCCCTGGGTCCCCCCCCTCACACAATGGCCCTCTCTCCTCCGGACACTCCACCCTCGCCTGCCTGCTCGGCCCCCGGCCCAAGACCGCAGCAGGAAGTGAAAGTTCCAAGGAGGAGCTGGTGTCCCAGCCTCTTTCCTGGCCAATTCTCCCCTCTTTTGGCGTCTCCCGGGCCCCCGCCAGCTCAGCCAGGTTTCTGGTGGCATCAGCACCAGAGTGCGAGGTGCCTGGCCGTTCAGGCCTAGAAGGTGGCGGCAAGAATCCTCTTCGCCAACCCTACGAGCTTGTCCACTGGGCACCCTGGCACTGGTGAAACGGCCGGCCAGGCCCCAAAGGAGCGAGGCCTCAGTCCTGGGGCGCAGTGACCCACTCCCGGAGGGGCGGGGCGCCGCGCCAGGCCCCGGGAGCTGGAACCAGCGCCCAAGAGTGTCCGAGGGTGACCCTCCTTTCCTCTCCTCTCCATCGCCCAGTCGCCGGCCCTCGCCCAGGACCGCAGACCAGGGCCGGCCGTGCTCTGGTTGGGGGCTCCCAGGGTCTCCTTCTGACCCCGATGCCTCCCGACTTCCCCGCGCCCCTTTCCAGTCCTGCCCTGGCCCACTCCCGGCCCCGCACTCACTTGTCCCTGGAAGTCCGAGGGTGACCCTCCTTTCCTCTCCTCTCCATCGCCCAGTCGCCGGCCCTCGCCCAGGACCGCAGACCAGGGCCGGCCGTGCTCTGGTTGGGGGCTCCCAGGGTCTCCTTCTGACCCCGATGCCTCCCGACTTCCCCGCGCCCCTTTCCAGTCCTGCCCTGGCCCACTCCCGGCCCCGCACTCACTTGTCCCTGGAAGCGACGGGAAGGGCAGGGGGCTGCCCGCCCCCAGGAGCCC
>NW_005359478.1:1904154-1914960 GCF_000412655.1 Myotis brandtii | reverse complement strand
GCGCGGGCGGCGGGAGTGTGCACGGCATTTTATTAATTAGGAAGGGGCGACGTGGGAGCGCGCAGGACGCCCCTTCACTCCGCATAGGTAGCGTCATCGTTGCTGTCGCTGTAGGCGGAGGAGGAGAGCTCCTCCCGGGGTGTGCAGCCCGGGCAGCGCTGCCGCATGTCGTCCCAGCACGACCGGCAGTACACAGCCTTGCAGTCCGGAGTCGGGCACACGTAGGACTCGGGCGTCTCCGGTGCCTGGCACACCACACAGCGCCGGCGCAGCCAGGGGCGCAGGAAGGGGCAGCGGCGGTGCAGGATGTCCGCCAGGTCGTGGCGCTGTTGGGAAGCGAGGAGGGTGGAGAGCTAGAGAGGGCGCGAGGTGGAGAAAGGGCGGAGGGGAACCGGCCAGCGCTTCTCGTCGGAGGTCTCGAGGCATGACAGTGCCCACGAGCTGGAGGAAACTGGATTGGGCAAAGACGACCCCCGGAGGGCAAGGGTGCTATGGAGGCGGGTCCTAGAGAGCTGCCCTCCCGCACTCCGTGATGGAGAGTGCGAGGGTCCGGCTGGTGGGACTCAGTGCTTGAGCGTTGACCAATGAACCAGGTGGTCACGGTTGGATTCCCGATCAAGGGCACATGCCTGGGTTCCATCCCCAGTAGGGGGCCTGCAGGAGGCAGCAGATCAATGATGCTCATCATTGATGTTTCTATCTCTCTCTCCCCCTCCCTTCCTCTCTGAAATCAATAAAAATATATTTAAAAAAATAGAGAGTGGGAGGATGCAGCGTGGACAACAGCAATAACCATCATTTTCATTTTCCCATCAGTCATCTTATTTGGTTCGCAGGGTGGGGCTGCGAAGTGAGGAGGACAGATAAGACTATCACTGTTGTGTTCCCCAATTTGCAAATGAGGAAGATGAATCTCACAAAGGTGAAGTGACTTTCCCAAAGGCACACAGATCGTAAACAATCAAACCTGGCTGCACCCAGGTGCCCTGATGGAAATCACAAGCCTGGTGCATGATGCGCCCCCTCTCTCCCACCCTCTCCCCACCGGCCACCTGATCAGATCACTCCGGCTCCCAAAACCCCAGGAGCTGCACTGCCTGCCATAGGCAGGGCTCCTGGGGGTGGCTTTCCTAGCCTCCCCCAATCTGGTCCCTTTCCAGCCTCTGCCCCAGCGTACCCCTTCCTGAGCTGTACCTGCCTCCTTAGACTAGCCCTGGCACTCGGCACGCCCTCTGTTTGGATTCTTAGTCTTTGCACATTCTGTTCCCTCCGCTTGGAATGAATGCCCTTCACATTTCTATCTGCCCATCAAAATCCACTTTACTCAGGACCGGGTCATGGGATCACAGTATGTTGCTGCTGGGTTTTTGTTTTTGTATCAGTCCATGTTGCGTTTCATGGGGGTAGGGGATCTGGGCACAGGAGGAAAAAGTTAAACAGACATTCTCACTTTGATGAGTTTGCTTGGGGGCTGATTGAATAAGAACAAGTACCACTTGCTGTTGCTGCTGTTGTTTTTGAATAATGTTGGGCCCTGTACTAAGAAACTGTAAGTAAATTAGCTCAATTCAAACAATAACCATGTAAGGCAGGTATTGTTTTCATCCTCATCATCTCTTTTCCAGGTGAGAAAACTGATGGTTGGAGAGGTGGTCACTTGCCTAGAGTCACCCGATGACAACTAACACGTGTTCAGAACTTTCTATGTGCTTGCACCACGACAGCAAAACTCACTTAATCCTTACCACACCCAAATGGAGTCAGTAACTCCACTTTACAGAAAACCAAGGCACAGCATTTAAGGAAGTGCTCAACATCATATAGTTGTCATAGTAATAAGGACAGGGGCCAGGATTTAAACCCAGGTCCTCTGGCACCGGAGCCCTACACCTGACCATCACTCTGTTACTAGTCTCTAGGGAGCAGGCCTGCAGATCTGTCCCCCGCCCTACACCCCGTTCTTCAGAGGGAGACCCAGGTCCAGTGAGGACTATGGCCAGAGTGACACAGCTTCATGAGGGAGTGTGGACTGGAGCCTGGTTCTTCTGACTCAATGCACTTTCCAAATACCACGCTCCCTTCATGAGGCCTTCCTGGCCCCCAGCCCCTGCCTCCCCGCCTTCTATGGATTGCCCCGAGCTTCTGGTCTGCAGGCCTCTCAGTAGGCCCCGTGGCTTTGCCGTGGTCCCTGGTTTCTGATGAACCCCTCTTGCTTTCCTTCGATCAGCCTATATCACATCTTATTCCCCCTTTCCGCCTGCTTCCTGCTGGTCCTCTGAGTAGCTCAGGCTGGGCTGACGTCTGGGGCTCAGAGATGGACACGGCCCTGATGTCCAGGAGCATATGACCAGGCCCCTTGGCACGAATCATGTCTGAACTCACTGAGCTCCCAGAAGCCTGGGGCCTGGTGGGGGCTGGGTGGACTGAAGGGAGAAGCCCTTCCTTCGGGGTTCTCAGGCCCAGCCGGGAGCCACAGCGCGCAGGCCTGGCCTGACTTACTCGGGCTCTCTGCTCTCGCGCCTGCCTCACGATGGCCGCCCTCCTCAGTTTGGTGAAGGCCGCTCTTTTCCTCAGGAGCTCATTGTAGAAGAACAGGATCCGCTTCTTCTCTCGCTGGGCCAGGAGAAGAGGGTCAGTACCAGCGCCGCGGGAGCTGCCAGCGGTTGGTGTGTGTGTGTGTGTGTGTGTGTGTGTGAGCGCTGCCCGGAGGGGTGGGGAGGTCAGGGGAGAGGCCAGGGTGCACCTTGGGGAAGTAGAAGGCTGCGATGACCCTCCGGAGCCGGTAGCCGAAAGCCTGGAGCAGACAGAGACACACTAGCAGGCCGGTGGGGAGTCCAGTCCTCGCATAGGCTCCTGCGCTCAGGCGCACAGGCTGAGGCAGACAGGCTGAGGGCGGGGAGGCCTGTCAAGGGACTGGCCCTTGAGGGACAGGGCAGCCCTGGCTGAATTCCCACCCCAGTGAGGGCTCGGGTTAGGTCTGAAACCTTGCTGGACTCCTGCTTCCCCTGCCCCCTGAAGAGCTGGGCCATCAAGGGCCCAGGTGGCTATGTGCTCAACACAGCGCAGATGTAGACCATTTCCATGGGGCAAGGAGTTCTGTGGGACAATGCCCTCCAGAGGACGGGACCCTCTGGCCCTAAGGCCCAGCCCCCAGGCTCCTCTGACCCAAGTCTGTCATCCTCCAACTCTTCAAGTCGGACCTGGTATTTCCTGCTCTGGTTCCCCAACCCAAACAGTCTCCTCTGACCCCATCTCCCCACCAAGTCCTGGTCCCCACTCTGGGCCTTGGAAAGCCCCTCGCCCCTCAGCCCTCCACTCCTCTGCTCCGAAACCTCAGCATCACTCACGCATGTTGTTTGATTCCACCACCGTCTCCGAGGAGGTGTTCAGGGCCCCGATGGTTTTCCGAAGAAGCCGGGCAATCAGGGAGTCCCCCCCAACTTTCACCTCCAGTTTATGACTGCCTGAGGCCAAGATCCGGGCGGTGGGGTGGGGGATGATGTAGGGGTTAGGTGAGGAGTCGGAGTTAAGGGGATGAGGAGAGGCCCAAGCTCAGAAACACTTCTCAGGTGCACAGTCCACCCCTTCACTGAGTGCCAAGCCCTTTCTCTTGTGGATGTAAAGGGGCAGGAAACCAAGGGCCCCAGGAACAGCTGTCAGGTTGCGGGGCTCAGATTTGACCCTCAGGACAGAAAGGGGCTGAGACCCAGAGGCAGAGACAAAATGGGAAGACTCGGGGTGTGTGGCTGCACAGGGCGGGGTCTCGGGCGCGCTCACTGCGGAAGGAGTACTGCAGGAAGGAGTGGCGGCGGATGGTGTCGAAGATGGAGTAGAGAGCCCAGTCCAGCCCACACAGCACCAGGAGCAGCAGCAGAACCGGCAGTGTCTCCAGCAGCTCCCGGACCTGCCCAAGAGCAGGAGGGGTGGAGCGGGCACCCACCCGCCCGGCATGGCGCCCTCTGGATGCCTTTGCCCTCCACTCTCAGATCTGTGCCTCTAGAGGCCCCCTGCCACCCTCACCACATTTCTCATTTCTGAGGCCTGGATGGTGGGGTCGTAGGGGAAGATGACCGTCTTCTTCTCAGCTTTGCGGAGCGGCAGCAGAGTCGGTTTGCCCTGGAAAAAGGTGTCCACACAGTGAGGAACACCAAGGACAGTCTCCCCCCCCCATCCCCTTGCCCTCCCGGAGCGCGAAGCCACAGGGCAGCTAGCGGCGCACCCGCACCCTCGGGCAAGGCTGGGCCCACTCACCAGCTTCTTCCTGCGTTCGTCGATCTGGCAGAAGTAGGTGCTGATGTAGATGTTGTCAAAGCGAATGTCCCCGTTATAGCTGTCCAAGTAGGAGAAGGACCTGCGAATGAGGACGTCTCCCTCTCTCTCCAGCCCTGGGCTTCCTAAGGCACAGCCACTGCACCAGCCGGCCACTGAGCACCGTCTGCTTCCCAGGAGAAGCCTCTGCCCTGCCTCAGTCAGGAGCAGTGAAAGGCACCCGCACCAGCGATGGGGAGGGGGTGGGGGTGGGAGGAGCTGTGTGCCCTGTGTCACGGGAGGAGGGAGATGTCCCAGGCGTGGATCTCGCAGGATGAATATCAAGCAGAGGAACAGCAAGAGCAAAGGCACAGAGCGGGGGGTGGGGGGTGGGGGGGGACCCCGCAAGGTTTCAGGAGCCACCTGACCCATTATGACTCCCACCGTCACCGCCGAGTCCTCGCCTCTCGGCTGAGCCTGAAAAACATCTCCTGGAGGTTCCTTCCCCTCTGACACATCCCTGGGTTCAGCCGTGGTTTCTGTGTGTGTGTGTGTGTGTGTGTGTGTGTGTGTGTGTTGGGGGGGTAGGTGTGTGTGTGCATGTGTAACTCTCCTCTGTGTGTCTCCCATGGCCCCACATAAAGCTTCCATTTCTAAGGAAAAAAATGTTAATTGTTGAAAATGTGTTTGAGCCCCAGCCGGTTTGGCTCAGTGGATAGAGCAGGGGTCCTCAAGCTTTTTAAACAGGGGGCCAGTTCACTGTCCCTCAGACCATTGGAGGGCCGGACTATAGTTTAAAAAAACAACCTATGAACAAATTCCTATGCACACTGCACATATCTTATTTTGAAGTAAAAAAACAAAACGGGAACAAATACAATATTTGTATTTGCATGTGGCCCGCGGGCCGTAGTTTGAGGACCCCTGGGATAGAGCATCAGCCTGCAGACTGTAGGGTACCGGGTTCGATTTCAGTCAAGGGCACATGCCTGGGTTCCATCCCCAGTAGGGGGCCTGCAGGAGGCAGCCGATCAATGATTCTCTCTCATCATTGATGTTTCTATCTCTCCCTCCCTCTCCCTTCCTCTCTGAAATCAATAAAAATACTTTTGAAAAAATAACATGTGTTCGAAACTATAAAATGACAGTAAATAATCTCTGTACGCCGTGAAACATAACTGCCAATGCTATTGGTCCGGGGACCTTGTCATAATCCATCCATCTTTCCCTTTCAAGTAGAACTGACTGTAAATGCAAAGAAAGATGGTGAGCGCCCCCTTGTGGAGGAACCTCTCGCTACTCTGCAGAGGCCTCCGGAGCCTGGGCCCCGCCCTGTGCCCCGCCCTGTGCCCAACGCTGCTCCTGCAGGGAGTGACCTCACCCAGGTTGAAAGCCTGGAAGTGCCTTTTGACTCTCTGCCTCCTTCCTCCCCTCCCCTCCCCTCCCCAAGCTCTGAGGCCTGGACACCTTTCCCTTTTAGGGCCTTCTCAGGCCGACTTCCTGCCACGCCCCAGTCCGGCCAGGCTCCCTGACCTCTGACCCACCTTGGACTCCGGCCTTCAGTCTGTCCCCGTCCATCCTGCAACCGCCCCCAGGGCTTTCCAGACTGTCTGGCCAAGCCCACTTCAGGCAAGTCCTCTGCCCTCCACATCCCACAGATGCCAGGATCCTTGCCCAAGAGACACCCTCTCTCTCCTTGACCATGGCTCCCCATCGGCTGCCTTTTAAAGCCCATTTATAGCTCTTGCAGGGGCACCTCCTCGGCTCCCACGCCCGTCCCACAGCCCTCAATCGTCTCTGTCTCTCGGATGCCTCTTGTCTGCCCTCCGCCATGAGCTTCTTGAGGGTGGGACTGTGGCTCATTCATCCTTGTCCTCTCACAGGCACACACAGAACCACTCACTGGAGTCACTCTGGGCTCTACAAACAAGGGCAGACTGAGCAGGAGCCCCTGTGGCTGTCCCTGCCCAGCCCCTGCCCATCTCCAGCCTTTGGGGGTGGAGACAGGAAACAGAGGGTCCAGAGGTCAGTAGGGGACGGAGAGCAAGGCCCAGGGCGGCCCGGCTGGACGCCAGGCTGGGTGGGGTTGAGGACTTTGGTCCAAATGGAGGGAAAGTAGCTGCCAACACAGCAGGCGGGAGAAAATGAAAGCAGAACTGGACGATAAAAATGGCACAAAGTCAGAGCCAAGGGGAATGTGAAGGGCAAGAAAAAAAATCAGAAGTCAAAGCGAAAAGTAAAAACGTCAGCATCGGGATAGAGGCTGGAAGGAGCCGGAGAGATGGAGACGGGCGCCCTTCTGGGGCGGCAGGAACACGGGCGATGTTCCTTCTGACAAAACGCCCACGTCCCCTTTAACTCTGTGTAAACAACTCACCCACTCTAGGAACCGCAGAGCTAAGGGCACAAGGACATGCACATTCAGAGTCGGAGGTGGGCCTGATGGTCCGTTCTCCCCCCCCCTCCCCCGTCCCGGGGAAGGCTCCCCTCCAGAGCCAAGGAAGGGGTGTCAGGAGCAGGGAGGGGGGGGGCCGGGCTCACGCGTGGAGGACGATCAGGAAGGTGCAGGAGAGCAGCAGGTGCAGCAGCCCCAGGGCCCACTCCAGCTGGGCCTCCTGGCGCCTCACGTAGTCCCGCACCTCGGTGCTCACGTGCTCCCAGCTGGTGTTGAGGCCCAGCAGCCCCGCCTGCTTCTCCTCCTGCGCGAGGCACAGGGCAGGCCCTCCAGGCTTCCCGCCACCTGGAGTCTCTTTCCTCTCTGCTCTCCTGGAATTCTCTTTCCCAGGAACAAGGCCTGATGGCCCCCCACTTTTCACCTGCCTCTACCCGTCCCCACTATTAATGAAGTTAGTCGATATCCATGGAGCCACTCCTCCGTTTGCCAGGCCCAGCCTCTCCGTGGCATCTCTCCCCGGCGCCCCACGCATGTCGTGTCCGCTGGCTTGTCGCGGGACCTGTGGGAGCTGCTGCTGCCTTCTGCCCAACACCCTCCTGGACATAGGCTTGCTCCCCTGCGTCTACGTGAGCGGACACGTCTCACACCTGGTTGACCGTCCATCCCAACGTCGGGTCCATGCGCAGCACAGGCTCAGCCTGTTTCTCTCCTATCACCCAGCACCAATGCTGTTCCCCTCCTGCCCCCTCCCCACGCCCCGTGACCTCTTTCCTATGCCCCCGACCCTGCCTGCACTTGCCCTACCTCAGGTCATGCCCCTGCCTCCTACCTTGAGGTTAATCGTGGCTGAAAAGTCCCCGCCCAGCCCATGAATGGACTGGTTGACAGAGTCGTACGTCTGCCCGAAGTTGCCTTCCACTGGGATGCGACTGCGGCACCAAATTTCCATGGCTGGGGGCGGCGGGGCCAGGTCAGGGGCTGCCTCCGTGCCCAGCCTCCAGGCTTCCCTTCCGGTGATCCGCTCCACCCTGCTTTCTGCCTCCCTGCCCACGGCTTCCTCCCACCTGGGGTCTATTTCCTCTCTGCTCTCCTTGAATTCTTTTTCCCAGGAGCAAGGTCTGATGCCCCCCCCTTTTTCCCCGTCTATAACCAGACCAACTATTAACAAAGTTAGTCCATATTCATAGAGCAACTGCTCCGTTCGCAGCTCTGTTACCTTCTTCACAAGTGTTATCGCCTTAAACCAGCGGTTCTCAACCTGTGGGTCGCGACCCCTTTGGCGGTCGAACGGCCCTTTCACAGGGGTCGCCTAAGACCATCCTGCATATCAGATATTGACATGACGATTCACCACAGTAGCAACATTACAGTTATGAAGTCGCAACAAAAATAATTTTATGGTCGGGTCACAACATGAGGAACTGTATTTAAAGGGCCAGAAGGTTGAGAACCACTGCCTTAAGCCCTCAAAAACCCTGGACGGGATAAGCACTATTATGATGCCCATCTTTCAGCTGAAAAGACAGCGCAGAGCGTGGCTGTAACTTACCCTGGGGAGTGGAAGGGCTGCTCTGAGGGGGCTGTGTCCTCAGAGCCTAAAGCCTCCCGCCTCACTGCTTCCTGCCCCACACCTACCCAACACACCCCAAGGACTCAGCCCCCTAGCCTGGTACTCCCCACCCTCCTGCCCCTGTGCTGACCCTTGGCAATGCCACAGAAGAACTTGAACTTCATGGGCAGGCAGAGCAGGTGGTTGAGGAGCGGGACCCGGATGCGTTGCATGCACTGTTCGTGCTTTTTGTCAAACCAGCGGCGGCAGCTGAGTATGGCCTTGTTCACCACATCTGTGGGCAGGGGCCAGGGCTGTCTGAGACCCCCACACCCTGACCTGGAGCCCCGGCCCCATGGCCTGCCCCACCTGGGGACACCCCTCACAGGAGCAACGAAGCTTGGTCTTCAGCTCGTACATCTTCTGTGTGGAGAGGTGGGGTCCGAAGGCCATGGCTCGGCGGGGCCTCCCCCCTGGGACTGTCTCTTCCAAGTCCGTGGCATCCTCGGGTGTGTAGCCAGTCTCACTGTTCACCTGCGCGTCCAGGTCCCCGAAGGAGTTGGAGATGTTTTGAGTCTCAGCTCTCAGTGACTTTTTGCTGCCCTGGGGGTACGAGGGTTGGAAAGGGTCAGAGACAGGGGCTTAGAGCTTCTGCTGCCCAAGAGCCTCTCCTTCCCCCATTAGCCAAGCTTTGGGCTCTTACCGCAGGCCTGTGGGAGCCTAGGCCCCGAGGTAGATTCACACCTTAACTTCTCCACTGGTTACAGTCCCCCGAGCCCTCTCCTCTCCCCAGATGCCTCTGCCTTGCTCACCTCCCAGGCTCCCAGCTCCTCCTCAGGCCTCCCATCCCAGGTCCTTGGACTTCACCCCACATCACCCATCTCTCAGCCCTATGCTGTCTCAATGTCCCAACTCCCAGGCCCCTCAACCCCTATCTCCACAGCTCAACGCTCCAATCCCCGCAAACCCCAGTCCTCAAAACTAACTTCTCCACTGGTTACAGTCCCCGGAGCCCTCTCCTCTCCCCAGATGCCTCTGCCTTGCTCACCTCCCAGGCTCCCAGCTCCTCCTCAGGCCTCCCATCCCAGGTCCTTGGACTTCACCCCACACCACCCATCTCTCAGCCCTATGCTGTCTCAATGTCCCAACTCCCAGGCCCCTCAACCCCTATCTCCCCAGCTCAACGCTCCAATCCCCGCAAACCCCAGTCTCCAAAACCCAATGCTCTATCCCCTGGTCTTCAAAGCTTCCAAATCCTCACGGCCAAGGCCCCCAACGCCCTGACATTCTAGTTCAGCTGCCCAACCAACCTCCCACTTCGGCGTTTGGAAATGTGTGGGGGGCAAGGCATGTCCCCATGATGGGGGCGGGGGCTCTCCTGGCATTTCGTGCCCAGGGACCAGGGCACATCCTGCAATGTTTGGGGACAGTCCTGGAAAAAACAATGCCAGCAGCACCCCCATGGGGAAAGTGCAAATCCAGGGTCACCGCTCCCAGCTCAAGTCACCTAGGCCCCTGGAAATAGGGGCCCCTCGGCCCTGCCCCTGAAGGGTCCTGACCAGCAGGTCCTTGAACACCGCACGCAGCGGGGCAGTGGACACGCGCCAGGCCGCGCGGGTGTTGTTGATCTGCAGCTCCACGGTGCAGCCCAGCGAGGCTACCACCTCGTTGAGGTTGTATCGCAGGTTGGCCACCGGTCCTGGGGGAAGAAGCCCTGCTGAGTCACTCCCTCCAGCAGCGGTTCTCAACCTGTGGGTCTCGACCCCTTCGGCGGTCGAACGGCCCTTTCACAGGGGTCGCCTAAGACCATCCTGCATATCAGATATTGACATGACGATTCATCACAGTAGCAACATGACAGTTATGAAGTAGCAACGAAAATAATGTTATGGTTGGGTCACCACATGAGGAACTGTATTGAAAGGGCCAGAAGGTGGAGAACCGCTGCTCCGGAGCTAAGTAACTTTCTTAAGCCCACCCCTCGCTCCCTCACTGCATGCAGTGACCACCTTCCAGGACTGAATCTGACGGGGCCCCCCAGCCCTGAGAGGCCCTCTCACTCGGCCCCTGGCTTTTTCACCTGTGTCAGCCAAGGAGCCCCGAGATGGGAGGAACGCTCTCAGGGACACGCGGCACATTGCCGCAGCTGGGATTCGGTTCCCACCCTTTCTCCTCCGCCAGGCCTGGCTCCCATGGGTGTCCCACCCAGGTCACTGCATCAGCAGCACTAACTGGTACCCAGGGGCACACTCACCCTCATAGATGGCCGCCAAGGCGTAGCCCAACGCAAAGAGCCTGCCCTCTTTGCCCAGCATTTTGGGTATTAGCAGGAGGCTGGCACAACGGATATGAGGGGAGGTCCCCCAGCCCACGGCCCCGGAGCCTGTCAGGAGAGCCCAGGAGGTGGTAAGGCAGAGCGAGGAAGCTGGTTAGGCTACCAGGTTTACCAGAGCATGCCCCCCCCCAGCTCCCTTCTAGAACACCGCCATCCCGCTGTTGTCCCCATTTACACGGACTCAGATAGGCCTTCCCGGCCACTCATTACTTCACTTATCCCACAGCCATTTACAGAGCTCAGCTGAGTGCCCGTCCCTGGAGGGCTGGGAGAGATGGA
>NW_005359478.1:1888084-1902951 GCF_000412655.1 Myotis brandtii | reverse complement strand
TTTCTCTCTCTCTCTCTCTCTCTCTCTCTCTCTCTCTCTCTCTCTCTCCCTTCCTCTCTGAAATCAATAATAAATATTTAAAAAAGAGAGAGAGCCCGATGGAGGTGCCAACCCCTTCTCTAGACTTCCAAAGAGCAAAGCTAGTCTCTCACCCCTCCACCCCAACCAGCCTGTATAAAGACAAGACCAGAAATGCGAATTTTCTGGAAGTGGAGAGAAACGGTTGGAGTAGGCAGACATTGGAGGCGAGTCTGTGAAGAGAATGGGCATTCACTTCCGCATGTTGAGTGAGAGGCTCCAAGGGAACCCTGTAGAGACTGGTGCTTCGAGAAGGGGAACCTGGTCATCTGTCCGGGGCTAGCCTCCTGCTGAGCTGCAGAACCTGGGCTGCCCAGAGCCCAGAGCCCAGAGCCCAGGGAGCGTTCATGGAGTGAGAGGGGCACGCGCTCCATGGCAGGAGAGAGCCGCTGCAAGGTGCCCTACTTTCCCAGTCTGGCAGGGCTCGCAGTGGGCATTTCCTCTGGGACAAGAGGCAGTGCTGGGAGGGAGCAGGCCGCCAGTCACCTGTGAGGCTCCCATCCGAAAGGGCGCCTGCCTGTGGGAGGCATCACAAGCGGAGGCTGTGGGCCGCCCGCGGGAGCTGTGGGCAGCTTCACCCGAGGTCAGCCAAGTGGAACTGCCCTCAGCGGTGACCTGGGCTCTGCAAGGTCCACTCAGAGCCTCCAAGGAGACAATAAACGTGAGGGCCTGTCACACAGAGGAATTATAACAGTCCCGGTGACTCCAGACCTTTGTCCCTTTTCCTCTAAGGCAGCGGTTCTCAACCTGTGGGTTGCGACCCCTTTGGGGGTCGAACGACCCTTTCACAGGGGTCGCCTGAGACCATCGGGAAACACATATATAATTACATATTGTTTTTGTGATTGATCACTATGCTTTCATTATGTTCAATTTGTAACAATGAAAATACATCCTGCATATCAGATATTTACATGACGATTCATAACAGTAGCAACATTACAGTTATGGAGTAGCAACGAAAATAATTTTATGGTTGGGGGTCACCACAACGTGAGGAACTGTATTAAAGGGTCGCGGCATGAGGAAGGTTGAGAACCACTGTAATCCCTTTCTGACATCAGAACAACCAGAGGGGAAGAAAGCGGAGAAAAAAAGTCAAGGATTGGCCGTGCCCCCTTCTCCACTACAGGACCCCCACCAGGGGTCAGGCCTGAGCTGAGCAGGCAGGGTGGGGAGGAGGGAGCAGGCTGGAGCAGGAACTGAGATCGAAATGTTGATATAGTAGACAGAATGGGTCTCTTAAAAATAGTCATAATTACTGAAGCAGGACTAGGGCTTCTAAATGAAAGTAGCCGGAAAGCGA
Organism: Myotis brandtii; assembly: GCF_000412655.1. Taxonomy (NCBI): domain Eukaryota; kingdom Metazoa; phylum Chordata; class Mammalia; order Chiroptera; family Vespertilionidae; genus Myotis; species Myotis brandtii. The sequence goes on along the minus strand of NW_005359478.1, from coordinate 1,901,567 downwards.
AGGGTCTCTGTGAAAGGTCGTCAGCAACAGAACAGGTTTGAATGCAGTGATTAGAGAAAAAGCAGCTTCCTGTTGGTGTCCCATAGAGAGGCATTCATTCAGCAAACTGGCGGGGATGCCAGTTCCCTGCTCCTCGCCTGGGACAGGTTTAGAGAGGACATGTGCTGCTCAGTGCTGACCAATGAGACGAGAGGGGAGCTGGCTGGGGGGTTACAGGAAAGTTCTCCTTGTTCTTAGGGGCATGTACCTCTGTTGCAAGCTTGATCCCCAGCCCCTGGTTGGAGCACATGTGAGAGGCAACCAACTGATGTGTCTCTCTCACATCAATGTTTCTCTCTCTCTCTCTCTCCGCCCCCCCCTTTTCTTCCACTCTCTCTACAAATTAATGGAAAAATATCCTTGGGTGAGGATTAAAAAAAAGAGAGATATGAAAGGAATCTGGGTCTTTGGTGGGTTTACTAAGCTGCTGAATTATACAAACTCCAAATTCCACTCTAACTTGAAACTTATTATCTATATATGTAAAAGGCTAATATGCAAAGTGCCCCCTCGGGAGTTCGACCAGAGACCAGGAGTTTGATTGCTCGCTGACCACCAGGGGGCGGTGCGGAACAAAGGAAGGCCCTGGTCCACAGCCGGCAGCTGGAAGGCCCCAATCGGCCCTGATGCCGGCCAGGCCTAGGGACCCTATCCATGCACAAATTTCGTGCACCGGGCCTCTAGTATGAGGTAATAAACTTTATTTATGGTTAAACCACTTTTAGGTGGGCTTTCTTTCCTCACAGCCCAACAGCTCCTCATATTACAATGTCACCTTCTCTGAGAAACCTTCCCTGACTACTCAAGCTAGGGTAGCTCCCCAGCCCCTTTCCATCATATTCCCCTGGTTAACTTGTTTTTTTTAAATATGCGTTTTAAAATTGATTTTAGAGAGAGGGAGGGAGAGAGATAGAGAGATAGAAACATCAATGAGAGAGAAACATTGATCTGCTGCCTCCTGCACACCCCCTACTGGGGATCGAGTCCGAAACCTGAGCATGTGCCCTAACAGGGAATCCAACCGGCGACCTCTTTTCATGGGTCAACACTCACCCATCGAGCCACACCTGGGCCTGGTGAACTGTTTTTCACACCATTTGTCACTATCAGAAATGCTCTTGCTTATTTCTTGTCCATTTAATGCCTAACTCTCTCCACCAGAATGTAAACTCCGAAAAAGCTGCTTGCCAATCTTGTTCATTGCTGAATTCTCAGCAGGTGCACAGTTAGTGCTGAATGAATGACCTGAACTTATCAAGAGGAGCAAGACACAAGGCCAGAGAGGTGAGGAGAGATGGGGCTTACTTAGGAAGGGTCGGGGGGGTGGGTAGCATGAGTGAGGGTTATGGGGAGTCCTTCCGATTGGGGAGACCCCTAAAGGGAAAGGACTGTGTCATCAATGAGAGAGAAACATTGATCTGCTGCCTCCTGCACACCCCCTACTGGGGATCGAGTCCGAAACCTGAGCATGTGCCCTAACAGGGAATCCAACCGGCGACCTCTTTTCATGGGTCAACACTCATCCATCGAGCCACACCTGGGCCTGGTGAACTGTTTTTCACACCATTTGTCACTATCAGAAATGCTCTTGCTTATTTCTTGTCCATTTAATGCCTAACTCTCTCCACCAGAATGTAAACTCCGAAAAAGCTGCTTGCCAATCTTGTTCATTGCTGAATTCTCAGCAGGTGCACAGTTAGTGCTGAATGAATGACCTGAACTTATCAAGAGGAGCACGACACAAGGCCAGAGAGGTGAGGAGAGATGGGGCTTAGGAAGGGTCGTGGGGTTGGGACTGTAGCATGAGGGTTATGGGGAGTCTTTCCGATTGGGGAGACCCCTAAAGGGAAAGGACTGTGTCTCCTACAGACTGGGGCCTCCTCCCTCTGGGTCTCCCCTCAAAGGCCAAGGCAAGGCTGAGGCCACAGCCTTTGGGTACAGAAGAAACAAGCTCAGACTCCTTCCTGGGGACCCCGGACGGGGCCGTGTCCCCCAGGCCTCTTGGGCGCCCTGCCCTTGCCCCCCACTAACCCGCCAGGCCGTACAGTATCATCATCTTCTGTTCTTCATAGATGTTCATAGGGCTCACCAGGAGCTGAAAGAGACCTGAGGGGACAGAGTCAAAACCAAGATCAAAAGATGGGCCCCACCCCTCCCCTCTGCTCCACACTCACCTATGGCCAGGAGCCCCCCAGTGCCTGCCCCCAGCAGGACAGCGGTGACCGGAAACTCGCCGGGCTGGCGCCACAGGAATCGGCTACAGCAGGTGGGCAGTGCCCAGCTCAGGAGCCTCTGCACCGCTGAGGGGCCAAAGCGTTGAGCCCATCAGAGCCAACACCTGGCTCTGACCAGGATGCGGTTCATTAGGGTGAGGGCTTGCAGGGGGCTGGAGGCCGGGGGAGCCTGGAGGAGGGTGGCAGGGACTGGAGGGGTCCTGAAGGAAGTGGGACAGACATGAGGGGGAAAAAAAGAAGGAAGGGCTCGCCCGAAGGAGGGACACTGAGTGAGAGGGGTAGGGACCCCAAAGCGCAGGGGAGGGGGTCCTGGAGGAGAGACTGGATGAGAGGATTGGGGGCTGGAGGCGCCAGGAGGGGTGGTGCCCGATGACGGACTCACTGGTGTGGGGCTGTCTCCTCCGCTGCCCTTCCGGTCCGTCCTGGTGGACTCCGGTGTCCATGTCGCTCTGGGGAGCCCTCTCTCACTCAGAGGTCTCCTCAAGGATGCTCTGGGTGTGAGGTTCTGCTCGCGTCCCCTCGGCCTCCCCCACACCTGCCTGAGGTCTGTCTCCCAGTCCCCCCTCTGCCCTGGGACGTGGGGATTAGAGACCCCAACACCCACAGTGACAGCCCCGGAACCTCAGAACACGCGAGGAATTCCGTGACTCTCCACGAGCCCAGTTCCGCAGCCTGGGGGGCTTCAGCCTGGGCTTGTCCTTGGCCACGGTCTATGGACTCCTGGAGCTGCTGGTGGAAGGGCAGAGCCCCTGGGGCTGCCTGGTGGGCACGCTGACCTTGGCCGGCTTCCTCGGCCTGGGCATGGCGTTCTCTCGGCAGGTCCGGGTCACTGTCCTCCTGCTGCTGCCCCAGGCCTTCTCCAGTGAGCGTGGCACCCGGTGGGAGGGCAGGTCCTGGGACAGGGGCTGGGCAGGGGGACCTGGGGGGGGGGGTGGAGGGAAACACTCTGAAGGCTTCTGGGAGGGATTGGATGTGCTGCCACCTGCAAGGCTGGGGTCCTGCTTCTGATGGAGCTGCCCCCCCTCTACCCCCAGAGCAGAGCCGGGCACTGCTGCTGTTGGCTGTCTTTGGGTTGGTGCTGCAAGGGCCTTGTGCCAACACTCTGCGCAACTTCACCCAAGCCAGCGAGGCCGTGGCCTGCGGGGCGGAGCTGGCCCTGAACCAGACGGCTGCGTTGCTGGAGCGAGCGAAGCAGCCCCTTGTCAGTAAGGCCTCCAGCCTCAGCCCTCTGCTGGCACTGCCCCCCCTCCCTGTGCCAGGCAGGCCCTTCATCCGTGCTCTCTGGCTGCTCCACTGCCAGGGCAGCTGCTCCCAGCCCCAAGCAGCCAGGCTCCCCACCTCCTTCCCCCCTCCCCCCTCCTCCAGGGACAGCTTGGGAAGAAGGAGTCCCCAGAGGAAGAGACTCCACAGTGCCCCTGCCCTGCCCTTCAGGTGCCCTGAACAAGATTAAGGCCATTGCCCAGAAGGCCAAAGAGGTGGCTGACCGGATCCGAAAGTTCTTTCGGTCCATCATGGATGGAGTGAAGCATATAGGTCAGCACGTTAGCATGTCTGTTTTTGGGAAGGGGTGGTGGTATCACAGTTCACCCCGTCTCCTCCGCCTCACCCTTGTCCGGAACCCCGTGGGCCCTTCCTGGGTGCCGACGAGCCCCCAGTGACACACAGCCAGGCCCCTGAGCGCAGGCCTCCCCCGCTCTGCGTGCTCTCCTGGGGTTCCCCAAACCCCTGGAAAGACGCTGCCGGCCTCCGGCCTCGGGTACCAGCCCACGGCTGTCCACAGCCAGGGCCCTGCGCAACGTGTGGTACTGGCTCCTGCATATCGGAGACGTGTGCAACTCAGAGCTGGGCAACCCTTACCTGAAGTGTGCGCGGGTCTTCGATGACGCCAAGGACAGCTGCATGAAGGTCATCCCACACGCCTATCACCTGTGCTACGTGCTCATGCCCTTCAAGCTGATGCTCTGTGGACTTGCCAGCCGTGAGAGAGCCAGGGGCTCAGGGGCGGGATGGGAGGGGGGGGGCACTGCGAATTGGGGGCAGGGTCAGTTGGAGGGCAGGCCCAGGGGACCGGTAGGGGGTGATGACTGTGGGGCCAATAAGGATGCTGGCCCAGCACGGGTAGAGGGAAGATGGTGAGAAACCAGCGTGGGAGGGGGAGGTGATAGGGAGAAGCCAGAAGGTGTTGAGCCAAAGGTTTTGAGGCCAGTCGGACAAGCAAAAGGTCAAGAGGACCCTGTGAGAACCAGGTCCCCGGAGGCTGGCGAGGCCGGCCCCATCTCTCTGCCCTCCTGACACTCAGCCCCTGGCTCTCAGTGGTCCAGGTGTTCTGCATCATCCCCAAGTACATCCAGCCCTTCCTGCGCACGACCATCGGCATCCGTGAGTGACCCCTCCGAGCCCTGCTGCCTGTGGTGCTCCTGGGAGCTCTCCCCCCTCCCCATCCTAGTGTGGCCATCGCCAGCCTGGGACGCTCCCAGCCCCTGGGTGAGAAGGCGAGAGCAGGAAGGGACCTCAGTGGGTTGCCCGGAGCAATATCTGTGCTGTGCAGATGAGGAAATTGAGGCCCCGCGACGGGGAGGAGCCTCACCAAAGCCTGACTTCCTGTAGAGCACGGCTTGTGGGGGCGTTGTCCCTTCCTCAGTCCACGTGGGTGCAGGCACTGGGGGCCCCTGGGCTGTGCCAGGCCCCTCCCTCAGGTGAGGCTGTGTCTCCCCCTCACTGTCCTCGCTCACCTCTCCCCCGACCTGCGGGCCCCAGCTGTGCAGAAGTTGATTAACCGGGTGCGTCAAGAGTTTGAGTTCAACGTGACAGCCACCCACTACTTCTCCGTGGATCTCGACGCCTCTCGGAGCCTGTCCCAGGTGGCCCTGGACCTCTACGAGGCTGTCAGCATGAAGCTGTACCGCGCCCGCGAGGCCCTGGCCCTGATGGGCTACGCCACGCCGCTGCTGCTTGTGCTTCTCTACCTCCAGTGAGGGGCTGGGGGGCTGCGGCGCTAGGTGGTCCCCTGGCATTCTGGGAGGCGGGGGTTCCCGTGTGGGGGTGGTGCCCTGTGGGGTCAGATCGGGGGGGGGGGGGGGCCTGAGGAGCCTCGTGCCTGCTCCGCCAGGGCCCTGTTTTACCGGTACTGTTACCTGAACCTGGACAGCCATGACAACATCTACATCACCAGCCGGTTCCTGCACATGGAGGCCGTGCGCTCCCGGGCGGGGCTGCCCACCGTGCTGCCCCTCAGTGCCCACGAGGCCAGACACTATATCCGGCCAGGTGAGCGCCTTGAGGACCAGGGGACAGGGGCCTGAGAAAGGCCAGGGCTTCCCCCAACCCCACTGCCCTGACCTTGAACCCCACGCACAGGCTGGGCTTGGGGCAGGGCCCGAGTGAGGAGGGACAACCCAGAGCTTCAGGCAATTTCAGGCTCGGGGGAGACAGCGCTCTGTCCTTGGGGAGCCCTCAGTGTGGAGGGGGAAGGAGGGCTCCTCATAGCCCGCAGACAGAGGAGGGGCAGAAGATGCTGCTAGGAGCACCTGGACCTCAGGACAGAGAGGAAGGCGGGGAGCGGACATGGAGCAAGAAAAGTGAGGGGGGAGGCTTTGGGGGTGGGCAGGAAGTGTGAGTGTGGTAATACGGAGGAGATGCAACTTGGGGGCTGTCTGTGACGCAGGGAGTTGAGTGTGGGGGTCAGGGGTTCCCCAGGAAGGAGGGTTCCCGGAGACTGGAAATGGGCCACCAGGCCCAGGTGCAGCGTCTAGGCCTCCGCTCCAGCTCCGGAGCCCTGGCCGTGAAGAGGGCTTCCCCCCTGCCCAGGGGTCCTCGCAGCGACCACACCTTCCAGATGAGCACACAGGCTCCAGCCCCCTCCAGGGCAGGAGGCCTCCCCAGGAGAGAGGTCCCTCCAGGTCTGGAGTCTGTGGGGTGAGGGAGCTGGGGCAGCCGCCCCACCCGTCCTCCCCTCCCCTCCCCAGGCTCCCTCTACCTGTCCCGGTGGGAGCAGCTTTTTTACCTCCTGGCGATCTCCCACCTTCTCCGGCAACTCCTCATCACGCTGCTCCTCATCTTCCTGGACTACGCGGTCTTCTGGGTGCTGGACCTGGCCCGGCACCACCTGCAGGGGGAGATGGTGGCCCGCAGTGAGCGCCTGAACCTCCACGTCCCCCCTCAGCCCCCTCGGCCGGCTCCTGCATCCTCCCCACCATCCTGGGGGTTTGCCTGAGCCCTCCCCCTCAGCCCCCCACCCCACCCCGTCATCACTGTTACTCACCAGCCTCTGACTTTGCTCCTCTTCCAACTCTACCCTCTGCCGGGTAAACCCTGTGTCCAGGTCAAGGTTACACCATGACCGAGTAGTTAAACTCACAGGTTCCCCAGTCACATGGCCTGGGTTCGAATCCCAGCTCCGCTCTTTACGAGGTGGGAACCTTGAGCAAGTTGCTTAACTTCCCAGAGCGTCAGCCTCCTCACCTGCACAGCAGGGCAGTAATGCAGCAACCTGGCTGGGTCCCTCTAAGGAGGAAATGAGACCATGAGCGTTGGCTGCTGGCAGATGGCTGACTGGGTGTGTGGAGAGCCATGGCGCACAAGGAGTCTAATGCTGTGACCAGAGGGCCAACAACGAGAGTAAAAACACCCGACAGTCAATAACGCGCTTAGTCCGCGCCCATGACATGGCCAGCGCTTAGTAGGCGCTTTAACTCAAATGCATCGGCAGCAGTGGGGGTGGGGGGTGGACTCACTGACCATTAAGGTCACCTCAGATCTGGTGGCCTGGGTGAGCAGACCAGGCACCAGTGCCAGCCAACTCTGCACCGGGGAGCCAGTGCCAGGTGCCAGGTGCATCAAAGGCCAGGTGCTGAGGGTGCTGGGCCGTCCCTAAGACCTGCCCCGCTCTGCCCTCGGGAAGGTGTGGCCTTCCTGTGTGGGGAGCAGGCGGCTGCCACAGCGCACCTCACACAGGTCTCTGTGCCAGGCCCCGTGCTGGTATCCATCACCGTGGAAGGCAGTGGCTATACCGGGAGCATTTACCGCGACCTGGTGTCGGCCTTCGATGTCCTGCAGCAAGGCAACGTCACGGTCCTGTCAGGGCGCTGCGCCCTGCACCCCTCGGAGCCCAACACCACTGGCTACATCGTCATCGGTAACAGCCGCCCCCCTGAGCACGGGGTGTGACGTAGGCCCCACGCGGGGCATGAGGGGTGCAGACTGAGGAGGGGGTGTGGCTGGCACCTGCACCCGCCGGCAGAGGCTGCTGTGCCCACTGCCCCCAGGCATCATGTACGGCCTCTGCTTCTTCGTCACCCTGTTTGGAAGCTACGTCAGCCGGCTGCGGCGGGTCATCTGTGCTTCTTACTACCCATCCCGGGAGCAGGTGAGGGGCCCCAGCCAGTCCCTGTCCCCCTCCCCAGGGGGCGAATCTGGCTGTCTGAGTTTTGGGGAGCTTGGAGTCCTTCAGCAGCCCCAGTCCTCGCTCTTCCGGTTGAACCCCAAAGCAAATTACTAGACTGAAGGTCTCCCGACGCCGTAGGGCCTGGGAGAAATAGGGCCTCTTGGGGCAGGGCTTCCGGAGACAGCTTGCCTCCTAAGTACTGTTTTGTTTTTTTTTAAATATATTTTTAATTGATTTCAGAGAGGAAGGGAGAGGGAGAAATAGAAATATCAATGATGAGAGAGAATCACTGATCGGCTGCCTTCTGCATGCCCCCTACTGGGGATCGAGCCCACAACTTGGGCATGTGCCCTTGACTGGAATTGAACCTGGGACCCTTCAGTCCACAGGCTGATGCTCTCTATCCACTGAGCCAAACCAGCCAGGGCCCAAGTATTGTTGAAACCGTGGGGGGAGGGGGCGTGTTGGCCTGTTGAGGTGTGAGTGGAAACTCACCATTTGCTCATTCGTTTACGCCTCATTTACTGAGCATCTACTGGATGCCAGTCCCTGTGCTGGCATCGAGGATGCCAGGGCGAACGGACACAGTCTGGGGCTCCCAGACTCCAGGCAGGCGAGACAGGCTCCTAACAAGACATTACAAGTAAACAAGGGTTCTTATTAAGGAGTGAACACAGTGCTATGGAAACCAGAGGAGGGAATGGGCGACTGCCTGGGGGAGCCCAGAGGCTTCCAGAGGAAAGGGCGTTGGAGCCAAACCGAGAGGCACTCATGGGAGTTGGAGGGAAGGCAAAGGGAGGGAGTGGGGGTGGGTGCAGAGGGCAGGCCAGGCAGGTGAAACTGGATAAAGGGGACCCCATCCCTGACCTGCCTCCGCCAGGAGAGGATCTCCTACCTCTACAACCTACTTCTGAGCCGCCGAACCTCCCTGCTGGCTGCCCTGCACCGGTCAGTGAGGCGGCGGGCAGCGGACCAGGGCCAGCTGAGCCTCCTGCAGGTGCTGGCCAGGCGGTGAGCCCACTGCCCTCCCTATAGGCGCGGGGCAGAGAGGGACAGAACAAAAGCCGGAAGTCCGAACGGACCCTGTCCTCCCTCAGTGTCCGGAGGGTTGGTTGAAGAGGATGCCCGCCCCATGCCATTCTCGCACTGAGAGGGAGAATTAGGGGTGCACGTCCTTAGAGGTGGGGAGCGAGGGGAGGAGGAGGACAGGAAACAGGTTGTTGCTACAGCCAGCGGGATGGAGGCCAGACTGCAGGAAGGCCTGCCCTTGGTTCCGGGGGTGGGGTTGGGGGGGACGGCTAGGCTGGCGGGCGGGCTGCTGAGGGTCTGGGACCCCTCTCCTCAGGTGCTTCTGTCTGGCTCCATTGGTGAAGCACGTTGGGCAGCACCAGGCCTACTGCCTGGGCTGTGGGCAGCTCCAGGACGAGGGGGACACGGAGAACTTTGTGTCCTGCAGTACCCCAGCCTGCCGAGGTGAGCTCCTGGGCTTGGCGCCTCGCCTCGCGCTGCTGGGACTCGCTACATTTGCATACGACAATCAACTGTGGTCCTTCACTTAGGGACGCCTGTCCCTCACCTTTTGTATCCCTCCCTTCATTACCATGCATATTCTTCTCATTTACACAGAACCCGCAGGTAGCAGCTCACCTTCTCCATGTTTGCCTTAAATCTCCCACGTAGGAGCAGGATTTATATGCAAGAGGCATTACTGCAATTCCCTAGTGTGCGCCGCTTGACAAGGCCTCCCCCGCCGCCACCCCCGCCCCCCAGTGGTGGGGCAGGGAGGAAGCCAGGAGCAGAGTGGGTGAGCGGTCAACTCAAGTTTACCTCCCCTCCTGGCCCCTCCAGGTCTCTTCTGCCCGACCTGCTTCCGCCTCCTGGACAACACCTGCTCCGTGTGCGCATCTCCCCTCTCCTACCAGGGAGAGCTGGACCTGGAGCTGTGAGTCCCCCGCGCGACGGGGCGGCGGGAGTCTGTGGGGCAGTGGGAGCAGCCACCCCTCCCCCAGGACCTCTGTGGGCTACTGACGAGGGAGGCTCCCCCAGGGACTCCAGCGACGAGGAAGGCCCCCGGCTGTGGCTGGCGGCAGCTCGAAGAAAGAACCCGGCGCAGGCGGGGTTACTGCGGCAGCGGCTCCAAGAAGCGCTGGGCAGGACCCTCCCATCGGGGTCCAGCTCTGAGCTCAGGTGAGCAGGAGGCAGGATTGGGGCCTGGGAGGCCTGAGCGTGTTTACAGATGGCCTCTCGGGTGCCTGGTCCTCTGTTGGAGCTGGAGACAGAGATGAAAAGAGGGGAGGGATGGAGGTTTTCGGAGTACTTGCTCCGTGTCAGCACCCCTGCCCCGGAGGAGCCCACTGAATGGGGGGGTGGGGGGATAGTGAACCTAATAGGTAAGTGACAGCGGTGTGGAGAGTGGCCCATGCAAGGAGTGAAGCAGGCGCTGGGCAGTACAGAGAACAACCCGTCTGGAATAGGGGTGCATTAGAACAACCCGTCTGGAATAGGGGTGCATTAGTGACGGCTTCTGAGAAGAGATGAAGAAAGAGGTGGGACTGGGAGCACCTTGGTGGTTTGTTAGGCTGAAGAGCGGAGGGAAGCATTCCGGGGCTGGGGGCCTGTGTGAGCCTGGAGACTCTGAGGCACTTGGGAGGGGAGAGCCTAAGGGCGGGCGGGAGCGTGTCTGGGTGGAAACCTCAGAGAATGCTGGGAGATGAGGTGGGAAGTCAAGGTGGGGAGAGACGGGAGAAGGCATGACTTGCCATCGGAAGATTGTGGGTCCGGAAGTGACAAGTCCGTAATTTGTCTTTTGGGACAATAAGCTAAGAAGGCAGAGAGGAGGCTGTCTTAGTTCAGGAGAAGTCGGTGGTGGCCTCAGGACTGGGGTGCCGAACGAGACGGGGGTTTATGCCTGGGACGGGGCAGGTGCCAGGGCGAGAGGAGGGGCAGGCCTGGGGTAAGAGGAATGGGCCGGTTGAGACCTTTGTGTGTCTATAGAGAATCCAACTGGAGAGGCCCCGGAGACTGTGGGAAAAGGGCCGGACTCAGGGCCACAGGGGCATTTTGGGGGGTGTTGACTGTAAGAAGGAGGATGAGCTAGACCATCCTGGCAGAGGCCATGGCAGGAGAGGAGAAGGGGACAGGGACAGAACCCCAAGGGGCTCAATCACAAACCAAGGAGGAGAAAGGCCCAAGAGTACAAGAACCAAGCACATCAAATGCTGAGATGGTCACGTAGGATGAGGACTGGAGACCGGCCAGGGAATTTGGTGGTTGAAGGCTCGTTGGAGTGGCTGGTGGAAACGTTGTTAATGGCCCCAGGAAGACCCAAACCGGATCAGAGTGAGTTGAGGGGTGACTGGTATAGAAGACTCAGACACAGGGTTCAAGGCCTTGCACCACTGTTGCAAGAAGTTTGAGAATTCTTTTTAAAAATATCACTGCTGTAGTTTAAAAAGGGAAGCTTGATGGTGAAGAGGGGGGAGTCGGCCCCACACGGTGAAAGAGTAGCCTAAAGGGGACCCACTACAGGAGTCTTCTTTCTCCAAGGACAGGGAGACCTGCGTATTTAGGAGGTGAACAGGAGCATGAAGGGAGAGGGCTGCTGGAGATGGGATGGGGTGGCCTCGGATAGGCTGTGCCCTGGTGGCCTGGCTTTTCTCTGGGGAGTAGGAGGCAAGGGTGCCTGCTGAGAGCCAAGGAGTGGAATCGAGGTTTTAAGGTGGTGGAGGGTGAAATGCCTGCCTACGGGAGTGTGCAAAGAAGCTGAGAGGGGGGTTAAGGGACTTCCAGGCAGCATTCAAGGCCCAGATGACTGACCTGTGTGCTCTGGTTGTGGTTTTTTGTTTTTTAACTTATTGATTTGAGAGAGAGAGAGAGCGCAAGAGAGAGAAAGAGAGAGAGAGAGAGAGAGAGAGAGAGAGAGAGAGAGAGATCTGCTGTTCCACTTATTTACGCATTCATTGGTGGATTCTTGTGTTTGCCCTGACCAGGGATCGACCCCGCAACCTTGACGCATCAGGATGACACTCACACACTGAGCTCCCGGGTCAGGGCGGTTGTGTGGGTTCCCCCGGCACATGCGGTAGTCATGCACAGGAGTCAAGGGCTTTTTCTGGGCGGGTCCGGGGAAGTACAAGACGGGGAGAGAATTCAGGCCTCTTCAGTAAGTGTCTGAGATGACTGGCCTGGGGGAAGAGGAGGCCTGTGACCTCAGGGGGAAGTCCAGGGTCTAAGCCAGGATGCGTTAGAGCAGGGACAGTGGCCAGGAGGGACAGAGAGAATGAGCCAGAGGGAAGAAATCGGGGATCGTTCCAGTGAGTGGCCAAAGTTGAGGGGGATGCCTGAGTGGGAGCAGAGGGGAAGGTCATGAGGACAAGGATTGAAAGGCCAGAGTTGGGTGAGTCCTCCAATGAGGAGGCTGCTGGGCCACCCTGGAAAGGTGTGGCAGAACCTCTGGGAGGCCTGGGGAGACAGCCAAGGCCGAGTGGTGTGGCTGCCATGGCAACCAGCAACGCCATTGGCCAGTGGGATTTGAGAGGCCAGCAGCCTCCACTGGGGAGGAATGTCCAGCGGGCACGTTCTGTGTGAAGGGGGCTGGGAGCCGTGTGGAGAGGAGAGGTTGAAGGGGAAGAGAAGTTCAGTGAATGTAAACGCTGAGTCACCAGAGGGGGCCGCTGGAGCCCGGAGCAGGTATTATCACCAAGTCCTTCCTGGTTCTGGCCTCACTAGACATGTGACCTTGGGCAAGTCACTGCCCGCCGGCCTGTCATCATCAGCCTGAAGTCAGATGTCCACAGCCCTGGGCTGATGTGCCTGGGGGCCTGCTGCCTAACCAGAGGCCCATCTGAACAGATGGGACAGGGACAGGAATGAACCTGTGAGAATGCTGGTGGCCGACGGGGCCCTTCCTTGCCTCACTAGTGACCTGGATGAGAAGGGACCTTGACAGAGGCCGCACAGGCCACAGCCCCCGCCTGCGGCCCCATCGCCAGCATTCCCGAGCCTTCAGCCGCAGGGACCACTCCCCAGCCCTGGAGCTCCCGGCCCTGCCTCTCCTCCCCGTCACCTCCTGATCCTCCCACCTGCCCCCAAATAAAGCAACCAAAGGTGAACGATGTGAATCTTAAATTATTATTATTTCTTCCTGTCACTTACACCAGAGGTGGGGGGTACGGGAAGGGGAAGGGAACAGGAGAGGGGGGTTGCCTCCCCCCCTAAGGCACTGAGTGGAGAAGCAGCAAGGAGGGAGGGTGGAGGCCACACTGTCCTCACTCCCTAGGGATGGGCCCCAGGTCTCCCCAACCTTGGGCTCCCCTATCACCTGAAATGCTAAGATGAGGCCCAGAGCAACCCGACCTCCCCCTACCCCAATATATTACAACATTACTTTTTAAATAGATTCAGGGACTGGTCCCACTACCCTCCTCCCCGTGACCCTCCCCCCCACAATTGGGGGGTACCTGGGCAGCTGTGCAAATGGGCATAGGGGTGCATGGGAGGGAGAGCACCGGGCCCCTGAACCTGCCCCTTTTAAGGAGGGGGAGGGGCCGCGAGGTGGGGGGTGGGGGTTATAGTGCAAGGCAGAGCCCAGGCCACAACGGGGGGTCCAGCACCCAGCGAGGAAGGGGAGGGGGCGGAATTGGGTCGTTAAAAATCTGAAACTAGATCTCGACAAGACCAACAGAAGAGGCTATGTACAGAAGAGGGCGGGGTGGACCTCAGCAGAGCCTGGCTGGCAAGGTTCGGGGACATGGACTCCTTCCCCGCTCCCGGGGCCCAGCGAGAACCTATCTGCCGGCCTCCAAGAAGGGGACCGGCTCCCCAGCCC
>NW_005359478.1:1886536-1887849 GCF_000412655.1 Myotis brandtii | reverse complement strand
GACTGGGGAGCAGCACCCCTGGCTGGGCGGGGCCCCTCCCGCTGCCCCCAGGGGCAGGCGAGCCAATCGGGCCACCCCGCCCCCTGCTTCTCCAGGACCCCATGACTCAGCGCTGGGAGCTGGGCGGAAGGGGACTGGGATGGCTCCTTCCTTACAGGCCCAGGGCCCCCCGCCCCCGGTCGGTCATTCTAGCTTCTACCTTGCTTTCCCCCACCTACCCTGCTTTTGCCGCCCCCCCCTTGCACTGCCAGGAAAAGGGAACAGAAACCAGGAAGGAGGGGTCTAGGAAGGGAGGGGCTGTCCTTCACCCCCTGACACAGCCAAAGCCCCAAGGGGCATGGGGGCAGGGCAAGGCTTTGGTCCCAAGCCCCCCACCCCCTAGAAACCCGCATAGCCGAAGAGGGACCCCATAAATCAGAAATACATTATTGCTTCTACTCCCCAGGCACAGCTGGAGACAGGGACCCCACCTTTACAAGAGAGCTGTAAGTATATACATAAGATCATATGGATCACTCCTTGGGAGACCACCCCAATCTGGGGAGCCTTCGCCCCAAAACCTTCTCAGCTTGGAACTGGAATCAGGGCTCTGGGGAGAAGGGGATGATTTCTGACGCCAGGGCGGTCCGGTGCTCTGACCCCAGCTCTGTCTGTCCTGCAGGCTCCCACTGCTTGGCATGGGCGGCCCGCGTGTGCTGCTCCAGCCGGCCGCTCCTCCCTCTTTAAGAGGACTCCATGGCACCTTCAGCCTGCGGAGTGGTGGGTGCCCCCTCCTCCTCCTCGTCATCAGGGGGCCCTGGAGTGGAGACGGGGGGCCCGGTGGGGGCTGACTGCTCCCAGAATCGAGACAGAGAGAGGCGGAAGGTGTCCAAGTGGCCGTTGGAGAGGTCGAGGCCCGCGGGGGACGGCTGCGGCGCCGCCGGGTGCGCACCTCCAGGCAGTTCTGGCCCTTGAGGTGGCGCTGCAGGTGGTCCTCCTTGGCGAAAGCCTTGTGGCACAGGTGGCACTCGTAGGGCCGGTCCCCTGTGTGCAGGTGCATGTGGTTCTTGAGGTCGTAGCTGTGCAGGAAGCGGGCTGGGCAGTGCGGGCACGAGTAGGGGCGCTCTCCAGTGTGCTTCCGCATGTGGATCTTCAACTTGTCGTTCCTGGCACAGGCAGGAGCGGGGAGAAAGGGGGGATGTTCAGGTGGGGTCCTGGCCAGATTCCCAGACCCTGTCCCACTCCCAGCCCTCATCATTTGCTCCCCCATTATTGCCCCAGCATCCCTTGCTGACTTCGTCTCAGCTTGGCTGGGCCCCACACCCATCCCTCTT
>NW_005359478.1:1882572-1886524 GCF_000412655.1 Myotis brandtii | reverse complement strand
TCCCAGACCCTGTCCCACTCCCAGCCCTCATCATTTGCTTCCCCATTATTGCCCCAGCATCCCCTTGCTGACTTCGTCTCAGCTTGGCTGGGCCCAGCCACCTCATCTCTCACGCCCCACACCCATCCCTCTCTCATTTGCTCCCCCATTATTGCCCCAGCATCCCTTGCTGACTTCGTCTCAGCTTGGCTGGGCCCCACACCCATCCCTCTTGACTGGTCTTCCTATTCCGGTCTCTCTCCTCATTCTGGTCACCCCCACCCCCACCCCCACCCCGACCCTCCAGGATCACCCACTTCCCCACTTCAGGTCTCAGGACTCCTTTCTCCCGCCCCCATGGCATGGCCCCTGCTGGACCCTCTCCCCACGGGTGCTCACCGGGTGAAACGGACGCCGCAGACCTCACAGGCGAAGGGCTTCTCGCCCGTGTGGGTCCTCATGTGGCGCGGCAGTTTGCCTGCCCCGTGGATGATCTTGTGGCAGACGGGGCACTCCTGGGGCATCTGGGAGCGGCGCTTGCGTACTCCCAGTTTGTCTTGGCCATCCAGGCCTGGCGCCAGGGCGTCCTGGTGCAGGGAGCTGAGGTAGGCCATCAGGTCGGGATCGATGGCGTCCTCATCCGAGCCCAGCTCCTCTGGGGAGAGCGGGGGCCCCCCGACCTGTGCCAGCCTGTAGGCCGGGGGGTACACCAGCTCCTCCTCCTCTTCCTCTCCTTCAAAGGGCTCATAGTTCATGGGCCCCTCCGGGGGTGAGGCAGTCCCTGTGGGAGGACTGTAACTGTCCCCCAGCCCACTGCCCCCACTGCTGCCCACTCTGCCGGCCACCTCCTCCTCCTCATAGGTCAACGGATGGGTGGGTACTGCGGGCACCTCAGGTACTAGGTGGTTCGCCCGGGACCCCTTGGTCTGCAGGAAAGCTTTGCGGGGCTTGCGGCTACGGCGGGCGACAGGCCGAGGGGGCGGTGGTGGAGGCGCCTGTGGAGGGCTGTCTCCACCATTGGGAACTCCCGAGGCTGAGGCCGTGGCAGTGGCAAAGGCCTCCAGGTACTGGCGGGCTCGCTCGCAGTCGTCCTCGTCGGGGCTCGGAGCTTCTAGCCCGCTGCCCTGCAGGATCTCCATGCAGGCGGCGATGACACAGGGGATCTCCAGCAGCTGGGCGGCCTGCAGCACGGCTGGCATGTTGGCGCTGCTGGTGGTCAGCGTGGCTGTATAGGCAAACTCGAGCAGGGCTCCCAGAGCCTCGGGCCCCACGAAGTCCAGCTCGCACACACCTGCCCCTGCTCCCCCCACGGCTGTCCCGCCGCCACCCCCAGCCCCCATGACGGCGCCACCGCCCTCGGTGAAGAGCTTCTTGAAGTAGTGGCTGCAGGCAGCCAGCACGGCCCGGTGGGTGCGGTACTCAAGGCCCTGCGTCCGGATGGTGAGGTCGCACAGGTGGCCCAGCTGGCGCTGCTCGTTGAGGCAGCTCAGGAGCTCACTGCTGTGGTCGGGGAACGGAATCCCAATGAGGTCGTCCTCGGGGCTCCCCATCTTCTCCTGCAGGGTCAAGGAGAGGGCAGGTTAAGAGCGCTCAGCCTTGCCGGGGACCCCGGAAAGGAGACCCAACACCAGCCAAGGCTTATTGGCGGGTACTACGTGCCAGATACCCTTCCACAATCCCTGGAGGGACAACGGTCCATTTCACAGACAAGGAACCTGAGGCACAGGCAGGGGAAGTGACTTCCCAGGTGAAGCAGGACAGGGTCCAAGCAGAGGCGGAGGGCCCGGAGTCTGTGTTGCTCACGGTTCAGCCTCTGTGGGAGCAGAGGCCTGACTTTCGGGCCCCTCCCTGGGATCCATCCGCGTCACCTGCCCCACTCCCCAGCCCCGGGAAAAGCACTGGGTGCGAGAGAGGGGGCCTGGGGCCTGATTCGGGCTTCATGAAGAAGTGGCTGAAGGACGCTGGGTGGCTATGGCGCCGGCCTCAGTCATCTGAAAAGTGTGATGGAGCCCTTCAGCAGCCTAGAGAGATTCACATTGGACCAAGGTCTGCTGGAGGCCCCTCAGTTGTTTTAACTGGTTATCTCCCTGAAGCAGGAGTGGGGAACCTTTTTTCTGCCAAGGGCCATTTGGATATTTATAACATCATTCTCAGGGCCACACAAAATGATCAACTTAAAAAGTAGCCTGCTATATTTGGTCAAACATTTCATTAACTCACCCCTCATGCCTTGGTAGGGTCAGACCCAACGATTTTGCGATTTTGCGGGCCTTATGCGGCCCGAGGGCCCCCCACCCTGCCCTAAAGCATTTGGTGCACAGTAAAGCTTCCCAACACCCCCCTCCCTCTCCCCTCCCCCTCCACTCAAAATGCATCTCCCCTTCTATGTCCCCTCTTCTAAAGGCCAAAAGGAAAACAGCTCCCAGCATCCCGTGCTTCCCCCCCCACACACACACATCCTTCCCTCCCCCATGGGGCCAAGGAGCAGCAGTGCTTTGCTGGGGTGTCGCTGGCTCGGGTGCTTCCTGCCCCGCAGATAAGCATCGTCCCCGCCCCTCCCCCACTGCCAATAGGCCAAGTTCCAGTCCCACCCCTCTCCACCTCTGCTACCACCACCACCATCACCGCTCCCTCTCCATTCTGGCCAGTCAGGAGAGCCTCCCCCCACCTAGAGGGCCATCTCCCAACCTCTAGGCTTTCCCCCACCAGGCACGGCCACAGAAGACAGAGTCAGCTGCCAGCAATCCCAAGGCTGGGGCAGGTAGGGGAACGGGTGGTGGAGAGTCTGGCCTGGAAGTGTGGAGATCTGCTTCAGGTCTTGGCTCCGCTACTGGCTGCGGAATGAGCTTGGGCAAGTCATTTCTCCCCGTGCGTTAATCTCCTTAGCTATACCGGGAGCGGGTGGGAGGGGGGGCCCTGAGGGCTCAGCCCTTCAGCCCTGACGTTGGGTGGATCTGAAGACAGAGTTGGGGCCTGGAAAGAGCTGGGCTCTGGAGTCAGCCAGGCTTGAGTTTGAATCCTCACTCCGCACTGATTAGCTCTGTGACCTTCAACAAGTGATTTCATCTCTGAATCTCCTTCCTCATCTATAACGTGGCTCCTAGGATGGTGGTGACTAGGTTAGATGAGACCAAGTGTGGCGCAGTGCCTGACACACAGCAGGGGCTCAATAAAGGCTCTGGCCTTGGGAGGGAGAAGCCAGGCCTCGCCTGAGGGCAGATTCCACTGCGCAGACGGCCTGCCTGGGAAAGCTAGTTGGAGACAGGTCTGGCTCCCTCCCTCAGTCACCCCCAGGGAGTCAAGTTACTACCAGCGACATGACCTTGGACAAGTCACTTCCCTTCCCGGGGAGGCCTGCTTCCTGGGCTGCATGAAGGACTTGCCTAGATGATCTTTTTCCTATGTCACTCCCAATAGCTGCTCAGCCCGGGCCAGGGATGGGGAAAGGTGTTTGGGGGGGAGGAGCTGGTGGAGTCAAGGGCCACCCGTTTCCTCTCTAAGACATAAGAACTGCATTGTCTGTGCCTGCCTCCCTGCCTGGCACCTCCACGGCGATGCCAAAACTGCACCGAAGCTCTGAGTGGGTAGCGCCCACGTGTCTATCTTGGCTCCTAAGCCACACCTAAGTGGCCTTAGAACAGTCCACCCATTCCCACCCTAAATCCCCAAATCACTTCTCTCCCTCGAGGCCAAACCGTGTGGGAGCTCTCCCAGTTCCCTTGGGCTCTCCTGCCTGAACATTACAAACAGTACAAGTGACGAATGGCTCCAGGACTCAGGAACAAACAAAAACCCAGTAGGCAGAAGCAGCCGCGGCCACTTAAGCAGTAGTGGCCACCCTCCTGGGCCCAAGCAGATCCTGTCCTTCCAGAGGGGGATGGGTGTGGCTGTCCTCGTTGTCCATTGGCCGGGAGCTGGACACCCACAGGCACGTGGCTCATCCCATCCCTCTCCCTCCCTCCCTCCCTCCCAC
>NW_005359478.1:1874262-1882519 GCF_000412655.1 Myotis brandtii | reverse complement strand
CAACCCCACCCATTCCTGCTGCTAACTAAGCCCGCCTCCTTTCTCCCACCCCAAGGCCAGTCGCCATGGCAGCTCCAGCTCGGTGTGGCGGGGCATTGACTGGCTGACCCTGCTGTCAGGTCAGAAGCTCAGGCTGGTACACTATACAGTTCGCACCAGGCTTGGGCAAGGGTGGGAAGGGTGGGTATTTAACCCCTTAGGTCCAACTCCAATGCCCATGCCACCAGGTAGCAATGAAGGAGGGAAGAGGCAGAGGACACAAGACACACGTGGGAAGGGCAGGTATTCATATGGTTCTCCAGCTTCTGGGAAACTCCCCCAGCCCTTACCCAGGGCTCTGGCAGCCATGCCAACTTAGGTGCCACCTGGAACTATGCTGGTGCCAACCAGGCCAAGGGGGCACTCCTAGCCCCATCATCTGGGAGGGGTAGATGGGGTGGAGGCCTCCCCCTTCTTTCTGCCAGGGTGGGGCACTGGTGCCAGGATGCCCACCCCACCTTGGGCACCCTTCCCACCTCTGCATCCCAGAGGGCCCAGCCCCCTGACGCCCCATGAGGGCGGCCCATCCCCACCCAGCCTGGCATGCCCCCTCTTGCTAAGACCTTGTGGGCATGGGCGTGTGGTGGTTGGGGGGGCAGCTGTGCCAGGGAACCAGGCGAGGTCTGTTTGGTCTGTTTGCCTGGTAGGGGGAAGAACTGGGGGCCCCGCCCCATCACTCCCCCCTTTCCTGCCACCCCCCCAGGCTCCCCTCACTGTCAGGCCTGCTAGACCGGCCAAGCCAGTGGGCAGCTCTCTTGAAACTGGGCCCTGAGTCAAGCCTGTCCCATCATTGGTGGGGGGAAGACTTCGGGGCAAGAAAGGTTGGAACCCCTATCGCCTACCCCTCAGTGCCCAGGGGCAGCTGCCAGGGCGTGTCCACCACCAAGAACCATGAGGTAGAGGGCAGTGAAAAGGAAAGGGCTTGGGAAGGAAAGGAGGCCAGAGCTCTTTCCAGGGCCGACCTCGGGCAGTGGCCAGTGCAGGGATGGGGGCACCAGGGCCAGCACTGCTGGCTCGCGCAGCTGAAGGGCTGGGATACGAGGCCCTGAACAGGGCAGCTGAGTAAAGCTGGCCCCCCTTCCCCGCACCCTGGGGATTAGGGGAGTGAGGCTTAGTGTGGGGGGCAGCAGGCGGAACCAGGATTAGCAGCGGAGAAAATAGATATGGGCCCGAGACACAGGCACACCGAGCCCCCCCCTCCGCGGGCTCCGTGGCCCCCACCTCCCGGCTCTGCCAGGGAGCCCGAAGGAGCCCGGCCAGCCTCTCTAGGTGCCGCGGCCGGGGGGGCGAGGGAGGAGGACCAGGCTGTGACACCCTCCTGTCGGGGGTGATGGGGAGACCTACGGCTCTTCCCCGGGGCCTTGGCACCTTGGCCGGCCACCCCTCCCCCTGACTTCTTTCTCCTTGCAATCCCTCAACTCCCACCCCAACTCCAGCCTCGGGTTCTCTTCCTGTTTTTTTTTTTTTTTTTTTTTTGGAACTAAGTTTGCACGAAGCCAAGGGCTTTGGCCTGTGGCTGGACCAGAGGGTTGGGGAAATAGGACAGCCAGTCCAAAGTCCTCAGGGACCCAGGAATCCTCGTTTCCCCAGCGTCTCCCACCCCCTCCCAGGGCCTCTGGGGCCCAGGGCTGAAGCCATCTGGACCGCCTAGTTGGGAAGGCAGGGTGAGGGACGGAGGTGAGTGCCCGACGGGGTTCGAAGGGCTTCGCCCAGGGATGCCCAAGGCATGTCTGGGGCCCTTCTTTCGCCACCCCAGCCCCTCCAAAGCGAGTGCAAGACTTCCCCATCCCCCATAGGCTGCTTCCCCCTCCTAACCTCACCACCCCCAGCACTCACACTTCCTGGGGGCCTAGGCGGGGAAGGGAGACCGCAAGCCAAGCCACGAAGGGGGAAGGAGGCAAGGGGAGCCGGCTTCCCGGTGCTGTTGGGGTTAAGCTTCTCCTCCCTCAAAATCCCCAATTCCTGGGGCTTCAACTCCTGTCTCGAGGGAGACCTCAGTGTTCCCTCCCATTTTCTTGTCCGTGACACCAGCCCTAGCCCACAGCCTCTCCACCCGCATCAGGGTACTATGAGGAAGATAAAAGATGGCGGAGGGAGGGATGGGGGTACCCCCCTCTTCCCCAGCCTTCCCCACTTTATCTTGGGGGACCCCTGCCCATCAGCCACTCTCCACTCTTGGCCCCTTTTCTTGGCTTCCTGTTCTGTCCCCTTCGTGCCTTCTCCGACCCTTGTCCTCTCTCGGCCACACATTCTCCTGTCTTCCTTCAGCCTGTGCCCGGCTCCCGCCTCCACTGCCACCGCTGAGTCCGGAGGCCTCTGGAACCACTCGGCCTCTCCCTTCCCCTCCCAGTTCTCTCTCCCAGGTCTCTCCCACTTTCTCTATTTCGCCCTATCCAAGGATCCCTCCCCTTCTCCCCAGGCAGGCTCAGCAGAGTGAGGGACAGAGGAACTCAATCAAGGCCTGGTCTTGCCACCGGATGGCCGCGTTAGGGCACCCATGCCTCCCTTCTGGATGAAGCACAGGACCAAAATCGGGGGGCCAGTTGGGGAGCATGGGTGGGGGGGTACAGTGAAAGCGGATGTGGGGGGCGGGTAGGACAACCTAGGCTTCTCTGCCCGTCAGAGTTTCCAGCCCTGAAGCTGCTGGACTTTCCCCAGAGGGTGCCCACCCTGAGCCAGGCAACCGCCCTTGGACAGACCGTGCCATCAGGGTTCCCAGCAGGGTCCGCCTGAGGTTGCCAGCTCCTCTTAGGGCCTGAGGAGATGGCACAAGGTGCCAGGGTCTGCCCGGTGCCCACCCCCTCCCCCCAGCCTAGTGTCTCTGGCTGGGTAACTGAGCCGACTGGTAATCGCACACCCGCCAAGCCGACAGCAGAAACCTGAGCCCCCCAGCCCCAGAGGACACCCCAGCTCGATCCCCGGAGCCCGGCTCCCTGCCAGCCTGTCCAACCTCCCGTCCTGGCACCGCACAGCAATCCCGGGCTCCCGCAGGCCCCTGCTTTTGCTCTGCGGTGCTGCTGGGTCCCCAACACACGGAAGCTTCCCCCGACGCCAGCTCCTCAGAACCTCAGCTCCCTAACCCCCCAGAGAAGTTCGGACACCCTCTTCCAAACCTGTTTTTCAGTCCCTCTCTGACCCTTGTCCAATTCTAGGCCTCCGAGCCTCCCCTAGGGCCTGATCTCCCAAGCCAGCGCGGGCCTACTCACCTGAACGCTGAGGGGCCTTGCCGGCAACTCCTCTTGGCCCCTGGGGGGAGCAGGTTGGGAGGGGTGGGGGAGGGCCGGGCTGGGGGGTGGGTAGGGTGGCTGTTCCCCGCTCCAGCTCCCTCCTTCAAAAGGGCCGCCCACGACCTGGTCCAGCCCCTCCCCCCTACAGCCTTAACTCTCTGGGTGCTCCCCCCCTCCCCCCAGCTTGGAGGGAGGGGTTACCAGAGGGCTGGCAGCGTGGGAGAGGGCCTAGAGTCTCTGCCTGTGGTGCCCCAAGCCCCAGCTGTACCCACCCCCGCCTGCCCTTAGTCCTAAAAGGGAAAAAGGTGAGCAGGAGGAAAGGTAGGAGCTAGGACAGTCCAGGAGGACAGAGGTGAAGAGGAGCAATGGGAGAGGCGGCTGGAGGTGGGACCAGGAGAAGGAAGAAGGGAGGGGAGGGGACAGGAGGTGGCTGTGGCTAGAAGAGGGAGGAGGGGAACCTTGGACAGTTAGTGCCAGGGTGACAGGTGCCCAGGTCCCAGCCCCTAGGGGCATGTGGTGGGATAGGGGACCACAAGGAGGTCCTCCAGACCCCAGTAGGGCCCTCAGCCCCCTTGGGAGGTGGCCGAATTCTCTCCACCCTATACTGGGCTGGGGCCCTTAGGGGCTGGGCAAGGCGGCACCCCGCCCTCCCCATGCCTCACCCCAAACCCACTCACATACCACAGTTCCTTGCTTGGGCGCCAGCCCCTGCCAACCAGGCCAGGGGGCAGCACTTGTGCCAGCCCCCAATGGCCAGGGGGACCACGGGGAGAGAACTGGCCGGTGGGGGGTGGACAGATGGGGGGAGCTGTGGGCACCGAAAGAGGAAGGAGCTGCGAGGGGGCATCTGCTGGGAAGGGCGCCTAGCCCCACCCCTTGCGCAAGCAAGCTGCTGCCACCCTGGCCGGTTGGGTGGGACCCGCCTGGGCCTGAGGGGCAACTCAGGAGGGCTCTGAGCCCAGACATGGGTGGGCCACAAGGTCCCACTTAAACAACACCAGTGGTCTCTTATTCCTGGAATGAGGGGCACCCTAGTGTCCCCCACACGCTAGGCCATCCCAAGTCCTGTGGGGCTGGGGGGACCACAGAAATGCCCCCCAAAATATCCCTTCCCCTTTCCCCCCAACAGCTGCTGGCTCAATGCCGCTGGCCTGCTGCCCCTCACCAGCTCCCGTCCCGGTTGGCACCTACCCACCAGGATGCTGGCAGTCGTGCCCTCTCTCCCTCCTACCCCCCTGCTCCCAGCGCCCCATGCCAACTGTGGGCCTGGGGTGGGGGAGGGTCACCCCTGTGCCTTGGTGCCAGCCAGGCGGGCCCAGGCCCCTAGGTCCTACAGATAAAACCCAAGACCCTGTTCTCAAACAACCTCGAGGCAGCACATGGGTTAGGCCTGCAGAGAACCCAGGAGGACGGCCTGATGAACAGTTATTGAAGGCTCCGCTCCCCAAGGTGGGGGCCTGCCACCAGGCGCCAGCCTCCCGGCATTCCCCCTGCCCAGGCATTTGCTTGGGCACCAAAGTCCCTGCAATTCCCGAGAGCCTTAATGCCAGAAACCTAAGAGGGCGCGGGGTGGGGCTGCTGTCTGCCCTTTGATCCCCATAAAGGAGGGAGCCAGCCTAGAGGGCAGGGGATAGGGAGGGAGTCCATGGGGCCCCTCCATTCCACCCCTGCCAGGGGCAGCAGGGCAGGGTGTGGGCATCTCTTGGGTGGAGTCCTAAGGTGACAATGGGTAGCATGTCTCAGCAGGGGAGATGGGTGTCAGTCATGGGAACATGGTGTCACAGGGGAACAGGATGACGAGAACCAGGTAGGGGGAATGCAGAGGGTGCCCATGTCCCAGTTCATCCCAATCCCGGCATGTATTTCCACCCAGAAACATTTCCAGATTTAACCAAATTGAGAGATCAAGGACTACAACTCCCAGTATGCACTACAATTGTTTTGCATATACCTTGGGAGTTGTAGTTCCCTTGAGAAGCCCTGTGCTCTTTCTTCTCTTCCCCAGAGTCCTGCTGATGGGGTGGGGAGGGCAGAGCAGAAGACCTGGTCACTAATCTCCAAGGGGACTGTGTTTAGGAGAGATAAAAGGCTGGGAGGTCCATGATGGGGAGGGGAGAGAACCCCTGCTCCCAGGCAAAGGGGGAGGAAAGGAGGAAGGAAGGAAGAGAGGATGTCTGTTGAAAGGGGCATATGGGTGGGGAGGAGTGGGGGGGCAATGGAAACAGGAAGGAAACCAAAGCCAGAGACATGAGGTCGAAAGCAAGGCTTGGTGGAGCCCCACTCCGAGGCCTGGCAGGGACAGGGACGGCATTTCCCCATGCCAATCTGGTGGCCTGGGGAGGCACAAGGGGAATTAGTAATGTCAAGTGACAGCAAACTGGTGTGTTTGCAAGGGGGTCACTGGCTAAGTTTGCCTGTCACCAGCGCTCTCTCGTTTGGGGCACCCCAATCCCTGGATCTGGCACAGGTATTTGGTGGCTGGGAAGCTCTGAAGGCTGATTTGGTTCTGGAATACTAACAGGCCGAGAAAGGGGCCAGGGGACATAGGGGACAGGCCTGAGGGGAGTTCGGTGGAGTGGGGACAGGCCCAGGTGTGAAGTCAAGGCATTGTGCTGGCAAATGAGGATGCTGTTTGTCCTCCAGGGCCTACCCCTCCGGGCCGAGGCCATGCAGCTGGGAGGCTTCATGGAGGAGAGGGCTGAGATGCCAAGGCCACCGGCCTCCCACCCACCTCGAGAACGAAGAGGGCAGCCCTCTCTGGTCTGTCTCCCTGTGGTCTTTGCTAAGGGGAGTTTCCCCCTGTGCCAGGAAGCCTGTGAGCATTAAAGGTGCCTTTCCTCAGTGGGAGTGGAGGGCAGAGGCTCTGCTTTGAGACCACTTTGCTTGGCTCCTCAAGGCTCTAGGACAAATGCTTCCAGGCCCCAGTCAAGACTCACCACGACCTGGGTCTGGCTGGGTGGGGGTGGGGGTGGGGGGTCTTTCATGCCCTTCCGAAGCCCTTGATGGTGGACTACAGTAGTCCTCACCCCTTCCCCCCAGTCCCCCAGGCCCGCCTTGGCGCCTGGCCGCCTGTGTGTTGGCAGGACTGGGGGTGGGGGGGCGGCGAGGCAACTTCAAACTGTCCGGGCAAAACGTCAAGTTTACTCACGAGTTTACTCAGCAGAAGGAGGGGGAAGAGGCCAGGGCAGGCACACCCCATGCCAGGGTCCTATCTGTCCCCACCTTCCTCCCTCACCCTCCTCTTCAGCCCTAGGCCAAAACAGGCATGGGCTCCAAGGCCTGGTGCGGAGCGGAGCAGTCCTACCTCTCAGAAGGTCAGGGAACCGAGCAGGCCAGAGGCAGGAAGCCCTGAAGCAGGCCCGGAGGCTTCTATCAGAGGGTAGTGCCCGGCCTGGAGTCCACTCACTACCCATCTTGGGGCTTCGGCGCTGGGCTAGAATTGGGTTTCTTAGACACCAGGAGGACGCCGTACCAGGCCAGGCCTCCTCTCTCTGAGCAGTCCCCTAGGCAGTGACTTCTGACCCCAGATGCCCAGTCCGTGGCTGTGCCTCAGGCAGCATAATGCCATCTGGGCAGCCATAGAAGCAGGGGCTGCTTCTCTCAGCCTCGGCTGGGAATGGGGGACTAGCACCCTATATGACCTACTTCCCCTTCCTCTCCACCTGCTTTCATTCTCTGCTTCTCTGCCCCAGCCATCACTGTCCCCTCAGAGGCACCCGGTCCCCCATGCCCGTGCTCGCCGGGCCCCCCTCCCCCATCCTTCCCCAGGGTGCCAAGTGCAAGCACACAAAGGGCCCGATGGTGCATTGTTAGCCCAGCCCCCGCTGCCCGCCGCGCCCTCCTGGGGCAGGCACTAGGCCAAGGAGGAGTTGAAGGCCCTGGGTGCCAGGGGGCACCACAGGGAAGGGGGACGAGGTCAGCACCTGTCTCCCGGACACTGGGGTGCACATCAGCCGGAGCCCAGCGGTGATGAGAGCGCCTCCTCAGAGCAGGCCTCTCTCCTTGACACCTGAGCCCAGTGGGCACTGCCTTCTTTCTTCCCCAGAGCCCCTTTCCAGTGGCATTAACCCCTTCCTGACCCCTGTGCTCAGGCTGGGGGAGGTGTGGTACCCAAGGGAGGGGACAGTGTCTGGGGGTGTCAGCCGGCTGCATGGTGCCCACAGCAACCATGTAACAGAGGCACGCTGGGGGAGCTGGGTCCCGGGGGCCAAGGACAGGAGGCACTGACAGCGATTTCTTCTTGTTTCATCAGCTGCCCCGGAGGGACCCCCCTGCCCTTCGCAGTCACCACGAAGGAGGAACACGAACTACCACTCAAACTCGGTCACAAGCATGTCCCTCTCCAGACCAGCACAGCACTCCCCGTGCCCACTCTCCACTCCCAACCTGATGCCCACTCCATGCCAGCTCTCCCAGCAGTGCCAGGCAGGTACAGGGGTGACCAAACCAGTTGGTGTGTGTGTGGAGGGGGGTGGGAGCAGGAGGCCACCCCATAATCCTCCAGGCCTCACCCCCCCCACACACATACATCCCCAGGGAACAGAGAGTTCCTATCCTGGTTTAACCCCTCGCTGCCCAGCCTGGCTCCCCCTGCCTCCGATGAACTGTCTCCCTCCTCCAGAAATAAGTCGGGGGAAGGGGAAATAGCTGCGCTGACTCATTCCCATTCTCAGCTGCAGCTAAGGGTCTCTCAGGCATCAGGGTGGGGGTCAATTCAAGAATGCCCTCCACCTGGCCCGGAAGCCAGGACAGCCTGCTGGTCTCCCCCTCTCCCCAGCACCCACTTCCGGTGTCCCAAACTAGGTCAGCAGCGCTCGTTTCCTGTGGGTCAGCTCGCACCAGCTCCTCTGCCCCTCCCCTGCTCCGGACCCAGGCTCCCCCCTCCCAGGGCGCCCCGAGGTCTCACCACGTCTCAGCCGCCCTTTGATACGTGGGGGTTGTGCGGGGCGGGGGGCAGGGACCCGCCCTCTCTCCAAACACCGGCTGGGCCG
>NW_005359478.1:1873313-1873618 GCF_000412655.1 Myotis brandtii | reverse complement strand
CCTCTCTGCCTCCCGGGGCCGCCAGGCTGTCTGATCCCCGAAGTGCAGAGAAAGTTTCTGGGGTCCCTCCGCCGCGGGTGGGGAGCGGCCGGAGTGCCTTCTCCACCTTTCCTCCCAGTGAAAACCCATTCCGAAGAGCCGAGGTCCCGGGAAGGCGCTGGGAAGGGGAGTGGTGGGGATCTAGCCGGCATGCGTGTGCGTGGGGGGGTCCCACTCACAGGACGGACGAAGGACACTGCAGTCGTTTGGAATCCGGGGGACCCCGGGCCGGGACACAAAAGTGGGGTCCACTCACCTCTCCGCCG
>NW_005359478.1:1872570-1872841 GCF_000412655.1 Myotis brandtii | reverse complement strand
ACAAAAACTTCAACCCCTTGGTCCAGCCAGTCCCTGCAGGGCGCAGATGGGTCCCTCCCTCCCCGCTCCCGTCCACCCAGCTCTTCCTTTGCTCCCCGAGCCTTTCCCACCCTCCTCTTTTCCCACCCGCTTTCCTCTCTATCTCTTTCCCCCTTCACCTGCCACGGTCCTTTTCCCTCTCTCTCTTTCTCCCTCTCTCTCCCTCTCCCCTCTAGCCCCTATCTCGCGCAGTCCACCTTAACGCGAGCTCCGCCCCGGGCCCCTAGCCACC
>NW_005359478.1:1871110-1872447 GCF_000412655.1 Myotis brandtii | reverse complement strand
GCAGCGGCCGGAGAAACGAGCACCCCCTTCCAGGGCTCCCATTCCTCCAAGAGGGGTTTTCTGTAGGGTCGGCACCTCGGAAGGGAAGGGTACAAGAGCTTACAGATCGGCCAGGTGGGGGCGAGGCGGGGACTCAGGGGATGGAGGGGGTCCCGGGAGGGGCTGTAATCAGGTCAGGGCCCCGGGAAGCGGGGGGAGGGGAAGCCACCAGGCCCTCGGCTCCAGCTCCTACGCCCCATCCCTCCTCCCCCAAAAGGGAGCGGGGGAGTAGAGGCTGCGAGCACCCTGCGTCCCTCCCCACGCGTGACGGCGCCCCGTGGGGAGGGATCGGCGCCCTGGGCAAGCATCCTCTGCGCTCCAGCCGCTGCCACTGCGGCCTTGGCATTGTCAGAGGGGAGGAGCCGGGATCGCGAAGATGGGGGGGTGGGGGTGGGGGGGGAGAGGCTCGCTATCGCTCCAGCTCCGGGCCTCCAGTCCGCGGCTTCCCGAAATGGAGAAACTGAGTCTCCGAGCAGGAGGGACCTCTAGATGGGGATTCGCGGAGAAGCAGGTGGGGAGGGGGCTGCCCGGGCATTTTAGGACGTGTGGGTTTGGAGGGGGCCAGGATGCGACTTTCAGGGCCCCCCGATGGAGGAAGGTAGCCGGTGAGGGATACTTCCAGCTGGGCCTGCGGTGCTGTGTACCCCAAAGAGCCCCTCCCGCTAGTGTCAAACGGAATCCAATTCGGACACCGCGGGCCCGGTTCTGCTCCCCGCGGCCGGCCTGGCCGAACTGGGTGGGACTCGCTTTCTCCTCCCCAACCCCCTCCGCAGGGGGCCTCCCTCCCTTTCCAGCAGGTGGCTCCGCCGGGCACCAGCTCAACCTGTTGGACCACAATGGGCGGTGCCAGTGTGGCCCTGGCCCTCACCCGGGCTGACCCGAGATCCCCGCGCAGGGGAGGGACAGAGTCCCGGCCCCTCCCTCCGCTCTCGGCCGTGACTCAGCCTCGGAGCTGCTGCCGTGTCCCAGCCAGGGGCGGAAAGTGTGAGGCGCCCCTGCGGGCCCAGGCCAAACCAAACAGCCCCCCACCCCAGACATTATCTCACTGGAGAATTAGGGGGGCTCTAGGAAGGAGGGGGGCAGCGGCAGGCATGGGGCGCTCCCGCTAGGGGAATCCGCTCCGGGTTTTCCTCTCGTCCCTGTCCCCCTTGGGTCCCGAGGCTGGTCACTACTCCGGGTTTTCTTCTGGGCCCCGCCGGTCAGATTCCGGTTGTCCAGGGCCCGGCCCGGCGGGGTCCAGGCCAGGCTTTCCCCCTCCCTCCTCCAGCCGTCGGGGTCGCGCTGGTCTGCGGAGCGGC
>NW_005359478.1:1851161-1869940 GCF_000412655.1 Myotis brandtii | reverse complement strand
CTCTCCCCGCCTCTTCCCACACCTGCGGGCGGCGCTATTTATAACTCGGCGCCTATTCCGCGCCTCCCTCCGGGCGGGCGCCGGCTGCCTCGCAAGGCTAATCGTCGCGGGGATCTCTGCGCCCCCCGGGGCCGGGGGAGATAAATTTAGCTTCAGGAAGTTCGGGGGAACATTTTCCAAAACTCCACGTCCCAGGGAAGGCGAATCAGAGAACCCTTCTGCTCTCAGCCTCCCTCCAGCCAGCCGCCAGGCGGCGCAGGTCCCCAAGTCCCTGGAACCCAGCTAAGAGTTTGGGGCGCTGCCTGGGAGCTGGGATAGGTGGAGGTGCAGGCGAAATATGGAAGGGTGCTGAGGGCTGGAGGTCAGAGCGTCCAGAGAATGGCCGGAAGAATGGGTGTGGGTGCGCCCGGACAGCCTGGCGTACGCAAAGCCTCAGCTGGGAGTAACTGAGAAAGGGGCTGCGACTTCTGCCTTTTGAAGGGGAAATATGTAACTCACATGCAAACGAGATGCAAATAAGAGCCTTGGCTCTTGGGGGGTCTGCGCTCTGGAGCTGGTGAAACGACCACTACATACCCCATTCCAACGGCCTTACTGGGAAAATGTGGGGCCCTCGCAAGATCATCACTATAATAATCCAGTTTATGGCGTGTGGCTCCCCAGAACACTCCGCTATGACCTCTCTCGTCCACCGGTCTTTCCTACACCATCGAGGGCCTTATATCCTAGGAAATCCGCTGGGAATTCTGGTGTCATGCCGCTCCTCCTCCTCAGGCGGGTGTCCTGTGGCCTGAGAGGGTCCCAGGGCGCAGAGGGGCAGGTGAGATCTTACCCATCCCGCCCTATTTTGGCACTTTATTCCCTTTACCCCTCCCCCACCAACCCTCTAGGTCAGTGGTTCTCAACCTTCCTAAGGCCGCAACCCTTTAATACAGTTCCTCACGTTGTGGTGACCCCCAATCGTAATGTAAATATCTGATATGCAGGATGTATTTTCATTGTTACAAATTGAACATAATTAAAGCATAGTGATTAATCACAAAAACAATATGCAATTATATATGTGTTTTCCGATGGTCTTAGGCGACCCCTGTGAAAGGGTCGTTCGACCCCCAAAGGGGTCGCGACCCACAGGTTGAGAACCGCTGATCTAGAACCACCTCCTTCCCTCCCTGCTCCAAGTCCCTTGCAGTGCGGACTTTTTCTGACATGGAGAACTTTTAGCCACAAGGCCTATTTATTATATCTATAGAGCAGGGGTTCTCAAACAGAGATATTAGCGGGCAGCCCCTTCCTGGCACTAAGAGGATACAGTGAGATCAACCATCTGGGCTGGTGGGCTCGCTGTGCCAGGCTTGGAGAAGTGCCAGGTCCTGCTGCAGGCTTGTTAGGGTCCTAGCCAGCAGGCCAAGGTCCCGCGCACCAGGGCTCCACCAGAGGTGGGGGCTGGAAGTGGAGGCCCAGAGATGAGGCAGGTCTGAGACAGACGGCACCGACCCAAAGCGGGGTCCACACTTCACTCCTTGTTTGTGGCACATCCTTGGTCAATGCAGCCGGCCCGGGAGTCTTGGTGGGGGTAGAGCTGGGCACTAAAGAGAATAGAAAGCTGGGAGACAGTCTCTGCCACAGCAGCAGCAGCAGCCTTGCCTCCTGTCTGCTTGTCCTGCCTTGCTCACCTGCACGAGGCCAGCTTCCTGCTGCCATTAATCCAGCAGCTCCTTGACACACCAGCAGCAGAGGAGGACGTAGAGGACCTCCCTCAGGGTGCGCTGCAGGCCCTCCCACCTGGTGCCCATCTTTACAACAGGCGCCCGGAGCCCAGCGTCTGGCAGGGCCCCTCTGAGGGAGAAAGGTAGGGCCTGGGCTAGGGGCTGTGTCCGGGCCTGCATGTGGGCAGCAGCTCTGAGGAAGGGTGTGGGAGCTGCCCCTGGTACCTTTTATCAACACTGTCCCCCCTCCTCCCCCCCAGGCTCATGACTACAGGGACAAAGGCCCCAGGGTCTGACACAGGGAAGGTTCTGGGCCTGAGAATGGGCTGAGTCAGCCCTCATGAAGGAGGGTGGGGTTAGGAGGAGGAGGATCTGGCCACTCCGTCTTTCATCCTCCACAGCCAGGCCAGCTCCGCTTCCCTCCCTCCAGCCTGAGCCTAGAAACCTTGGGTGCCCTGCCTGGTTGCTGGTACCCCCCGTGGTTGGCACAACTCCCTGCTTCTGCCCCCTGGTGGTTGGCATTCAGTCAGGATCACCCACGAGAGCTCCTTCCCAGCCCCTCAGGGGCCTGGCCCACTCTGCCTTCCCCATCCCCGTGGGAGCAGGAAGACACAGGCACGTGAGAGGAGAGGCACTGTTTATTGAGGTGACACCCCAGGGCGGCCTCCTTCTTTCTCTTCTGGAGTGGGCAGGCGTGGCGGTCACAGGCGCGAGTTCCGTTCTTCGTCTTCATTCTCAAGTAGGTAGGCCGGCCGGTAGGTGGGCTGTCCTCCCGGGCCCAGGTACTTCAGGGCTGGGTTCTGCACTGTGTTCTCCCGGCTCCCCAGCGACGTGTAGCTGGAGGCGGGAGAACAGAGGGCGGACGTGTGGTGAGGTGGCTCTCCCTATCTATCTCAGCACCTACATGTTTCCCCACACCCGTTCTCTTCCCATACCCTTACCCTCGGTCATACAGGATACAGTAGGGGACGAACAGCTGACGCAGGAAGTCCCAGATGTCTCTGTAGGTCCAGTCCTGGGAGGTCAGAGTCGGAGAAGGGTCACAAACACTGCCCTCTCCCACTCCACCCTCTGCTGCCTGGGAAGGGGCCCTCTCAGGGTTCGTCTGCTCCCTTGGCCTCGGGGGGCCTGCTATCTGATTGGCTGGTACACCTCACACTGTGTAGGCCAAGCAATGAGAAAGAGAGGCCTTCATCCTGTCCCTCTCCACTCCCAACCCACCCTCCCCTGGCAGGTCAGCTCCGGAGGACAGGAAGGGCTCTGTCTGTGTCAGCCAGCTGTCCAGCAGAACTTTCTGGGACGATGAAATGTTCTCTTGCTGTGCTAAGAGTGGTGGGCACTTCAACTGTGGCTGGTGCAACTGATGAACTACTTTTGAATTGTGTTTAATTTTTGAAACTGAGATATAATTCACACGCCACCGAAATCCATCCTTTTAAGCTGTGCAGTTCAGTCATTTGTACTTTATGCTTTGAGTGTAAGTAAATGGCTAACGGTTACCATAGTGGACAGCACGGGTCTAAGTTGTTCCGTCCATAGCCAAAAGCACAGTGCCTGCCACCGAATGAGTGCTCGGTAAACAGTGGTCCAAAGGCGGAATGAACAAACAGCACAGCCTTCTTTGGATGACGGGGCCCCTTCCTCCAAGCCCCAGGCTCCCATGTCCCTACCTCAGGAAGCCAGGGTGCAATGACTGACAGGGGGCGTGGACTGACGGCAGTCAGGCCTCCCTCTGCATTACCAGCAGCGGGTTGATGCGCATGAACGAGGGCCAGCCTGGGTCGGTGGGGCTGAAGGGACAGAGGCTGCAGGAGGAGGGGTCCGTGCGGCGGGTGCCCATCAGGGCAGCCTCCAGCTGGGGGTGCTGTGCCCGCAGCTGGCTCAGGGCCTTCTTCATCTCGCCCTCAGCCTCCAGCACCCGCAGATTGTACCTGAGGAAGGAAGAGGGCCGGGGGGTCACAAATGGGCTTCTCCAAACCCCTCTTCAAGCCCAAACCTTCAGGCCCCTAGTACCTCTTGATGGTGTCCTGTAGAAACTGCTCCAGCTCAGGGAAAGGGGAGATGCTGCGGATATACAGGATCTGGAGGGGCTCTTGAGTGCCAGGGCATTGCCTAGGGGGGGAGGGGGAGAAAACCACAGGCTGGCCGGCACGGGCAGGGGGATGCTCTCCAGGGAGCTTGCACTGTTCTCCTTGGCTCCTGGGATGCACACCCTTTCCTTGGCTTTCCCATCCATCGCAACCTACTTCCTCCAGGAAGCCCACTCTGATCTCTCACCTCTCAAACCTGGAGCACACATCGCTGTTTCAGGTGGGCAAATCTCACCTCCTCCACAGGACCAGGACCTTCCACATGCAGGGCCAGGCATGTGTCAGATGCTCAATAAATAGGGTGGGGGAATGGAACTGAGCAGTCCCTAGGACTAACTCCCACCCAAACGCCACCCAGACGCCACTTTTCCCTTCTGCTTCCTAGGACGGGGGACCAGAAAACGGGGCGGATCAGGTATCTCGGTGTCTCGGGGCCTCGTCTCCAGCAGAGAGGCTCACCTCTGCACAGCTGCATGGACGAGGTGCAGGAGGGCAGTGCAGTCCTTGCCCCCGTTGAAGCCCACGCAGAGCTGGGTGAGCCTGTACCGAGCCAGGGCGGTCTCAATGGTCTGCAGGGCACTTGCCACCTTTTTCCCTAGAGAGGACCCTGCCAGGCAGGTAGGGAAGAGGCCATCACCAATCCCATGTGACACATGCAGCCATGATGCTGTTGCTTAAAACCCTTCAGTATTTTCTAGGATAAAGTCCAGATTCCTTCATGCTGTCTACGAGGCCGGCGGAGTCTGCTCCCTTCCCGCCCGCCATTCAGCCGCTTCTGCTCTCAGTGTCTCCCCCTCCAGGGTCCTGGTGTCTTTCCCTTCTCCTAAACCCCCTGCTGCTTCCTCTGTGCCTCTCACACTGTGGGCCCCACTCCTGGTCTGGCCAAAGGCTCCATCATGCAGCTTCTACATCACTCGCCCAGAGAAGCCTTCTCTGACCCCAGAGCAAGGCCGAGCTCCTGGCTGTGCCGCCCCCTCACACTGACGTCTCATGCATCATTATCTGTTCGAAGTTTACCTTTCCTATTACACTACTTGTCCATGGAGTGGGTGTACATCTGTCCTATTGAGCTATCTCCCCAACACCCAGCACAGTGCTGGTGAAGGTGGGTACTCAGTATTTGTACATCTGTCCTATTGAGCTATCTCCCCAACACCCAGTGGATACTCAATATTTATCGGGAGAGCCCTAACCGTTTGGCTCAGTGGATAGAACGTCGGCCTGCGGACTGAAAGGTCCCAGGTTCGATTCCGGTCGAGGGCATGTACCTTGGTTGCGGGCACATCCCCAGTGGGGGATGTGCAGGAGGCAGCTGATCGATGTTTCTAACTCTCTATCCCTCTCCCTTCCTCTCTGTAAAGAATCAATAAAATATATTTTAAAAAATTTATCGGGAGAATGAATGAATCAATTGTCGTCATCTTCTACCTTCTCCTAGACCTAGGGTGGCACCTGTGGGTTGGTACCTCTGCCCCCCCCTCCCCCCCCCGGAAGCCCCTACCTGACTTGGCGAGTTTGTATACAGCCTCACTGGCCTGCTCCATGGCGTTGGGTACGTAGGGAACCAGCGATCCCCGAGGAAGACGTGCGGTCAGGTAGGCCAGGCATTCCTCCAGCGGCCCTTCTTCCTGTGAGTCCAGTGTCACCTTCACCTGATAGTAGTTGCTTCCCCAGTCAGGGTAGGAACCCAGGCCAAGCCTGTGTCCAAAGTGGGCCTGGGCCTCAGCCAGGACGGGGGCGATGGAGGCCTCGTCAGCGGCCACATACAGCTCCCGCAGGTGGAACTGAACAGCTGTGTTTTGAAACAGTCCCTTCAGCCCCTCCAGCACCCGCCGCAGCAGCTCTGGAATGCCCGGGAAGAGGTAGACATTGCGGACCGAGACCAGTGGGAATTTGAAGGGGCGGCCGGTGTGAGGGTCTGTGCCGTAATGCAGGCGGGCAGAGGAGGGCACCAGTGACAGCTTCTCCCAGCCCTGCTTGCCTAGGGCCTGGATGGCGGCCTGCAGCTCAGGGTGTGGCTTGAGCTCATCCCCAAAGGCCTGTGCTACTGCCTCAAAGGTCACATCATCATGAGTGGGACCGATGCCCCCCGCCGTGAGGACATGAGTGAAGCGGCTGGAGAAAGAGGTAATCTCGGCAGCGATGGTGGCTACCTCATCGGGGACGACAGAGACTCGGCACACCTGGACCCCCAGGGAGCGCAGTGTCCGGCACAGGAAGTAGGTGTTGGTGTCCTGAGTGTGTCCCTGGGAGATTGGAGATGGGGAAGATGAGCGTCAGTGCTGTGGGAGGAAGGACAAAGGGGGCAGGGATGGAAGCCGCATCTGCGTGATGGTGGGGCACTCTGCTCTCCGGGGGATGCCACCTCAGGCTGCCAAGAATTCTGGACTGAGCACCAGAGCGAGACGATCCATGTCAGGGGTCCTCAAACTTTTTAAACAGGGGGCCAGTTCACTGTCCCTCAGACCGTTGGAGGGCCGGACTATAGTTTAAAAAAAAAACTATGAACAAATTCCTATGCACACTGCACATATCTTATTTTGAAGTAAAAAAACAAAATGGGAACAAATACAATATTTGTATTTGCATGTGGCTCGCGGGCCGTAGTTTGAGGACCCCTGATCCATGTGAATGGAGTCAGGGATGATGTGATATATCTGGGGCCTCCTTCTCTGCACTGTGACCTTGACCTCATCCAGGTTGATGAATTCGGTGATCCATCCCATGTGACAACTTCTCTACTTCCTCACCAACCCGGACAGTCTCAGTCCCCTGGCGTCAAATGCTTACTGGGCATCTTTACCCTAGCCCTGGCTGTTATTGGCATCCCCAGACACTGTCCACAGCCAGTCAGGCCCTTTCTGCTGTCAGCTCCACTTCTGAAATACGTCCCCATCTGCTCTCTTCTCTCTGTCCCAACTGCCACCAAGCAGGTCTTTGGCACCTTTCACCTGAATAGTTGCAACAGCCTCCTGGCCAGGCTCCCAGCTCCAGCCGCAGGGCTCTGCCTGGTGCCTCCTGAATACCCTTCCTAATGTGTTACTGTGATTGCATCACTCTTGGACTTAGAAGCCATTTGTTGTTTCCAACCATATACAGAATAAAGTTCAAATTCTTTTGCAGAATATTTGAGGCTGTCTATGGTATATATACAATCTTCTTGCCCAGCCCCATCTCCACTATTGTTCTCCAGAGGTTAGTGGTTAAGTGGTTGCTCTGGAGTGAGAATCAAGTCCATCTAGCGCTTCCTAGCTGTGTTACTTGGGGCAAGTTTCTCAACCTCTCTGAGCCTTAGTCTCATAATATATTAATTAAGACTTATAGCCCTGGCTGGTTTGGCTTAGTGGATAGAGCATTGGCCTGTGGACTCAGGGGGCCTGGGTTTGATTCTGGTCAAGGGCACATGCCCGGGTTGCGGGCTCAGTCCCCATAGGGGGTATGCAGGAGGCAGCTGGTCGGTGATTCTCTCTCATCATTGATGTTTCTATCTCTCTCTCTTTTATATGTGTGTGTGTGTGTATATATATATATACACACACATATATATATACACACACACACATATAAAAGTACCAATGTCATGGGGTTGTTGTGAGGATTAGTAAAATCATATATATGATGTAATAATCTCACTGCCAGGTCCTAGTAAGCATTAAAAAAATAAGGATCACTATTACTATTATAAAACTGATGCCTACCATGACTTCCCTGATTATTCAGAAGGGATCTCTCTCTTCTGGTACTTTCCTTCTATCCCACCCACTCTGCTGCGTGCCTTGGATCATTCCTCAATTAGGTTGGATTTAACTTTTAAGTAATACATGCACCTATACCTCCTTCGCATGCTGACTCCTTGTCATTTCTGTAGAGCCCCTCATCCCCATACCATACTGCCTGGCAAACTGTAGAAACATTGCTGTAAGCTTTTCAACGGAATAACAGAATGAGGGTCACTTTTCCTCCACCACTCTGGACTCACCCCAGAATCCTGGGGCAGCAAGGGGACCCCCACCCTGGTTCACCCTCCTTCAACACAATGTGGAGCAGACTCTTAAGGACAGGAGAACGCCCCGCCCTCCCCCCTCTTCTGTCCCAGACACACCTTGAGGATCTCATCTCCAACAATGATGATGCCCGCCGTCACGCTGCGCCCTGGGGGAGGGGCAGAGGCCCTAGATGCCATGGTCCTGCCTTCTCTGCCCCTCTGCAAGGCCCTCCGGTAGCCACCCAGACCCCCAAATAGGGGGCGCAAGCACGGGAGTCCCGCCAGATCTAAAGGGCACTGGGGGCCATAGCCTGGGAACAGGGGGTCCGGGGTCGAGGCAACCTGGAGGAGCCAGAAAGGAAAATGGGGGAGAGCAGGAGGGCATGGTCTTCCTCACCAGGCCCTTGACAACTGACGCCTTTATCCCTGCCTCTTTAGTAAACATGTTCTCAAAATCCAGCCCATGCCTCTTTTAAATGTTTTCTAAGCTTGGCTCTAGTCTTAAAATGTCCTGTTCCAGCTACCACTTTAAAAGGTCTAGTGTCCGCCGAGCTCGGCTCCTCGGGTCTGCTCTGTCTTGGGCAACTACACCTTTAAATGTCTCTTCTCTTTGGGGCACCTGTCCCTTTAAATGTCTACCTGCTCCTGGGACTTGGGCCCTTTAAATACGTTCCCTTCCTCCACCCAGACCAGAACTCAGCCGCCTTCTTCTGCAGGCTTCCGCACCCTTTCTAGCCCGAATCCCACCTCTTCCCACCACTCTCCTGACAACTGAGTTCTCTCAGGTTCTCACCTGCTTCAGCCCCTTCACCAGGTCTTTCCCTCTCTCCTTTCCTCTTGTCCCAGGACAGCTTCCGTACTCACAGTCCCACCTCAGAGCCACACTTACCGCATATTCATTGGTTATTTGGGCTGTCGCTCAGACTACCTTCACGTGTTCATTGGTGAAGTCGACTGTCACTCGCGAGCCTTAGCCAGCGGGCGGGAGCAGTGCCGGGTTGTCATTAGCGACAACCACGTGGTTACCCTTTGCCCGGAAATGTGGAGGCCGGGCTCAGGGGTTGGTGGTGCGGACGAGGAGGAGGGGCCTGGCAGGAGAGCTGGGGCGCGAAAGGAGCGGTGGTTGGAGACGCTCTAAGGATTTTGGGGTGCTTTCTGCTGTTAGAAATAAAGGGAGGCTTGACTTTAACCTTTGTTTTGTATTCAGATTCTCGCGTGCACGGCTGTTTTCATTAGCCATAACCCTGTTATTGGCCAAGGGGTCAGGAGTTGCTACTGGTGTCTGAAGGGATTTATTATAGCAGATGGAGGGACACCAATAATTGTCAGCATTGCCTGTGAGGTAGGGAGATCTTGGAGGTGAGCTTTGAGTGTGTAGACTTTCATTTGTCTCTGATATGAACAGTAAAGCTAATTATTTAAGCCTCATTGACAGGACAGAGCTTTGCCCCACCTTGCTCCAGATGTGCTTAG
Source organism: Myotis brandtii (assembly GCF_000412655.1). Taxonomy (NCBI): domain Eukaryota; kingdom Metazoa; phylum Chordata; class Mammalia; order Chiroptera; family Vespertilionidae; genus Myotis; species Myotis brandtii. The sequence goes on along the minus strand of NW_005359478.1, from coordinate 1,860,683 downwards.
TTTAAGCATCCATCACCTGTTAACTGCTTTGCAAGTGCAAGTGATGGCAGCGCCTAGGGGGAGTGCCACGTGCCCACTTTGTACTACTCTCCTTACTCTCATTCAATTGCCTGTGGTCTAAAAGTGCCCATCAAACCTTAATGTTCTTACTATTCATCTGGGGATCTTGGGTGGGGCCTGAGATCTGTATTTAACAAGTTCTCAGTCATGATGATGCTACTGGTCTGTGGACTTTTTTTGTAGTAAAGGTTTAGAACCCATTCATCATTTGGAAGACTGCTGAACCACACCTGGTCGGCCTCATATGACTCCTAAAAACCCTTTAAGATAGATAGATATGATGTCTGCGTTACAGATGGGCAACAGGCTCAGAAAGGTGAAGGGATGCCACACAAAACACACAAAATAAAGTGAATGGTAGAACCAAGCTTCTAGACCTTTCTTTCTCAAGCTCTAAAAAAATAAAACCCTACTTGCCTAATGACATAAGCCACGTGCTTTATTATCTTGATGATTAATAAAGGTGATATTTTGGAGGTAACCCCCCCCCCCCAAAAAAACAAAACAAAACACACACACCCATTCAAACATCACCTCTGGTCCAATCCTTTATCAGTGGCTTCTCAAGCTAAGCATGCACCAGAATCACCTGGAAAGCTTGTTAAAATGTTGCTGGGTCCAACCACGTTGTTTCTGATTCAGTTAAGTCTAGGGTGGAGCCCAAGAATATACATTTCTAATGAGTTTCTAGATGATATTGATGCTTCCGGTCCAGGAACTACACTTGTACTGCTCTTGGAACAAACGGATAGAAGACAGGGAAAGGTGGTAGATTAATCTCCCTTACTTAGCACTACTGTTATTTTTAAAAGTAGAGGGTAAGCTATGATTTAGTGAAGTGTTTTCTTGAACAGCTAGTTTCCTGTTTTCTCAAGTTAGTGCTGTATCTACCTGCATAGGAATGCTTGAAATCCCCACATCCAGGCCACACTCCCGGCCAATTAAGTCAACACCTTTAGGAATGACTTACAAATCAGTACTTTTAAAGCTACTCCGAGGATCCCAATGCTCAGCCAAAATGAGAACTACTGAAAACTCCCAACCAATGTGCAGTGAAGAGGCCATAGGTGTGCCGGAGCCTTAGGCCAGGCAGGAACGGAGCACACTACCAGCCCCTGGCTGATGGCCTCCCCCCTTAACCTCGTGTGCCCTTCAAATACTGGGACTATATTAAAGGCAGCATCCCTGACTGTGGGAAACAGTTCACTTGTTTTGATGAGATGATGTTATCCCTATATAACCTCTACCTTTGGCCAGTAGTTAGATCAAAATATATTTCAGCCATGTTTGACAGCATGTCAGCTTTTAAGATTAAAGACCAGTTACCTGACTGGTGAAATAAACCTCATTATCAGCAAAGCTGAGCTTCATTATCTAAGTGAAGGGCGTATAATTAGAACCATATATTGAATGTGATGCTCACCCTGAGAGGGGGAAAAACCTTTACAAGCAGAGAATTAGATTATAAAAAAAATTCCTCTTTAATCAAGACTTTTAACATGAAATAGAGTTCTTGAATAAAATGGAAAGTTTCCAATACATTGAAACACAAATTCCCATACATACACCTGGCAGGAAAACAAAACAAAACAGCAAATTCACACAATCCCTGTTACAGCCATGGTCTCATTCTCAGATGTTTCCTCCATCTGCCACGTGTGTTCTGCTGGACACAGAACTCATCATGGCTTCAGGGGTCACACAGCTGAGGCTGCAGTCCACAGAGCACTCCTCGGCTGGCAGTGCTGCTGTTGGCTCTGCTCTGCTTAAGAAGCAAAGCAGTCACCAGCATATTTCAAACAGTGTATTTTAAACATCCTTTAAATAGCAAAGTGAGAAACAAGAAGGCAACATGTTATCAGAAAGCTGTTAGCAAGTGAGGACAGCTGAGTAAAGCTAGAGGCTGGAAAGTGGCTCGCCAGCTTCATTACTTTGGCTTCTTGGGCAGCGGCCTCCGGAACAGCAAGATGTGAGGTTCTGAAAGAGTGAGTGAAATCTAAGAGACAAACGAACACCATTCTACGCACAATCTATAGGGTACCCCACTCCCATTTCCCAGCTATCCCCCACTCGGACCTTGATAAGTAAATTAAGATTTATTTAAGCATATGGCTTTAGAAGCAGACCCATAAACCTGGCCTGTCTGCCAAGCTTAGATTTGTTAATATCAGTTTTTTTTGCTATGTTTGTGAAGCCCCAGGGTGTCCTTTATTAGTTTTGCTTGACAGCTTGGTGTCTGGTGTCTTATCAGGAAATATACTTTCCTTGGCTTATTTGGAACACATCCAAGAATTCTTTCTGATGGACAATGAAGTAGGGACCATAATCTCTCCCAGAGTATTATGTGGCCTTAAAAAGAGAGTGAATTAGGCACTAACGGTTTTTCAGTAACAGCTGGTCTCTGAACTTCCCATATATTTCACTCTATTTTTGGTCCAATTTTTCTAGATGACGGGTGGGGTAAGAAACCAGCGAACCACCCCCACCTTCCCCTTATTTCGTTGGGTTATGTGACCATCATTTCCTCAGTGAAACAGCCCTATATGGTTCTTTCAGCCATTGCACTGACCTGGTTCATGGATCATATAATGGACCCATCCCTGACTCTGCTGAACACCAAGATTCCTCCATTCAGATTCAGACATCAAATGGGTTTTAGGGACCAGCTTGGCTATGTCCTTGGGCAACATGACATGCCTGTAAACAGAAACATGGGAAGGTAGGAAATTTGTCAGTACTGGGTACAGTCTGTTAGGCAAGTGCCTGCATACAAAGCCAAGAGACAAAAGAAAAGAGAAACCAGTTTCTGATGGCAGGGAGTTAATCTTATTGTGGGATACAGGCAGCTAGAAATAAAGGCCAACTTATGTGAATCCTCACAAAAGTATATTTAAAAGTACTAATAACTCAAAATGAATGAGCACCTAAATTTCAGGCGCTGTTGATACACTGCCTTCCTGGAGCTCAGTCTTCTAGTTGATGATTCTAAAACAATACAATGGGGGCCCCACAGTACACAGGGTATTAATAATTGAAGGCGGTTTTGAACAGGATTGGTACGGAAGAGAAGTGATTCTTGTGAAGAAGAAAGGCCTAATATGTAGTGCTACGTGGAAGAGCCAGCACAAAGGATGAAATAATGTCAACGCCGAAGCCTTTAAAGTCTATTCTTCATTTCATTTTCCTAACTCTGAAGGGTTGTGCCATGAGACTTCTTTTGGGAAACTTCATGCTTTCCTAACCAAGGATAAGTCTCTTTTCATGGCCAAGAAATTATTACTCTAACTTGAATTGGGCTAACCCAGATAGACTTTCTCATGCTAAATGAAAATGTACTAGTAACAGATTTTTTCCCTAAAGAATCTGTTCTAGTCTAAATGTCTGAAAACAGCTAACAGTCTAACAAGCCCCTGGCACAAAGACTAGCTTCAATAACTGATCAGACAAAAAACAAAACCCCAAACCAAAAACCCCCACCAAAACACCAAAGCTTTTCTCTTAAGCCTAAATACCACTGCCAAGCCTTACACCTTCAAGGGTGGGCCTGGCGACCTCTCCTCCCTGGCCCTGCCATGTGTTCCCAGCAGTTCCAGTTAGCTCAGTTCAGGTGCAGAAGAAAACAGCTGAGGAGAAGGAAGTTAACTGGGTCCAGCATGGCCTGGGCCTTTTCCCACGGGCCTGGCATCAAGATGATTAATGTATTTATTTGTCAGCACGGGGGAGCTCTCCAGCCAGAGGGTCCAGAGCCCCGTGCTAGACTGGAGAAGAAACACAAGCAAGTTTCCATTTTACGGTCTTCAATTGAGAAGACAAGGTACACACCAGGAAGGTGTTTTAAGTATCACACTCAATACAATTAGTGGAATGCCAACATTTGTAGAACCCCTTCCGATTTCCTACTCTAGAAACTGTGAATTTAGGGTTTATCCAATGCAGACCCTGTAGGGGTTCCTTTCCTCACCGTCCGTGGCAAGTCGTATGTGCTCCCATCACAATCCCTACGTATCTATATCACACCAATCACTACCTTCTTCCTGACGTCTGTATTCCCACAGATTACTTTAGGTTTGCTGGAAGCAGACACCATACTCTCACCCTTGTACTTTAGTAGAATCTATAAACACTCCACGATTGTTTCCTAGACGAATCCCCTTCAAATATTTGAAGGGTATCGACTGGTTCCATTGTTAAGCCTTTTCTCAATGTTCCTGGCCAGTTTTATTACATCCCAGGTCCTCGAAGACCCCCTCCTAATGCAAGCCGGACAACCACGCCCCATTTTCATGAATTAATGAGGGACACTCGCTCGGTAACTCCCCGGGCATTGAAGACGCGAGGGAAATTCGAGCTCCGCCTTTGCCCCTGTTTCCCAGTGGGTTCCGTGTTTTATGGTGTTGCCGTGATACAAGCAGTCTTAAAAAGGCAAGTTCAACGTGCTCAATGCGGTTTACAATGATCCAGGAACCCCAAAGGGCGAAGGTGGTCTGCAGGCTAACACTCACCACGCCCACCTACACCCCCCGCAAGAGGGCTTACACGGAATTCCGTGCTGTTATGTACTTTTACACGCGTCGCCTACCCTTCGCGCATGCGCTTTACGCTCTCAACCACCCCCACCCCGTCCCGTTAACCTGCTGCGCACGCGCCCATTCTGCCTCTTCAGTCCTAGTTACTAACTCCTCGTGCCCTCACTTGTCAAAGCTCACCCCCTCGTTACGGCCCCCACGCCGGCACTAACCGGTACTCGAACTCCTCATCGTCGTATTTGTCCGAATAGTAAATTTGTTTGTGCGACATGATCGCTCTGCCTGAGATCGTCAGCCCCGCGCCGCCAACCTCCAAACAACTCCCAGCAGCACGCGCTCCCACCCACTTTGGCCTCACTTTCAAACACGCCGCCTGCACTTCCTATTGGTCCCTTCGATGTAAGGCGGGACAACTCCATCTCCAAGCCTCCTATTGGCTTACATTTGCTTCTCGTCGAGTCCTTATTGGAGCGCACTTGTTACGTTTATCAAGGACGAGCTTAGGTAAAAAATAGGCCTCTTATTGGCTAGAACTGCTTCTGTGAGCGTTCCCGCACTGCCATTGGCTGATCCCGGAAAGTGGGACGGGTGAAGGAGGGACGGTGGGGTAGAGGGTCAGGGGTTAGCGAGGCCGGAAGTGAGTGTAATAAAGTTTCTCCAGGGAGGCCTTCCCGGGGAGAAAGTTGGAGCAGCGACCTAAGGAGGCACTGGCGTGATCCAGAACCAAATCATCCCGCGGTGCGGTGCGGAGACTCCATGAGGCCCTGGTGAGTGGGAACTTTTTTTCCTCCTTAGGTGACCCACTCCTCCACCCCGGAACCCCTCTCCCGGGACCCTACTTCCGGTCTTCATTCATAAGCCCCGCCCCCTAAGACCCCCTCCCCGGAAGTCCCACCTCCCAGCCTCGGGGGGCTTTTTATCCCTGAACCCTGTCTGGTTTTCTACTTATTGTCCCCGACCCCACCCTGTCGCCCAGCTTTCCTGGAAGTCCCACCCCTAGACGTGCTTTCCAGCCTCACTCCACGAAACTCCACGTTAGTCCTTCCGATTCCCCGAAACTCCGCCTCAGCGCGACGGTTCCCTGCTGGCTCACAGCTGCCCACCAAAAAGCCTCTCTCCCGAAAGGGCAGAACCCTGCCCAAAGCACCACCGTCTTCGAATTGGCGGAACCACGCCTTCCTAGAGGCTCGGCCCTTCTAGGAGCCCCGCCCCTTCCTTAGTCCACGTCGGATTGCCCAGAGCCTGGCCTCCTAGAAGTCTCCAAAGCACGGGCCGTAGGACTGCCCTCCCTCGGGAGATTTATCCTTGTGGAACCCAGGTCTCAACCTCAGAAGTTTTGCCTTCAACCCCAGAAACTCCATCTGCTCATGTTTCCCTGTTCCTTTTCTCTCTCGGGCTTTGGGCTCAGTTTTCCTGCATGCTCCACCCACCAGGTGGGAAGTCAGAGTTAACACCTCTGGGTCTGAGGAGTGAGCGTAGAGACAGCCCTTTTCCTTTCCTGAACCCCCTTCCAAGGGTGGCTCCCCGAAGGGGGCTGGACTTGGGGTTTGGCAGGAGCGGGGGGAGGGAGGCTTGCTCAGACTTCTGGCCCCACTCCCTGAGTTCTCCTCCCCAGGACCCACCCATCCCAGGACCAGCTGTTCTGTCTCATACCTGTACCAGGGGGTTTGGGTAGGGCACTGATTTGACTGTGAAAGGAGCGAAAGTTTTCCACCATCAGAAAACGGTGTCTTGGGGGCGGGGGGTGTAAGGGGCAGAGACCTTTTTGCTGTTTGATTTTTTTTTAAGGGTTCTGCTCAGCCTCCACCACTGCTTTGGCCCTGACCCTCCCCCTAACCAGAGTTCTTGTCTGGGCATTCCTTCTGGTCCCGCTTGCCCAGCCTTCCTTTCTGGAAACATTCCTGAGGCTTTCCACATTTCCTGCTACTTCCCGCTCTTGCCTCCTCCTCCTCCCCGCTGGGCTGGGAAGGCGCATGCCGCTTCTCCCCACACCCAGTCGCCCGCCCGTGGACAATCTCCTTGCTTTCTCTGCAGAAGGAGCCCCACCTCCTCTTACTTTGCCCCCAAATGCCCACACCTGTTGGTCACTCGCTGCCTGTGGGTGCTGCAGGCTTCTGCAGGATGCCCGTCTCTAAAGATGAAGACACCCCGGTGTGTGTTTGCGTGTGTGAGGTTGTGGCAGAACCCTTTCCTCATGCTCTGGATGCCCGGGCGCTGAGCCTCGGGAAGCAGACGGAGAGAATCCCTCTTCCGCAGTGGGGGAATCCATGACAGCTCTCCTCTGCTGAGGGCCGGGGAGGTAACGAGCTTAGCACATCACATGGTTATTTGCATACTTTTATCTAAAGATGAAGACACCCCGGTGTGTGTTTGCGTGTGTGAGGTGGTGGCAGAACCCTTTCCTCATGCTCTGGAGGCCCGGGCGCTGAGCCTCGGGAAGCAGACGGAGAGAATCCCTCTTCCGGAGTGGGGGAATCCATGACAGCTCTCCTCTGCTGAGGGCCGGGGGAGGTAACGAGCTTAGCACATCACATGGTTATTTGCATACTTTTATCTGTTGAAGTAATTTAAGGATAGGTAATTCCGAGATGAGCTCAGGGGGTATATGTATTTTACTACTTCCTCTTGGGTCACTTTCCAACTTCCTCCATGGCCCCCTCACGCAGAGCTGTGGCAGGAAGCTGTGGGTGGGAAGAGTGGGTTTGGGATGGGTTCCCCGTGTCCAGCTGGGCCCGTCTTCTCTTGGCATTCCTTTCTCCTGTACTTGGCATAGTTTGTCTTCTGCCCCCTCTATCCCTTCATGGTCTCCCTTTCATGCTCCCACCTCCTCCAGCCAGACTGTGCCCTGGGTATGAAAGAACTGTGTCCCCTGGTGGACACATGGGCCCTCACCAGTCATCCCCGAAAAGGGGGGGGAGCTGACCTTGGAGTCAGTGCCCTGCCCCCCCTTCTACCCTGGACAGCTGGCTTTGCTAACCAGGCCTGTGGAAAGGGGGCAGGACAGTGCTTGTCTGTGGGCTACTGTTCCTGGCATCGTAGGTGCCACCAGCCCGCCCTCGGCTCCAGCTCCTCTCCCGGTGCCTCACCAGCTGTGCCCTTCCTCTTGGTCTTTCTCTTTATCCTCTGGGACCACTTTCTTCCTTTCCCCATTTCTTTTTTCTTTTTTTAAAATTTATTGATTTAGAGAGAGAAAGGGAGGGAAGGAGGGGGGTGGAGAGAGAGAGAGAGAGAGAGAGAAGACATCGTGTTTTTTTGTTCCACTATTTATGCATTCGTTGGTTGCTGCTTGTATGTGTATTGGGACGATGCGCTAACCACCTCAGCTCCCCAGCGGGCTCCTTTCCCCATTTCATCAAATTTTTATTGATTTTAGAGAAGAAGGGAGGGAGAGAGAAAAACATTGATGTTAGAGAGAAACATTGATCGGTTGTCTCCTGTATGTGCCTGGCCTGGGTCTGTGCCCTGACTGGGACGATGCTCCACCAACATATCCACCCAGCTAGGGCTCCTCTCCCCGTTTCTTTACTCCTGTTCACAGCTGTCTAGCAGAGGGTGCTAATGGCCCAGGCTCCCTGGGGCTACCACCCCACTGTGTGATGGGGGTGGGGGTGGGGGTTTGTGTTCCATCTAACAGGAAGGGAAATGCTGAGCTCTGGGATCTCCTCCCTTTTCCACCCCAGCTGCCTCTGTTTCCTCCCTCATTCCCCCCCTACCCTCCCTCAGCTTCCTGCTCCCTCTGGCCTGCCCTTGTCCGGTTTGGACTGAGCCAGACCTCCTCTTCTTCCCCTCCTTTCCTTCTCCCCCTTCCCTCCCACCCCCACTTTACTCTTCCCCAGATACTAGTTGTTTGTATGGGGGTGGGGGTGGGCGAGGGTAGCTCTGCCTCTGCACGAGTTCTGGATGGGGGCCGTGGTGGGGGCTCAGCCCCTCCGAGCCTGTGAGTCAGCACTGTCTTCGGGATTGGCCTCTCCCTTAGTCCCCGCCCTTGGGGAGGAGCCTGGCAGCTCTGGGTCCAGCCTGCTCCTCTCTCAGCCAGAGAAGAGGCTCCACGCTGGGCGGGGATGGGGCTTGAAACTGTTTGTGTCTGAACTGGGGGAGCCAGAGGCATTGGAGCCACTGTCCCTCTTCCTTCCCAGGACCCTTGAGATCCCGGGGCCATAAAGGGCCACTCAGGCTAAGGGCCTGGGGATGCCCCCTGCCTGGCCCCCTTGCCCTGACTGGCAGGGGGGCCAGGCTGGGCTGCAGCCTCCCTCTCACTCCAGCCATGGATCTCCTGCCCCCCAAGCCCAAGTACAACCCACTCCGGAATGAGTCTCTGTCATCGCTGGAGGAGGGGGCCTCAGGGTCCAGCCCACCGGAGGAGCTGCCGTCCCCCTCAGCCTCTTCCCTGGGGCCCATCCTGCCACCTCAGGCTGGGGACGATAGTCCCACTACCCTGTGCTCCTTCTTCCCCCGGATGAGCAACCTGAAGCTGGCCAACCCGGCTGGGGCACGCCCGGGGCCCAAGGGGGAGCCAGGCCGGGTGGCCGAGGATGGGGAGGGGACCGCCGGGGCAGCCGTGCCAGACTCAGGCCCCCTGCCCCTCCTCCAGGACATGAACAAGCTGAGTGGAGGCGGCGGGCGCAGGACTCGGGTGGAAGGGGGCCAGCTGGGGGGCGAGGAGTGGACCCGCCACGGGAGCTTTGTCAATAAGCCCACACGGGGCTGGCTGCATCCTAACGACAAAGTCATGGGACCCGGGGTTTCCTACTTGGTTCGGGTGAGTGAACGTCCTCCCTCCCAGGCCTCTCCAGCTCCTCTGCCCACTCTGGCTTTGCTGGAATCTCTCTCTTCCTGCTCTTCCCCAGCAACTCGCTTGGTTTCAGCGTCCTTTTTCCTAACCCCGTCTTGCTCCTTCTCTGATTCTGCAGCCCCTTCCAGCTCCGCCTGGGTTCCC
>NW_005359478.1:1844448-1850995 GCF_000412655.1 Myotis brandtii | reverse complement strand
CCCCACCCGCACCCCCTGCCATGCCTAGCACAATGCCCAGCCCCTGGGAGGCCCTTAGTAAGTGTTGGAATGAGTGGCTCTTGATTGTTCCCTCCAGTCTCCTCCCCCTTTTCTAGAGATGTCACTTCATCCCACCCAGCGCCCATCACTCCCAGTTCTCTTCCCAGCTTGCCCTCTCCTCCTCTGCTCGTTCCTGTTGTCTTGCATGGTGTGGGCTGTGGCAGAACGTATTCATCTTTACTTCCCTTAGGGACCCTGTAGAGAAAAATCCTAGGGCCCTTTGGGAAGGGGATGGGGGCGGCTGACTGATAACCCTCCCGTTCCTCCCCTCAGTACATGGGCTGTGTGGAGGTCCTGCAATCCATGCGTGCCCTGGACTTCAACACCCGGACTCAGGTCACCAGGTCAGTGGGGAGGGGGCAGAATGTGGGCCTCCTGGGGCTGGTGCGGGGAGGTGGGCGTGGGTCCCTGGCTGATGGTGTGAGTGATGGTTTATCTTTGGGTGGTAAAGGGGATTGAGAGAAAAGTTAGGGGAATGAGTCCACGTCTGAATGAAAAGAGGCAACTCTGGCCTGGATCCTTCTTACTCATCCAGCCTTGGGAGTTGTGGGAGGAGGTGGCAGAGGCAGCTGGCAGCTGGGGCTCGAGTAGAAAATGGGGGTAGATGAAAGGTTGCTGCTGCCTTTGGGAAGGGAATGGGACATTGGGTAGCTGGAAGGGGGTGGGGCCAGCCTATCGAGGCCCTAACCCAATCAGCCAGGAAGCGGCCTCTCAGTGTCATCAAATATTAAAGGCCCTTAATTCAATCCACCACGACAAAGAGCCTGGAGTGCCCCTGGAGTCTGGTCTGGCCCTCCCCTCCCCCTCCCCCTCCCAGGCCCCATGGCAGCCCCAGCCGAGGGAGAGGCCGGCTCCGGGTCTGAGCACCCCTCTTTCCCCAGGGAGGCCATCAGTCTGGTGTGTGAGGCTGTGCCAGGTGCTAAGGGGGCTTCGAGAAGGAGAAAGGTACGAGGGGTCGAGGGGGTTAGGGATGCTTCTGGGAGCTGTGGAGAGGCAGGGCGACGGCAAGGATGGGACCTGCGGGGAGAAAGCCAAAAGGCAGGAGTGTGGGGGTTTCTGGGGGTTGGGAACCCCTGTCTTCTGAGACCCTTGGGTACTTCCTTAGCCCTGTAGCCGCCCACTCAGTTCCATTCTGGGGAGGAGTAACCTGAAATTTGCTGGAATGCCAATCACTCTCACCGTCTCCACCAGCAGCCTCAACCTCATGGCCGCAGACTGCAAACAGGTGGGGCTGGGCAGAGGGACCAGAGACACTGAGGGGAGGGCTGAGCGGGGGCCTGGCTGTGAGGGTGAGAAAAGAGGAGAGAAGGCTTGGGAGCAGCAGGACAGTAGGGAAGGAGGTGATTAGGAGGACACAGGGCAAGACATCAAAAGGATGAGAATGAGTCTCCGAGGTTCTGGGCCAGGGGTGGGGGGCGCTCAGGTGAGCCCCGAGGCTGCCTGACACCTCATTCCCTTCCTTCTCCATCCCCTGCCCTAACCCTCAGATCATCGCCAACCATCACATGCAATCTATCTCATTTGCGTCCGGCGGGGACCCGGTGAGTTGGGGAGCAGAGCAACAGTGGTGGGAGAAGAGGAAGGGACAGGGATTGGGAAGGTACTGGCCAGAGAAACGGGCATGCTAGATGGAGGCGATATCTGAAAAGGACTGGTATCTAGGGGCCAGGAGTGGGGTGGGGCTGTCAGATTTAGCTAACTGGCCTCTTCTGCCACTCTCTCCACTCCAGGACACAGCTGAGTATGTCGCCTATGTTGCCAAAGACCCGGTGAATCAGAGAGGTGAGGCATGGTGGGGAGCGCTGGGTGGGGCCAGCTCTCATGAGGCAGGTGAGCAGGATCAGGGGGAGCTAAGCCGGGGCTCCTGCTGAGGAGGAGGAGGAGGAGGAGGAGGAGGAGGGCTCTTGTCTGCACCTCCTCCCAGCAACCCCGCCTCAGAGCTCACCGACAGTCTCTGCCGTGCCCCCAGCCTGCCACATCCTGGAGTGTCCGGAAGGGCTCGCTCAGGACGTCATCAGCACCATTGGCCAGGCCTTCGAGTTACGATTCAAACAATACCTCAGGAACCCGCCCAAGCTGGTCACCCCCCATGACAGGTGAGCGGGGGAGGAGGGAGAGGGGCAGGCAGCTTTTGGGCCCCAGACCAGGATTGGGAAAGTAGGTCCGCTATTCCCACACTGGAGCTCAGAGTGGTTCAGGGAAGGAAATAACCTGTGTGCCCCCCGCTTCCCACTTCCTGCTATTCTTAAGCTTCCTGTGGCTCTCAGCAAAGCCAGCTCTCCCCTCCTTTCCCCGTGTGGAGCTGTAGCCCAGGGCTTCGTGTTGTAGCCCGTCCCTGGCTGGCTGGGCTTTTCATTGCCAGCGGCCTCGTATCTGGCCTGTCCCTCTTTCTTGCTGTTTCCCCATCCTTAGTTCTTTGTTTTCCTTCCCCTAGAAGCCTCTGAAAGTTTGAATGAGGGAGGGTGGCTCTTTCCTGAGTTCCTCGCCTTTCCTCCGGCCAGTAGGTATTTAGCAGAGATTAAAATATTCTGGAGCACCCCCCCCACCCCCTTGCTGCTTAGTGTTTCTCCTCCCTCTTAGGAGACAGTGTAATGATCAGAGGCATGAACTTTAAAGTCAAATCTGAATTTGCATCTCAGGTGAACCACCTTTCATTGGGAGACCTTGAGCAAATCTTTTCACCTCTGACCCTCATTTTCCTCATCTATAAATGAGGCGTGGCTCAGTGGTTGAGCATCAACCTATGAACCAAGAGATCACATGCTAGGTTGTGGGCTCTCTCCCTGGTGTGGGCGTGCAGGAGGCAGCCATTCAATGATTCTCTCTCATCATTGATGTTTCTATCTCTCTCTCCCTCTCTGAAGTCAATAAAAGAATATGTTTTTTAAAAACTGGGAAAGGAAATCCTACCTTATAGAGGTGCGGTGAGGATGAAATGATCATATAAAACACTCAGCCTAAGGCCTACCTCAAAGGAAGTCCTAATACATGGCCATTGTTTCTTTCCCCTCCCTCCATCCTCCCACCCACATTCCTCACTCCCTCCTGTTCCTCCTCTCAGGATGGCTGGCTTTGATGGCTCAGCTTGGGATGAGGAGGAGGAAGAGCCACCTGATCATCAATACTATAATGACTTCCCGGGGAAGGAACCCCCTCTTGGGGGGGTGGTGGACATGAGGCTTCGGGAAGGAGCCCCCCAAGGGCCTGCTCGACCCACTCTGCCCAGTGCCCAGAGCCCCAGCCACCTGGGAGCTACGCTGGTAAGTTGCTTTGATAGAGGTGGACTGGGCCTGGGATAGGAGTGGCTGGTTAGGGCCTCTGGTTTCACCTTATTTTTGTTCCTTCAGCCTGTGGGGCAGCCTGCAGGGGGAGACCCAGAAGTCCACAAGCAGATGCCACCTCTGCCACACTGCCCAGGTATGGAAGGGGCTGAGAGAGCCAGAGCCAGGGGTGCAGGAGGCAGGGCTGAGGTCCCTGAAAACCTCCCTTTCCTCAGCAGGCAGAGAGCTCTTTGATGACCCCTCCTATGTCAACATCCAGAACCTGGACAAGGCCCGGCAAGCAGGGGGCGGGGCTGGGCCCCCCAATCTTGCTGTCAATGGCAGTGCGCCCCGAGACCTCTTTGACATGAGTGAGTGCTTCTCCATTCCATATCCTGTCTTTCTACTTGGTTCCTCTTCTGCTCTTTCCTTCCTGGCCTCCCCTCCCTGAGGGTTCTGGTCCTGGACATGTGTTGTGCCAGCTGCCTCTCCTAGTCCTCTCTCTGCACCCCCAGAGCCTTTTGAAGATGCCCTTCGGGTGCCTCCACCTCCCCAGTCAGTGGCCATGGCTGAGCAGCTCCGAGGGGAGCCCTGGTTCCATGGAAAGCTGAACCGGCGGGAGGCCGAGGCCCTGCTGCAGCTCAACGGGGACTTCCTGGTGCGGGAAAGCACGACCACCCCTGGCCAGTACGTGCTCACTGGCCTGCAGAGCGGGCAGCCCAAGCACCTGCTGCTGGTGGACCCTGAGGGTGTGGTGAGTGTGGCAGGGGTATGGGTGGTGGTGCCCTCCTGTGCAGCCCTATTCCTTCCCTTATTACTTCCTAGATTTTCCCCGCGGGGCACCTCTGTGTGGTCCTCCCCGCTCTCAACATGCCTGGCATCCCCCATCCAGCGGCTGAGGGTTCTTTCCCCTCCACATTCCTGAGCATGAGCTGTGTTCCCTTCAGTCCTGGCCAGTCCTCAAATCTGCAAACTATAAACTATGCCCAGGGGAGTTAGGAGGTGCTTATCTCACTTGAGCCCCCCTTTTTTTTGACAAATGAGGTAACCATCCTGCAGAGGTTGTGCTCAGTGTCCATGGCTACAGGCTAGACACTCCATGTCTCCTCTTACAAGTGGGGCCAGGGGCTCCTTCCCTCCTCGACTTGGGGCTCAGACCAGGGTGCTGCCTGTTTTCTGCTGCTCCCCCGTCCCCCATAACTTGGTCTCTCTTCTACAGCATTCTCGGCCTCCTTTCCACATCCTTTTTATACTGTGTATTCTCCAGAGACTTGCCGCCTTCCTCCCGGTCACGGGAGCAGTAGCTATCCCTCCTAATTTCTGATGTCCTCTCGGCCTTTTCCCAGTTCACGGCCTTCCCATTCATGACCTTCTCTAACTTCTTTTTCTAGAAAAGCCTCAATGATCAGGAGGGACAGCCCTCCCACCCCTGCCATCTTTTTCTCCTCAACCTTCCTGAATATTGCAGCTTCTTCAGGCTCGGGGGCCGAGTTCTTAATTTGACTCTTCACCTGAATGGACTGTCTTCCTTCCCAGGTTCGGACAAAGGATCACCGCTTCGAGAGCGTCAGTCACCTCATCAGTTACCACATGGACAATCACTTGCCCATCATCTCTGCGGGCAGCGAACTGTGTCTACAGCAACCGGTGGAACGGAAATTGTGATCCGTCCCAGGTGCTTGCCGGAAGACTCCCTTCAACCCGCCCACTATCCCCTGACTTCAGGACCTCACTTTGGAGTGTTCTGTGAGCTTGGCCTTGTGTAGGAGCTGGGGGTAGTGTGGACACTGGGTTTAGCATCCAGCTCAGGGAGAGGGTTTGAGTCAGGAGCCTGGGGTAGAATCCTACTTCTCCCCAAACCTCACCAAAGTATTAACCTAGAGTGGCCCCTTCCCAGGGCCTTTCCTGTGCCAACCTGATAGCCCCTTCCTCAGGAAGGTGGGTGCTCAAGGCCTGGGCCGTGTGCCTCGTAATGGAAAATGTCCTGTGATGACAGGCAGTCACCCTTCCAGGAAACGAGCAACAAACCACACCTCCGGTCTGCCCCTGGGCTCAGGGTACTCCAGCCCCTCTCAATAGCCCTCCCTTCCCAGTGTTTAAACTTTGTGCCTTTGACCATCTCCTAGTTCTGAAGATATTTTATGCAAAGAGTTCTTGGGCCCCTGAGGCCAAGGATAGGGGTGCTGATCCCCTGGCTTCTGGGACCCTGTCCTCCTTGCTCAGCATCCCTCCAGTTTAGGTTGGGAGAACAGAAGCAGGAGTGGCAGCTGTTCCCTCTCCCTGGGCATATGCCACCTTTACAGATTGCCTCAGAGCTCCCCTCCCCGCCAGGGGGGAGATGGACCCCTTCTTTGCTCAGTGCCTCCTGGCCGGGGCCTTTGTCCCCAGGGGTTTGTATATACATATTGTTCACCCCACCCCTTCCATGTTGCATGCATGTTATATTCTACAGCCAAAGTGTAGCCCTTCCGTAGCCTCCACGCTGCCTCCCTGTGCTAGGGTGGTGGGGTGATGACAATTTGGGCTCCCGAACTGTTAGCTCTCCGAGGTAGATTTTGTGGAGGCAGGAACGGGCATTGAGACTCAAAAGCAGTAGACAATCCCCAAATACCATCTGTAGATTTGGATCTGCATTTATTTTTTATGCATATATTTTAGGGCTGTAGATTTACTTTCCTAATTTGTTTTCTATGGCTTATTCTTGAGCACAAAAGGTTGGTAACCGATGACATTTATACATCACCTCCTGGACTTTTCAAAGCCCTTTTCCAACTATTGGCATTTCCTCAGCCCAGCCTGTGTGGCATTTGGGGTCGACAGCATTGCCTTTTCTAGGAGACCCAGGTCAGAAGTCCGTGGGGAGTTGATACCGAGGCTGCCGGCTGCCGGCTGCCGGCTGCCGGGACGTTTGGTTGAATGGCCTGTTTCAGGGTCGGTGGGTGGGGGGACTTGACGCCTGCAGTTACTGAAGACCTTCTAGGGCGACTCTGTGAGGCCACTCCGACCTAGAAGCCTCCAGCCCGTCCCAAGGGAGAGCTGGCTGTCCGGACCCGCGCCTCCTTTTTGTTGTTTAGCTGTTTTCACCGGCCTCACTTATACCAAAGGGAAGGAATCTTCATTAAAGTCCGTATTTCTTCTACCTCGGTCTCAGTCACTGTCGCTACCTGTAGTTCGCCGGGGGCCCTCCGTGGCGGAGAGTTGGGGCGGCGAGACCCGCCTGGCCTCGC
>NW_005359478.1:1840411-1843916 GCF_000412655.1 Myotis brandtii | reverse complement strand
GAGAAGCCCGGGACGTGGGGGCCTCGGAGAGAGGCTGGGCGGGTGGGGAGACGGGGGTCCTCAGGCCGAGGGGCCTGAGAAGATGGGGGGTGAAGCCCTCCAGGGGTCGGGGCAGGTGTCAGATCGAGGGCCCTAGGGTTTGGAATGCAGGAGCCGCTTGGAAATCGGAGGCTTTCGAGAGATAGGACGTCTCATGTAAAGGAAGAAGCAGCTGAGAGTGGGAACACGAGTTACTTTTCATGTTACACCTTTGTTAGTGTTTGTTTACTTGTTGGGTAATAAGCAAGCGCATATGAAGTTGGGGAGTTCCTCCGAGCATGGCTGGGAGAAGGGAGGTCGGGGAGCCTCAGGGAAACCTGTTTGTGTTTGCCTTGTGCTGCTCGTCCAGGTTTGCAAATGAAGAGCCCAGAAAAGAAGCGAAGGAAGTCAAATACTCAGGTGCGTGGTGGTGGGTGGGCGAGAGGGTTCCCGGCGGCCCTGCCCTGCCCTCTGTCACTCCAACGTCTGTGTCGTGGTCGGGTCCGGGGAGAAGAAAAAGTTCTCTCTCTCGCTCTGTGTCTGGTCCTTTCCTTCAGCTTCATAACACATTGGTCAGGGGCGTTGGATGAGATGATTTGCCCGAAGACCCTATCAGCCAGGATCAGAATCTTCTCCCATTTTTCCTGTCCTGGTGCCCTCACGGTCACACCGACCACTTACCCTCTCTGAGCGCCAGGGCTTGTGCTGGAGCGCTCCAGCAGTGTGGGGAGGTGGGAAGTTGTACAGATGAGGCATGTGAGGCTTAAGAAAGTTAAATACTTGCTCCAGGGTCTTGAGGTTATTCAGTGTCAGGGCTGGGATTCCAGCCTCGTTCTGCCTGTTTTCAAAATACAGTTAGCACAGTGTGCTGCGCCTTCTGCGTCTCTGTTGTATTCTAAGGTCCATCTTGATTTTTAGAGCTGGGCTGGCTGGAGCCAGCCTCCAAAATGTGGAGTGTGTTTCTGGTGTTCTGGCTTAGCTCTGCGCTTCCCTCCATGACCCCCTTTCCCTCCTCTGTTCTACCAGGGCCCTGCATACTCACATCTGACGGAGTTTGCGCCACCCCCGACTCCTATGGTGGATCACCTGGTTGCATCCAACCCCTTTGAGGATGACTTCGGAGCCCCTAAGGTGGGGGGCGCAGCCCCTCCATTCCTTGGCAGTCCTGTCCCCTTTGGAGGCTTCCGTGTGCAAGGGGGCATGGCAGGCCAAGTACCCCCAGGCTATGGCGCCGGAGGTGGAGGGGGTCCCCAGCCTCTTCGTCGACAGCACCCCCCTTTCCCTCCCAACCCTATGGGCCCTGCTTTCAACATGCCCCCCCAGGGCCCTGGCTACCCACCCCCAGGCAACATGAACTTTTCCAGCCAACCCTTCAACCAGCCTCTGGGTCAAAACTTTAGCCCTCCTGGTGGGCAGATGATGCCAGGCCCAGTGGGGGGGTTTGGCCCCATGATCTCGCCCACCATGGGACAGCCTTCCCGAGGGGAGCTGGGCCCTCCTCTCCCCCAGCGCTTTGCCCAGCCAGGGGCGCCGTTCGGCCCCTCTCCTCTTCAGAGACCTGGTCAGGGGCTCCCCAGCCTGCCCCCCAACACAAGTCCCTTCCCTGGTCCGGACCCTGGCTTTCCTGGCCCTGGTGTGGAGGATGGGGGGAAGCCCCTGAATCCACCTGCGCCCACTGCTTTTCCCCAGGAGCCCCACACGGGCTCCCCAGCTGCTGCCGTTAATGGGAGTCAGCCCAGCTTCCCCCCGAACAGCAGTGGGCGGGGTGGGGGCACTCCAGATGCCAACAGCCTGGCACCCCCTGGCAAGGCAGGTGGGGGCTCAGGGCCCCAGCCTCCTCCGGGCCTGGTGTATCCGTGTGGTGCGTGTCGGAGTGAGGTGAATGATGACCAGGATGCCATTCTGTGTGAGGCCTCCTGCCAGAAGTGGTTCCACCGAGAGTGCACGGGCAT
Organism: Myotis brandtii; assembly: GCF_000412655.1. Lineage (NCBI taxonomy): Eukaryota > Metazoa > Chordata > Mammalia > Chiroptera > Vespertilionidae > Myotis > Myotis brandtii. Next base: position 1,841,946 of record NW_005359478.1, on the reverse strand, counting down.
GACCGAGAGCGCCTATGGACTGCTGACCACCGAGGCCTCTGCCGTCTGGGCCTGTGATCTCTGCCTCAAGACCAAGGAGATCCAGTCTGTTTACATCCGCGAGGGCATGGGACAGCTGGTGGCTGCCAACGATGGGTGATGCTGGTGCGGTGACCCAGGGAAGCGCATACGTTCCTCCCTGCTCTCCCAGGGTGGCTGTTTCCGTGTCTGGCTCTTGGTCCTTGTTTCCACTGGCTTTCCATCCCCCGGAGCAGAAGTGCGGTGTCTCCTGAGGGCAGAAGAGGAACTGAGGTTGGACCGGCAGGAGCCCGGATCGCTCACTGTTCTGGGAACTTTCACGCTGAGGTCCACAGAGATCCAGGAAACCAAAGCCTGCTGAGCAGAGCCATTGTTGGGTGGATGTGTCTGGAGGCCGCGGGGTACGGCTGCAAGAGAAAAGAGGCTGGAGGAAGATCTGGAAGGCAGGGGTACCCCTCTGTAGATGATGGGTGCCCCCAGCACCTGTGCCTAACACGCCTATCTAGCCCCGCAGCTGCAGCCTTAGTTTTTGGAGTCACGTGTTAACGGTTTCTCGCGAGAGGAGTTTGGGTCTCTTCCCATCCCTGCAGTAGCCCTTCCCTGGGCTCTGGGAGAGAGCTGTGGGGAATAAAAAGGATTTTCCTCTTTTCCTGCTCTCTCCTGCCTCCTCTAAAACCTGCTTAACTCTTCCCCCTTCAAAGAACCAAATAGCTTGAAGAAACAGGAGAGTTCTTGGCCACGGCAGTTTCTTGGTGATTTGGGTCTTCAAGACAGTAGGTAAGAGATGCTGTCGGGACAGATCTCCCTGGTACCAAAGTTACTGGTCCTTTCTCAGCTTCTCTTGTGCTTTTCTCCTCATGACCATATTTTTTTTGCCAAAAATTGGGATATGTGGTCTGACCAGAATATTTGAAGTTTGGACAGTCCTGGAAGCCTGGACTCGGTGTTGTACCGCCTTCCCCCGCCCTGCCCATCCGTTGCACATTATTCGCGTTGGTCTTCAACTTCTGGTGCCCTTATTCCCCCGCCTCCCTGGCTTGATTGAAGGAAAGCTTGAAAGGGCACCGAGCCCTTATACCTCATTTCTTCTGATAAAAGGATCCCCGTCACAGCCTGTGGTTGGGGGGAGGCAGCAGGACCCTCATTGCCGAGGTCCTGAAGTGCCGCTCAGAGCCTGGGTGTTGCTTCTCTTTCCCCTGCTATTGGTTGCATCTTCTCGGGCCTGGCGTGCTAGCAGTTGTCATTGCTCTCGGCCGTAGTTTTGGGCTTTACTTGTTTTTATTTTTAAAGCACGGCCTGCCAGAGGTGGACCTGGGGCCTGCACACATGACCCAGGGGGTGGGGAAGGCGGCCCGAGGAGTTGGTGGCCGCCTGGACCCCAGCATGTGCAGAGGAGACAGGTTTTCTGCAGAACTCACTGCCTGCCCAGGTGGAGCCAGCGGCCTCTGTGCCGGCCTCTCAGTGTCCCCTGACTCTAAAGCCGCAGAGAGCAGCCCCCCCCCCCCCCCCCTCGGGCT
>NW_005359478.1:1837354-1840350 GCF_000412655.1 Myotis brandtii | reverse complement strand
CCCCGAATTTGTGTTGTGTTTGTGGTTCTGTTTGCCCCTCTTTTATCTGTTGCTATTTTTGTGCTGCCTCCCCCCATCTCAGCATTTTGTAAAGTGGCTCCTGGGGAAATATCTGCTTAGTCCCTCATTCCATTGTTTGGAAGAAAGTAGGGGTGGCAGAAATGTGATGGGGGGAGGGGTCTTTTGTACGGTTGGATTAATAAAAAGACGTGAAAAATCCAGACAAGGACTCCTTGCTGTTTATGTGCACAAAGGTTGGGATGAGCTGTGGTCACCACTGGGAAGGGTACTTGGGGGGATGTATGCCTTGAGGGGCCCAGGTGGTGGGAATGGCAGGAAAGGCTCCTGGAGCGAACCCTGGTTCTGCTGAGCCTGAGCGGAGAGAGTCCTGTGTGCCCCACCCCGGGCCCTGCGTCCCCGCTAAGAGAAAGTTTCTTTTCTGAGCACATTCCTGGGCCGGGCCTCGAGCCAAGAGAGAGCTTCGGCTCCGAGGCCTCGGGAAGCCAGTGCCTTTAGCGTTTCTGGGTTTAGCGCCCATTCTGCAACCCCAGTTGTTGGGGTGAGGAGTCGAGTGTAGCATCAAGGGTGGGGAAAGGGCTACCCCTGGCTCAGCAGATGCTTTGGGTGCTTTTCAGGCCCCTCCCCTTTCAAAGGAGCAGCGGTTCCTTAAACCGCACTGGAGCCCAGTGGGGAGGGTGGCCGGAGGGCTATTTCCAACCCACGATTCGCCACTCCCCCCTCCCCCATCCCGCAGCTGCCTGTGTCTGTCCTGGGACCAGCCTGGCTTCTGTCCCTGTGGTCTCGGAGACGCCACCCTTTGCCTTTCAGTTTTGGGTCTTCCTCCTAATAAGCAGGCACTGGGAGAGGAGGGGTAGTTGCCCAAAATTCAGTTTGTTGGGATTCCAGCCTCCCACCGGGAGGTAAGCCCAGCTTTCTGGGCCGTACTGGCGCCCTGTTGTCCCCCGCCTCCCCGCTCTCAACTCCAACTCTTATTGGCCAAAAGTTTCCGCCCCCTCAGGGAAACTGACTTCCCATTGGCCGGTGCCTGATCACATGACTCCCCTCCCTTCTGGGTCTGGGAACCAGGGGAGGCCGCACCAAGTTCAGCTGAAGGCTGAAGTGAAAGCCGGATCAGGTAATGCCCGGCGGGGAGAGGGCCCGCAGGTCTGCGTGGGACGGAGGGTGGCGCAGAGGAAGGCGGAACTCAAAGGGTGGGCCCCGCCGGGGATCTGCAGAGCTGCTGTTCACTGCTGGACGGGGAGAAGGAAGACCATGGAGACCAAAACAGGAACTTGCTCTGGGTCCCCCAGCAAATACTGGTGGCCCTGGGTCCTTTGCTAGAGGTTTGGGGGAGCCACTCTTAGAGGGGTTGAAATGCGCTAGACCAGGCTTCCCAGCTTTGTACAGAGCGGGAGAGCTCCCCCTTTAGCTGTCTTTTGGCAATAGCAGAGGTCTCTGTCAGTCCTTAAAGGACGATTTTGTTGACTCCTGCCTGAATGAAAAGGGAGGGGTGGGGGGGGGGGGATGGGGAGAAAGAGATCTAAAAGCATCGAGGGGAAGGGTGGAGTTAGACCGCAGAAGGAACCTCCTAATAAGGCAGTGAGATGCTGGCTTGGGAGGACAGGGGCATCTTTTGGAATCTTGGGTGAACCCAACCAAGAGAGATGCCAGGGCTTAGAACCCTGAGTGCAGGGGTCCCAGAAAGGTCTCCTGTTTGAGTCTCAGAAGTGTTTGTCTTGTTGACCCAAATACCAGTTGCTGGTTTCCATGAGACAGTGGGTCTGACATCACCCTCGTTGCCATGGTGCTTGGTTCTGGAGGACCTGAGCAGGCGGTACACAGCCAGGGATAAACAGGGACTTCAGCCCAAGCTGCTGCCACTTCCTTCCTGCCACCACCTGTTAGTAGGCACACACAGCAGCTGGGGATGGGGAGTGATGACAGAACAGCGGAGGAGGGGCCCGAGAGCAGAAGGCTGCACAGCAGGGGCTCGCGGACGCCTGTAGAAGCTGGTCAGGAGTGTCCTTTGGACTTGGTATCATGGCAGCCGTCCTCCTGTCTCCTGGTGGGATGGTTTGTGTGCCTGGAGGCCTAGGCATTGGGGAAGACATCTGTCCTGGGCTTGGATCTTGGAGGGCCACGAGAGGGTGTTAGGGCACTGCGCACCTTACACCTGCTCAGATGGCAGGGGCAGCGGTGGTTTCCCGAGGAGGACTGCCATCCATCTCCCCCAGCCTCCCTTTCCTCCCCAGGGTTTCCTCACAGAGTCCTTTTCCACTTGCCACTCTTCTAGCCCCTCAGTAAGGAGTTATTTATCCTCCTCTCAAGGGTCACAGGCCAAGACTGGGGAGGGGTCAGCCTTTCTCTTCCTTCACCTTTATGCCAAGTTCCAGTTGCAGCTGGCCAGCCTGTGGGGACAGTCTGGGCTTTGGATGAAGGTTTAGGTCCCTCTCTTTTTACTCGGCTTTGTTTCAGGCTTTGGAAACTGGGGGAACTTCCTACTCCCACCCTAAGTCAGAGAGATTAGCACGGGTAGGATCACAGCCCTGACTTTTGCAAACTGTAAAGTCTTTATACATGAGAGTGGCCATGAAGCCTTTTTCCCAGTCACCTTCAAGTTCCCTGAGATGAAACTGGGGTTACTAATAAGGGAACAGAATTTAGAATGGAGAGTGAGGATGACAGAAGATTTACTAAAGGTACATTCAGATGGATCTAAGCTATGCCAGTTAGTCTCAACGCTGCCTGTAGGTGAGAATCTTCCGGGAGATTTTAAAAAAGGTTCATGTTGCCCTGGCTGGTGTGGCTCAGGTGGTTGAGTATCATCACTCCATGCACTGACAGGTCGATAGATAGTTCAATTCCCAGTCAGGGTACGTGCCGGGATTGCCAGCTTGATCCCGCAGTGGGTGTGCAGGAGGCAGCCAATGGATGCCTCCCATTGTTTCTCTCTCTCTCTTCCATCAATAAAAACATATATATATATATATATATAT
>NW_005359478.1:1835838-1837239 GCF_000412655.1 Myotis brandtii | reverse complement strand
GCCTCCTGCACACCCCCTACTGGGGATCGAGCCCACACCCAGGCATGTGCCCTTGGCCGGGAATCGAACCTGGGACCCTTCAGTCTGCAGGCTGACGCTCTATCCACTGAGCCAAACCGGCCAGGACTATATATATATTTTAAATGCCTGAACCTGACTCTATTATCAATTGAATCAGATCAGAATCTTAGGTGATTCCAGTGTGCAGCCAGTGTTGTTTTAATTTATTAATGTAAGAGAGAGAGAGAGAGAAACTCAGTTTGTTGTTCCATTTATTTATATGTTCATTGCTTGCTTCTTGTATGTGCCCTGACTGGGGATGGAACCCACAACCTTGGTGTATCAGGATGATGCTCTAACCAACTGAGCTACCCGGCCAGGGGTTCCCAACACTGGCCTATGGTGGGTGGGTGAGTGGGAGACTTAGGGCTGAATGAGGCTCTAGAGCAGCGGTTCTCAACCTGTGGGTCGAGACCCCTTTGGGGGTCGAACGACCCTTTCTCAGGGGTTGCCTAAGACCATTGGAAAACACATCAGTGGTTCTCAACCTGTGGGTCGCGACCCCTTTGGGGGTCGAACGGCCCTTTCACAGGGGTCGCCTAAGACCATTGGAAAACACATATATAATTACATATTGTTTTTGTGATTAATCACTATGCTTTAATTATGTTCAACTTGTAACAATGAAAATACATCCTGCATATCAGATATTTACATGACGATTCATAACAGTAGCAAAATTACAGTTATGAAGTAGCAACGAAAATAATTTTATGGTTGGGGGTCACCACAACATGAGGAACTGTGTTAAAGGGTCGTGGCATTAGGAAGGTTGAGAACCACTGCAGAGCTTTCTCTTTCTAGCCCTGGGAGAAAAGGTAATGACTATGAGAGAGTCTGGCGGGGGTGAAGGGAGGGCTGGCCTGTTTTCCTCACTCGTCTTAGCTGTTTGTCTTTGCAAATCAGATCAGTCACTTTTTGGCCTTCATCTGCCCTGACCACAGCATGAGCGAGTTGGCTGGGTTATTCCCCAAAGCCTTTCCAGGCCTCTGCTTCATTGACCTTTCAAGGTCAGTTTAGTTTCCCAAGACCCTGTTGGAGCCTGGGAGAGGCAGGCTTCTCCGTGGCTGTCCACAGGTTCTGATTTGCAAGGCAAATCCTGTCCAGAAGAGCTGGGACCAGGCTGGTTCTGGAAGCTGCTGCCCAGTCGTTAAACCTGGGAGCCCAGCCAAGGCTGCTCCCTCCATCCGCCTCCCCTGAGGGAGCAGGGCTGCTGAAGCTCTTCTCCGCAGGTGACCGCCTCAAGGCCCTCAGAGACTATGGCCTCCTGCCCGGATTCGGACAATAGCTGGGTGCTTGCCGGCTCAGAGGTAGGAAAAGCAGGCCTGGGGAGCACACCGG
>NW_005359478.1:1832634-1835756 GCF_000412655.1 Myotis brandtii | reverse complement strand
GCAGGATCAGGCTGCTTCTGGGTCTGTTTCTTCCTTGTCCCGATGGTCACCTGCATCACCTCCTGCAGCTGCGAGAGGAACTGGTGGCCGGGGAAGGAAACCGGGCCCAGGAGTCAGGTGTTGGGACTTGGGCCATGCCCGGAAAGAGGGGTGGCGCCGTGATGAGCTGAGAGAAGGCAGGAAGAGTGCTGGTGGGGAGACCAGCATGAGCAGAGGGCCTGAGCCATTCTGGGGAGACTCTGAGGAGGCCCAGTGGATAAGGTTGCGACCTAGGTCAGTGTTGGAGGGAGGTTAGGAGCAGAGCTGGGAAGAGAACTTGTGAAGGGCCTGGCTCGGGCACTCAGGCCTCATGGGAAATCCCTGAAGGACTCTGAGTCTGAAGGAGTCGGGACGCGCGCTGCCTGGGCAGAGGTTGAAGCCAGTGCGTGGCTGGGTAGCGATAGCGGGAGAGTGTTTGAAAGACCCTGTGATGCAGGTAGGTGGTGGGGCAGGGACCCAGTGGACTCCTGTGCTCCTCAAGCCACTGAGAAGGATGAAGGGTCCAGCCGGACGGAGGACTGAGTGGCTGGAGAAAGTTTGTAAAGGGATCCGAACCCCAGTGGCTTGGTGTGTCAGAAGTGCCGGGAGGAGAGAAGGCGAGGAGTCCCTGGAGGAGTCAGTTGGGGGTGAGGAAGCCGAGCTCGGATGGCGCCGGAGCAGGACACACGGCCAAGCTCGCCAGTAAAGAGGGCGGACACTCCGCTCTCACTCAGCCAGACTCCTGGGTGCCTTTGCTGACAGCTGGGCATTTCACCGCGCTGCCCTCCCCTGTAAGAGGCGGGTTGTGGTTCTTGCCTTGTAGAGGTGGCCATGAGAAAAAGTGATTTGAAAATTGCAAAGAAACATACCATGGCCAGGCATTGTGGCAGGAGGGATGGTGGGAGCCATGGACGGGGTACGCAGGCGATGGGCCCGCTGAGAAGGAGTGTGCAGAGAGAAGAGGCTGACAGCTCCGTGGAGGGCAGGCTGGGGTGGGGGGTGGGGTGGATGGGCTTCTGCAAGCAGCTGCTGGGAGAGGGGTGTGTGGGCGAGGCGCAAAGGCCAGAAAAGCTTAGAAGGTGTAAGTGAAGTGGGCGGCCTGTCGTGTGGGCTGCTGCAGGGAAGCGTGGGGGACATGGCGGTGACCCTTAGGACTTTGTTCTCTGGCTACCCTCCTCCCACCTGCCAACCAAGAACTGGTCCTTTGTGGGGAGGGAGGGAAGTGCTGGTGGCCCGGGCTGGCTCTAGCCAGCTTCTGGGTGGGGGCAGTTCGTATAGTGTCCAGTGCTTGGGTCCAGTGGTGCTTCTTCGTGTAACAGACACTGAGCCTCTGGAAGTTCTCAGGGCACAAGTGAGGTTAAGGAAGGGCCCCACACGACGTCGAGCTGTGATGCTGCAGTGCCAGCCGACCCCTCCCCGGCCCTCCCCTCGGACCAGCTCGTTACTCCATGTCTTCTATTCCTGTGCCATGTGGGCTGGGGTCCCGGCGCAGTGCGGCTGGTCCCATCTGCCTGGCGAAGGCCCCGTGCTCCGGGGTTTGTCCTGTCGTCCCTCCTCTGCAGCACCTCCTGCTTTCGCTCCTTCCCCCAGAGCCTGCCCGTGGAGACCCTGGGCCCAGGGTCCAAGGTGGACCCAGAACCTCCGAGAGCTCCCCCGGCCCCTTGGAGCCCCTCCCAGGCAGATGGTGAAGAATTAGCTGGGACCTTGGATGGAGAAGGTAAAGGGCCTTGCTGAGGGTGGGGTGCAGCCGTCTCCCCTCCGTGTTCTCGGGTTCCCATTTCACCAGGGAAAGGGAGCTGGTTAGTCTTATTTCCCACGTTAACCTCAGTGTGGGATACTCTTTCCTCACTCCATGCTGGCTCTGTCCTGCCTCTCCCAGCCTGGCTGGGGCCTGCAGGGGCCACGGGGCTGCACAGGAGGTTGCGTTGAGAGGCTGTGGTGTTTTTTCTGGGCCTTTTCCTTCCACTACAGAGACCCTCGCCCAGAGCGAAAGCACCCATTCTGGTCCCATGCCACCAGAGGACACGGAGGCCCAGGTGAGGACCTTCACTGGGGGAGGGAAGGAAGCGGGAAGGGCCAGGAGATGCTCACGGCTGTGTCCCCATCAGGGCGTCCTGGAAGGTGATGGTCATGACACGGAGCTCCCTGGCTCCGGAGACACAGTGGTCCGGGAAGACGCGGAGGAGCCCCCCGTGGTGGCAGACCCGGGACCCGACACACAGGACCTGGAGGATCAGAGCTTCCAGCAGAGCCTGCCCTCCTCCCCCAATGCAGGTGCGGGGCCTCCTTGTCTCTTGTTGGTGCTGTCCTTCTAGAAGGGATGGCTGTGGGAGTAGCCATCACTATGAGCATCGCTCTGGTCCAGGCCGTAGGACGCAGTAGCTTGGCGCCTCCTTAACTTATGTCAGTGAGTCCTCAGCACCACCCCTGAGGCTCTGAGAGGTGAAGTAACCTGGCCAAGGTCACATAGCTGATAAGTGGCAGGGCTGAGATCTGGTTGACTCTTTCCGCTCTGCCGTTGGGCCTCCTCTTTTCTTGCCTCTGGATTCAGCTCATCCCCTGAGTCCCTTCCATGCGTTAGCTCTTTGCTTGGTGGGTGGCTCATGGCCTGTGTAAGAGGCAGACTAGACTGAGCCCAGATGGAAGTCAGACCTATGAGGGGTGCAAAAGGAGCTATTATTGAGTTGCAGTCACAGGAGGAGGAAGGTGGTTCAGTCGGGACAGACTGAGGGGAAAGGAGAAGCAGGTATCGTTGGGGAAAGGTTGACATAGGCAGTGCCATCTGAGTGCAGCCTGGAACAAAAAAGTAGGCTTTTTGGTAGGTGGGGGAGGAGGAGGAGCCACCTGTCCTGTACTGAGGAGGCTGCATCAAGGTGTGCGGCAGAGGAGCGTGAGTCCATCGCCGTTGAAGGTGACAGGGTGGAGGTAGAGGCCAGGGCCTTGGCCATTTAGGAGGTTCCTGAACCGAGGCAGATGCAGGCGTGCCATGTGAAGATGTTTACGTGTCGACCTGTCTGGGTGGGGGGTGAAGGTGGGCAGGCAGACGTCCGTACCTGGAGCTCCAGGGAGGCCTGGGCGGGCGCTACGGATTCGTCTGCTCTGGG
>NW_005359478.1:1819875-1831261 GCF_000412655.1 Myotis brandtii | reverse complement strand
GGGGGGGGGGCCTCAGGGAGTGGGGGAGACCCTGGGTAACTGTGTGCACAGCGAGGAGAGCAGAGAGGGTGTCAGGAGACCACACCTTTAGGACCGGAAAGAGCCGGGGGCCTGAGCAGACGTGGGCAGTTAGAACTGGCCCGGGAGGGTGGGAGTGGCTGTGGGTTGAACGGAGGCGCATGAGGGAGGACAGTGCTTTTAGGATGGAGCTGCTCGAGTAGTTGGCGGACTGAAGGACCGGTCTCCCACCTCCTGGCTGGGCAGGGGCTGCCATCGATGCCAGGCAGACAGGGGCAGGGTCTCCACGTGCCCTGCTGTGTGTCAGGGCTCATGGCCCCCCGTGCCTCCCTTCACGTCCCCTCTCCCTGTGTCCCGTCCCTCCCGTGGCCTCACTGCCGCGTCCCCGTCCCTTTCTCCAGCGTGGACCAGGGAGGCGGCCCGCTGCACCAGCAGCGAGGAGGACACCGACGCGGACGTGGAGGGTCTGCGGCGCCGGCGGCGCGGGTGGGAGCCCAGTGCTCCTCAGCCTGTGGGGCCCCTGGGTGTGGAGGACCAGGCCAGAGGCGAGGGTGTCAGCGGGGAGCCGGGCGTCTCCCTCAACATGTGCCTCCTCGGGGCCCTGGTTCTGCTGGGCTTGGGGATCCTCCTCTTCTCAGGTGAGTGGTGCCTCCCCCTGGGCTCCTGAGCCTCTACCCGGGCCCCTACTGTCCTCCTGCCCTTCACCTCAGCCCACCCCTCCCCTGAGGCCTCACCAGCTGCTCTGTCTCCATTCCCAGGTGGCCTCTCGGAGTCGGAGAGCGGTGAGTAGGGAGGGCCCTGGCTGGTTCTGTCTGTCCCCTCCCAGCCCCGAGGGAGGCTGGTGGGGGCGGCTCTTTGGGTCAGAGTAGGGGTGCTGGGGGCTGGACATTGATTGCTCAGTTATGCCTTGTCAGCTGTTCAGAGTAGCCCATGGCCCTTGACCTGGCTGGACCTCAGGCCTGGGTGGGTCCAGGGCAGGAGGTGGTTGTGTGTGGGAGGCGTGCTCTCTGTGTGCCCTGGGCCAGTCTCAGGACTTGCTGTCCCTCAGGGGCCCTGGAGGAAGTGGAACTGCAGGTCTTTCCAGATGCCAGGGTGGACGACGAGATGGGGGATGGGCAGGTATGTGACTGTGTCCATCGTGTGTGGGCCTGTGGGGGAGTTCCGGGCTGTGGGGCAGGGTGGGTCACCGGCTCCTTTGCCCTCAGGGTGGGCGAAGGCAGCAGCTGCAGGCCTCAGCGCCCCCGGACAGTGTCCCAAGCCTGCAGAACATGGCCCTGCTGCTGGATAAGCTGGCCAAGGAGAACCAGGACATCCGGCTGCTGCAGGCCCAGCTGCAGGTGGGCACCAGTAGGAAGGGGTGGGCGAGGCCAGCCCTCCTAGGCCAGGTGTCTGTCCTAGTGTCCTCCCCCACATGAAGTGTCCTCTGTTTACCCTTACACCTGGGCCCGCTCCCTTCCCCCCGCCGCAGGCCATCTGCCTAGTTCTCTGATGTCCCTCATGCTCAAGTTTAGGCCAGGGCTGGTCTACCCGTCTCATGTGATATGCCGCCTCCGATGATTGCTCTGGTCAGCCTGGAGATTGTGTGGCGGAGGACTTAAGAACATGCCACGGGCAGTGAAAGCCACATGTTGGCTCTCCTTGGGTGACTGGGAGAAGTGTGTGCAGAAGCTCAGGCCTGTGATGGGATCTGGGGACTCCAAGGTCTGGGGCAGGTGGCAAATGGGGAGGAGGACGAGGACCAAATCCTCGGAGTGTCCCTGGCCATAAAAGGGTCATCTGCCCACTGAATAGAATCGGACTGGAAGCCACGGGACCCACCCTGAAAAGAGCCTCCTGTGGTACCCTCCCTCTACCCATCCCAGGCCCAGAAGGAAGAGCTCCAGAGCCTGATGCACCGGCCCAAAGTGCTGGAAGCGGAGAATGCGCAGCTCCGAGGGGCCCTGCAGCACGGCGAGGCCTCGCAGCGGGCCCTGGAGTCGGAGCTGCAGCAGCTGCGGGCCCGCCTCCAGGGCCTGGAGGCTGCCTGCGTCCGGGGAGCAGACGGGGTGTGCCTCAGCTGGGGCAGAGGCCCGCAGGGTGGCAAGGTCACCAAGGAGCCAGGCGCTCAGGGGCAGGAGCCAGGCACTGGCTTCCTAGAGCAGAAGGAACGGCTAGAGGCCGAGGCCCAGGCATTGAGGCAAGAGTTGGAGAGGCAGCAGCGGCTCCTGGGGTCGGTGCAGCGGGACCTGGAGCAGAGCTTGAGGGATGCAGGCCAAGGGGACGCAGCTCATGTTGGCCTCTCCGAGCTGGGCCACAGGCTGGCTCGGGAGCTGCAGGGCCTGGGGAGCTGGGGCCCGCACCCTAGGGTCCCTGGCAACGCCTCAGAAGCCACGAGTCAGGAGCCCCACTTCCAGAGTCCCAGAGAGCGCGGTGGGAAGGAAAAGTGGCGGGGCGGGCATGGGGACCGGCAGGCTGAGCACGGGAAGCCTGGGAAGGAGGAGTCCGGCTGGGAAAGGAAGAAGAGCTGGGGGGGCAAGGAGGACAGGGAGCCGGCCGGGAGGTGGAAGGAGGGCAAGCCAAGAGCGGAGGAGCGGGGCAAGGATGGGAAGCGGCAGGGCCCCAAGGAGCCCCCCAGGAAAAATGGGAGCCCCCACTCCTCTGGAGAAAGGCAGAAGCACCCTCAGTGGAAGGAGGGAGCTAAAGACCAGCATGACCCTCTGTCACCCTGGGCAGAGCTATCCAGGCACAAGTACCGGGCGCCCCAAGGCTGCTCGGGCGTGCATGAGTGTGCCCGCCAGGAGGGCCTGGCCTTCTTTGGCGTGGAGCTGGCCCCGGTGCGGCAGCAGGAGCTGGCCTCTCTGCTGAGGACCTACCTGGCGCGGCTGCCCTGGGCCGGGCAGCTGACCACGGAGCTGCCCCTCTCGCCTGCTTACTTTGGTGAGGATGGCATCTTCCGCCATGACCGCCTGCGCTTTCGGGACTTTGTGGATGCCTTGGAGGACAGCCTGGAGGAGGTGGCGGTGAGGCAGACAGGTGATGACGACGAAGTGGATGACTTTGAGGACTTCATCTTCAGCCACTTCTTTGGGGACAAAGCACTGAAGAAGAGGTGGGCAGCTGTGGGGGTGCTGGGTGAGGCGGGACAGAGGAGATGGGGAGAGGGGGTCTGAGTGTGAAGGAGTGAGAGTCCCGAGTCCAGGGCCTTCCAGTTGGAGTCCTTATCTCCATCTTTAGTCCCTGCCACTGGCTTCTCTTACGAAGGCATCCAGCTACTTTCCCGTCTGCCTTGGAGGGCAGGACACTGCTATATGCACCAGAGGGATCCCCGTTGGGCTGGGGATTCTCTTCCCCAGTTGTCTTGTCTGACCTACACTTGACTGGCTCGGTGGGGGAGCGGGGGATGAGGAGGGGGTGAGGGAGACGGCTCCCGCCTTCCTGCCTCCCCAGCCAGGGCCTGCATCCTGGAGACCGGGTCTGGCCCCCATTATGATTGGTGGTGGCTGCCTGTGTTGGCTGCCTTAGGCGGAATGGGGTCCCCCTTCTCCTCAGTGGACCCCTTCTCATCACATGGCCTTGTCCTCTAAAGGCCTCTTCCTGCCCCGCCCCCTCTCCCACAGGTCGGGAAAGAAGGACAAGCACCCCCGGAGCCCCAGACCCATGGGGCCCAGGGAGGAGCACAGCCACCGCCACAGAGGCTGAGCTGCTGCTGGCCGGCTCCCCCCGGCTCCCGGGGACTCCTCAGCCGCCGTCCGCCTGGCTCCTGGGTGTCCTTGGGTGTCCTCCCCAGAGGGGAGCGCAGTCACCCAGCCCTGCACTGATGTCACTTCTGCTAGAAAAAGGCCTTCGTTGGGCTGCCTTGCTACCTATGCAAATGTACACAAATGCTCAGGGCCCTGGGCCGCCGCCCTTGGCAGTCCGGTTGTCAGGCAAATGTGAAAGGGGGTGGGAGAGAAGCCTGGTTTTGGGGGGGGGGGGGGCGGGGTGGTGGGGTGGCATTCTGATTCTGAAGCCGAAGAGCTTTCCGCCTCTCCTGTGTGTGCTGCTCCAGCGTGGGCCTGGGTGCCACCCCCTGACCGCACCCCCTGGGTTGGAGGTTGCTGGCTGGAGGCCCACGATCAGGGCTTTCCCAGGGGTTTTGGTCAATTTGGAAGCAGCTCTCCCCAGAGGGTGAAGTCCCCTTTCTCCCCAGCTTCTCACACGGCCTCACCACCCCGTTTGAACTGTAGACTCCGATCACAATAAAGAGCTGCTGGAGCCTGGCGCGTGGCTCGGTGGTTGAGTGTTGACCTATGAACCAGGAAGTCACGCTTCGATTCCCGGTCAGGGCATGTGCCCGGGGGTTGCTATCTTGAAAGCCAGTGTGGGGCGTGGAGGAGGCAGCCGATCAATGATTCTCTCTCATCACTGATGTTTCATCTCTCTCCCTCTCCCTTCCTCTCTCTGAAATCAGTAATTTTTTAAAAAAGAGTTGTAGGAGCCCTGGCTGGTGTGGCTCAGTTGTCTGAGCATCGTCCAGTGCACCAAAAGGTTGCTGTTTCCATTCCGGGTTCGATTCCAGTCAGGGCACACGCCCGGGTTTCAGGCTCAATCTCTAGTGGGGGGTGTGAGGAGGCAGCCGATCATGTTTGCTTTCTCCCTCTCTCCCTCCCTCTCTGAAAATCAACAAAAAACAAAACAAAAAAGAGCTGCCGGAGCTGTGCCATTGGAGGGGGCGCTGCCACTTGGGAGGTTTCTAAGTGCAGGGACACATGCCCCCTTACACTCCTTTCCCCTCCCTGCCCCCCAGCGACTTCAGGCCCTCTGGGCTGGAGCACCCCATTTGCTTACAGCTGCCTTGCCTGCACCCTGGGAGATGGGAAAAAATGAGCGTGGGTTCAAATCCAGGCGGAGTGTGATCTTGGGCAAGTTCATCTCCAGGAGCCTTGTGTTTCTTACCCTCATTAAAGGGGTTTGGGGGGCTGGGGGAGAGATTAAATAAAGCAATGGAAGCACAATGCCCAGTATTCGGCGCTCAAAAGTTATTTCAAGCTAAAGTACATACAGGTATAACCCATGGACACAAACAACAGTGTGGTGATGGCCAGAGGGAGGGGGGAGGGAGGAATAGGCCAAAGTGGGGGAGGTAAAGGGGGGAGAATGGAGACATCTATTATCTGTAATAGTGTCAACAATGCAAATAAAGAAAAAAAGTTTTTCATTCCCCCTTTTTAAATAATATATGTTTTTACTGATTTTTTTAGAGAGAGAGGAAGGGAGAGGGAGAGAGAGAAACATTGATCTGTCACCCCATCGGCTGCCTCCTGCACGCCCCCTACTGGGGATCAAGCACCCAACCTAGGCATGTGCCCTGACCGGGAGTCGCACCCAGGACCTCTTGGTCTGTGGGACCACACTCCATCCACTGAGCCACACCAGCTGGCCCTCATTCCCTTTTGAGGGAGGAAAGGACCCCCCCCCCCCCAAAGCAGGCTTCTGGGTTGGGGAGGTGAGGGAGCCACTAGGTGGCGCCCTGGCTCCACATTTGCTCCAGACCTGGCTCCAGGACTGCTTAGTACCCCACCTCTCGGGTCCACCCCACTGACCGGGCCTTCCCACTGGCTTTCCCAACAAGTCCCCGTTCCCTTAGGCTGTGCTTTAGGAAGTCCATCCAGAGGGGGTTTCTTGATACCCTGGGGATCCCCTAGGGGGCAGGATGAGGTGGGACTTCAGGCCCGGCCAGGTGAGAATGTTAGTAGAGGGGAGAGGGCCGGCAACGGGTAGCCAGTGCTGATGTAACACTGTAGCATCGTCAGGCACCGCTCACTGTGAGGGGCTGTGTGTCAGCTCACTGAATCCAGCTGTGGGGTCGGGTGGGGCGGGGCTGGCTGAGGATGGAGCAGGGACCACACATTCCACAAATGTTCACAAAGCCTGTTGTGTGCTTGCTTTCTGCAGCAAGAGGGCCGGCAGGGAGGCTTTCCTCCCAGGCAGAGTCAGTGATAGGGCTGAGGTGCTCTGGGAAGGGGTTTGCGCTTCTGGAGAGGGGTTGGGAGGAGCAAGTTCAGGTGGGGGGAGCGCCAGGGTCTGGGGTTGGCGTCCCAACTCGGTGGACCGTTGTCCCTCCCGAGGAAGCCCTGCCACCCTGTTCGCCTTGCTCAGCATGTACGCGGACGGTAAGCTTGGGTTTCCAGGGGAGGGGTTCGGGCTGGGAGGCAGGTGGGATCTGTGCCTTGGGGAGGGCGGGCTGGGCTTAGGGGAGCGACACACCTGGCCGCCCTGGGTTCCCAGAGGGCGTTGATCTGGGGCTTCTCGGTTTCATTTCTAGGGCCCATTTCCTTCGTTTGCATAACGGACTCTCGGGGAGGCTAGGAAGTCCCCCCAAACACCCCCTCTTCCTTTCCCACTCAGGAAGTAGATACGCTGACATGGAGGTTTCTCAAAGGGCTGAATCAGAGAGAGAAAGAGCCAGGAGCCCAGGGGGTTCGATGGGGAGGGCCAGGGCAGGGGGCCTTGGCCGCGCCGATGACCCTCTCTGGGCGCCCTGGCAGGTCATCCTCATGCCCAGCATAGGTCATCTGGCCCCTCTCTCCACCCACCCACTCACCCACCTTAGCACTGGGGCCCCAGGTCCCAGGTCACAGGATGCTCCCTTGATGAGCCAGGGGAGGCTGGAACTGGGCTGGGGGACAGCTCCTGGGAAGCAGGAAGCCTACGGGGAGACCTGCTTGGCCTCCCAGGGTCTGCTCTGGGCCCTTCCGGGGGGTCAGCTCTTGGTATGCTGAGCATGTGGCTTTTCAGCCCTTTCCTCTGGGAAACCCCCAGCTAAGAGCAAAGCTCCGGTGCCTCTGGGGAATCCCTGGAGTCGGGGTGGCCCTCTGGTGCCTTCACCTCTCAAATGGAAAAGTTCCGCTTCCTTGGCCAGTTCCCAACACTCATTTCCCTGCCGCCGCCCAGGTTGCCATCCCTCCCTCATTCTCTAGCTGTATCCCCTTTCCTCAGCTCCAGCTCAGCCTTCTGACCCTGCCCCCTCCAGCCCGTAACTCCCCAGCTCCCCCTGTCTCCCCTGCCTCCCAGGTCTCCAGGCCCCAGCCTTTGTCCACAGCTTCCATTCCCACCCATCTGGGGGTGACAGGGGTTGGGTGGTGGCTAGGATTTGGTGGTGGGTCACCTTCAGGCTTGTTCCACTCCCATAAGTTCCTTAAGGGTCAGGGGCATGTGTTCCTTTTGAGAACTGCTCCCCAGTGCCTGTTGCCAGGGGAACCTCCCAAGGCCTCCCTCATGCAGGGACATTTCATTCTGTCTTGTCCCAGGACAGATGTTCCGGATCCCTTCACACTTCACAGGCTCACGGCAGGTCCAGCAGGGACACTGCAGGGTGGGGGTGGGGGTGTGATTGTCCTAAATGCAGACCACAGGTCCCTCCCCGCCCATTTCACTCAGCCTCCTGAGCACCAATTCGTGTTGGGTTGTCAGTTCCTGATCCCGCCCCTGTGGACCTTAAGGTTGCCACCCATCTCGTTGGCAGTCCTTGGCTTCTAGAGTAGGCCCTGCCCATTAAGGACAAAAGTGGGCGGGCCCCTTCCACACTCCCCTTTCTTTAATCTTTTTTTTAAAATATATTTTATTGATTTTTTACAGAGAGGAAGGGAGAGGGATAGAGAGAAACATTGATGAGAAACATCAATTCAGACCGGAATCGAACCTGGGACCCCTCAGTCTGCAGGCCTACGCTCTATCCACCGAGCCAAACCGGTCAGGGCTCCTGTCCTTTAATCTTAATCTGGGCCAGATGGAGGCCCAGCCCAGCTCTCCTTTAACTAGACCTTTGGCCCTGGCAGGCGTCGAGATCAGAAAACCCCGTCTCGGGGCCTCCACCAGTGCCTGCCTTGGGGTTTGGACAAGTTCCCCCTCCTCGCTTTCTCTTCCTTGCAGTGGAAACTGTAGGTAGCCCCCTCACAGGCTGTTGTGAGGATAAAGTAAGTCTCTAGAAGATAAACGAAAAGGTTTTTCAAATTGTAGAGTGCAGTTAAAAATAGCCGCTATTTTCATGTTATTAAGCTCCAAGGGGGAAGCCGGGGCCTCTGTGAGCTACTGATAGGGGGGGAGCCTGTTAGTTTCCAAACCTGTGGCCGGAGTTGGCAGGGAGAAGATACTAACTAGCAAGTCCCAGCACAAGGTGCTGTGGGGACCCCAACCCCTGAGGCTAACTGGATTAGTTTCACACAGAGCAGAATTTTAAAAGGATTCTCTTAATGGGGCCAGGGAGGAGTTAGCGACAGGAAGAGATGGCCTTTGAGTTGGGCCTTAAAGCAGCGGTTCTCAAACTGTGGGTCACAACCCCTTTGGGGGGTTGAACGACCCTTTCACAGGGGTCGCCTAAGACCGTCGGAAAACACATATATAATTACATATTGTTTTTGTGATGAATCACTATGCTTTAATTATGTTCCATTTGTAACAATGAAATTGGGGGCCACCACATGAGGAACTGTGTTAAAGGGTCGCGGCATTAGGAAGGTTGAGAACCACTGCTAACGGATAATAGGATCTGTGATGGAGGAGGGGATTTCAGACGGCAAAGGTGTGGCCAGAGGGTTACGTTCCTGTTCAGGAGGGAGCAGATTCTCCCACGGGACTGCCTGCATTTCTAAGGGGGAGTTTCATTGTAGGAAATGGGGAGGGTGCCGCCGAAGGCACTGGAGGGCCATGGGGACACTGTGTGAAGGAAGATACACGTGGTGCCGTGTGGCTGGCGGTCAGACGGACGGACTGGACAGATGAGAACTGCAGGTGGTCAGGGAGGTGTCAGCCAACAGCCCAGGAGGGAGTGACGGGCCTGTTCATTTATTTACTGATTTATTTTGAATTGAGAGCACGGGTATTGAAGCTGGAACAATGAAACAGGAAGTGCTCAGGATAGTTTAAGAAGCAAAAGGAGAGAGCCCAGGCGGCGGCTTTGGCTCACTGGGAGGTCAGAGAGAAGGGGCCTCGGAAACAGGCTCAGGAGGTGAGCCCATTGCTCCCCTGGCTGCAAGTCTCCTGGGGACCTTAGAGTTTAGAAGATGCACGCCTGAGAGGGAAGAAAGGTGTGGTCGGTGTGGCTCAGGGGTTGAGCGTCGACCTATGACCCAGGAGGTCACGGTTCAATTCCCGGTCAGGGCACATGCCCGGGTTGCAGCTCAGTCCCCAGTGGGGGGCGTGCAGGAGACAGCCGATCAATGATTCTCTCTCATCATTGATGTTTTTGTCTCTCTCCCCCTCTCCCTTCCTCTCTGAAATCAATAGAAATATATATATTTTTAAAAAATTTATATAAAAGAAAAAGAAAGGCGTGGGCAGGGCCTGATTTAGGTTAGCGAATTAGAATGGACTGGCCTTGGGTGGAGAGGGAGGAGTCAAGGACACCTGGCTCCCAGCCTCTGGCCGGATGACTACACCCTCCTGCGATGCTGGGAAAGGAGGGAAGGCCGCGCTGGTCCGGCAGGGGGTGGGTGGGGAAGCTGCTGGGCTTGATTTACAGGATATGAGAGGAGACGGAGCAACCCTCCCAGCAGATCGCCTCTCTGCTCCACCAAGTTTCGTGTCTCATCACGTCCCCAATTCCTCTCCAGGGCAGGGCCCCCTTGGAGAGATTCTTACCAGCACCAGACACTTCCCTTGACTCAGCCCGAGGGGAGGCACCCAGCAAAGGGGAGTGACCCTTTCCATGTCAAAGGGACAGGTCATGGGACTGAGGCAGGACAGGCAGGAACCTGAAGCCCAGAGCTGCGGAGAGGAAAATGTTACAACAGCGCCCCCCCTCCCCCCAAGGTCAACTACCCATAGGCCAAACAGACCCGCCATCAAGGCCTGCTGTCTGGAATGTGGCCTTGGGCCCTTGCTGATGCAGCTGTGTAGGGAGGGACCAGGGCAGAAACACCGAGGCTCCAAGAAGCAGGCCACCCACTCGTCTACGCAGGCCATGAACTTTTCAGAACAATTCTGTGCCTCGAAGGTATGACCATGAATACCTCTATTTTACAGATGAGGAACCTGAGATGGAGAGGTGAGGTGACTTGCCTAAGGTCCCGTCATAGCTGAATAGTGACAGTGTGGGAAGACTGGCCCCCGGCAGCCCTCAGGACACCAGCGGGCATTTGAAGTGTCCAGTACTGCTGTCCCCCCCCACCCCCCACCCCTGCCCTCCCTGCCGGCTGACTGGAGGTTGGAAGCAATATCTACATTCCCATCTGTGTGTCTCTTGAGCCGACTCCTCCTCCCCGACCTGTGTGGCCCTCACTTCAGCTACCTGGGCACCTGGCCCTGAGCGTTTCCTCTCTGGTCACCAGCTGCCACTGGATGGGCCCCAGCTTGTGGTAGGAAAAGGCCACCCTGGAAATCCCTTCATGAGCATCACATCCACCTCTTCTGTTGTCCAGCGGTGGAAACTGAGGCCCAGATAGGGAAGTGACTTGTCCACGGTCACAAAGCTCGCTAGGGACCGAGTGGAGGCCAGAGCCCATGGCTGCTGACCCCTGACTAAGAGTCCCTGTTGACCCTCCCCTCCCTCCCCTTCCCCTCCCTTCCCCTTCCCTCCTCTCCCTCCCCTCCCTTCCCCTCCCCTCTCCTCTCTGGCTTTTCAGGTGGGCATTTTGGCTCGGAGCTGAGGGCTGCAGGAGCTCTGTGCTACAAGCAGGTTCCTTCTCTTGTGGTCCCTGATATAACTGTACGCGTGGCTCCTTCTGCGGAGACGTCTGGTGGTGGCCACAGCGTGGCAGCCACTCAGTGATTCTTCTCATCATTGATGTTTCCATCTCTCCCTCTCCCTTCCTCTCTGAAATCAATACATATATATTTTTTATTTGTTATTTTTTAAAAGGTCTCACACAATTATTACTGAACCAACCTACTATTGCAGGGGAAAAAAATCAATAGAGCAAAATCACAAGTCCATTAATCTTCCAATTAAAATCCAACTGTCCTCCAGACAGTAGCATCTTGTCAATCATTTAAGGGTGTAGGCAACCTGGATACAGCATAAATACGTGAGTCATCTCTCACGTGTGATTTCTCCTAGGCCCAGTTTGGTTCTTCTCCAATGTCTCCTCTCCGAGTTGTACCTGATTTTATTATCAGTTTTCATCTGAATCCATTGGGGACGGGCCGATTCTGCTTTTGTGTCTTGGCCAGGAACCTCTTGATCCTGAAAGTCTTGTGGGAAGACATGGTGAACGAGGAGGGAACGCACGCACCTCGATGGTGGAGAAAAAGCAAAATATATTTTTTAAAAATAAATAAACATCAACCTTTATCACTAAGATTGTTAAAAAAACAGTCAAATGAAACCAGTAAATGACTTTAAAATATATATATATATATATATTTATTGATTTCAGAGAGGAAGGGAGAGGGAGAGATAGAAACATCAATG
>NW_005359478.1:1816228-1819713 GCF_000412655.1 Myotis brandtii | reverse complement strand
TTTTTTACAGAGAGGAAGGGAGAGGGATAGAGAGTTAGAAACATCGATGAGAGAGAAACATCCATCAGCTGCCTCTTGCACACTCCCTACTGGGGATGTGCCCGCAACCAAGGTACATGCCCTTGACCGGAATCGAACCTGGGACCCTTCAGTCCGCAGGCCGACGCTCTATCCACTGAGCCAAACCTGTTAGGGCTGTGCAATAATTTTTGATAAATACTAGGGAAAATCTCTTAACTAGAATGAGCTTCCGTTGTCTCATTTTTAAGTAGGGGTAGTAGTGTTTATGTCATATGATTGAGAAAAGGCCTGGCACATAGTAACTGCTGAATCAATATCATCTATTAGCCATCTGGAGGGAGAGACATGAATGGATAATTATAGTGTAGGGTAAGATGCTGTGATATCGTGGGTACAGGGTGTATCAGGAGCAAAGAAAACAGAGATCTAAGTCAGACGGGGTGGGGAGTCAGGGCAGGCTCACGGGCGGAGACTCGACAAGCGAGGTGTTACAGTGCAAGCTGGAGCTTGTTTCACAGGCGAAAGCTGGGTGGGAGTCTCAGGCAGGGGAACAACAGGTGGGTGCATAGGTAGAGCCAGTGACAGCTCACACCCGAGCCTCCTGCAGGAGTTCATGTATTTCATGTTCTCGCTTCAGTTTTGGGACGAAGTCGCTCGTGCTCGACTTGTTAGCTGTCTTGTCTCATTGCCTGTCTCCCAGGAGAATGAATGCTCTTTGAGAGCAGGCTCTGTTTTGTTTACTGTTGCGTCTCTAGCGGCACCTGGCACATTTTGGACATTTACATACATGTTGAATGAATGCATGAATGAATGAACGAATAAATAGGCTTCATTCCCATGAGCTCCCCAAAGATTCCCCCTCTTCTCTTTCCCTGTTGTGCTGCTTCCTTACCACCCCCACTCCCTCTGTCCCTTATCTGCCAGGCTCCATTGCCCCAGAAGCAATGGCCATCACACACACATGAGGACTGATTCACAAGCCACATTTAACTTACAAGCACTAGCAGAGGGCCCGCGTGGGTCAGCTGGACAATGACCATGGGAAGATAGACTTGGATCCGGAGCATGGAGCTGAAGCAAGGGCAGTTGGTGGTGTCAGGAGCCAGGATGACACCTGGTTCCACGGTGGGACAGGCCTGCCTTGGAACGGCAGACCCTGGGACCCTCCGCTCGGGGCTGCCTCGCTTGGGCTGGGTGGGAGAGGCACGGACAAAGCCCAGCTTCTCTGGGCTCTGCGAGCTGCGGGAACTGGTCCCCTGCAGGCTCAGACTGTCCCGGGAGTGTTACCACTAGTACAGTGAGCAGGTTTCCTTCAAACGCTTAGATCTGACTTTGAGCTGTCCCCTGGGTTGGTGAGTCAAACCTCTCTTTAAATGGTCTTCCCCTGGCTCTGGCTGGTGGTTCAGTGGTTAGAGCGTCACCCATGAACCGAAGGGTCTCGGGTTCAATTCCCGGTCAGAGGTACGTATTTGGGTTGCAGGTTTGTTCCCTAGCCCCTGTTGGGCGTGTGTGGAAGGCAACCAATCGATGTGTTTCTCTCACATTGATGTTTCTTTCCCTCTCTCTCTTTCCCCTCCTTCACTTCTACTCTATCTAAAAGCAATGGAGTCCAGCTCATGTGGCTCAGTGGTTGAGCGTCGACCTAGGAACCAGGAGGTCACGGTTCGATTCCCGGTCAGGGCACATGCCCGGGTTGCAGGCTTGATCCCCAGTGTGGGGTACACAGGAGGCAGCTGATCAATGATTCTCTCTCATCATTGATGTTTCTATCTCTCTCTCCCTCTCCCTTCCTCTCTGAAATCAATAACATATATTTTTATAAAAATAAAAGCAATGGAAAAATATCCTCAGATGAGGATTTTAAAAAAATGGTCTGCCCCAGTGGTGAGAGGTGATTCTTAGGGGTGATTGTGTGCCTCACTTCTGGGGGCACTTCTCTGTTGACTGAGGCCAGCACGGGCTTCCTTAGGCACTGTCTTCTGGACGCTCCGTCTGGCAAGGGTGTAAGGCATCTCTGGTTTCTGATCTCAGTCCCCAAGCACCTGGCCGCTCCCTTCCTGGGCTGTCTCTATCCCATCCTGCTGCCCCCTGCTTTCCTGTCTCACCCCAACCTTCAGACCAGCGGTTCTACCCCCCAAATGGCACCTCACATCTGTGCAGCCCTGTACAGCTTACAAAGGCTTCCCACACATCTTCCTTGAGGTTCTCGTTGGGTGCGGAAGGAAGGAGAGCAGATGTACAATGTGAAGAGTTCCCTGGGCTCGGGGTGCCCTGGGAAGGAAGCCCGGCTCCAGGCAGCATTTCAGCAGGTGACCTTGCGGGTTGAATGGCCTGGAGGAGACAAGGCCCAGGGTGTGTCCGTGGGAGCTGGTGTCTGAGAAAGAGGGCAGGAAAGGCCTTTGGACATCCGAGGCCAAGGCACTGACCGGTCAGGGTGCTGGATGGGCTGACCGTACGGGGAGTGAAGTCACTGGGAGGGATGGCGGGAGCTGGTGGAGAGACCAGGAGCCGGTGGCCACATCTCAGTGCACGAGGATAAGGCTCAGGATTGGCGGTGGTCACACTGAGGAGGGGAAAGGGTAGGTCCGCCAGCGGGGATGAGCCGAGTTTCCCCAGAGGCCGGAGTGATGGTCTGGGAGCAGAACCGGGGAGGGAGAGAGGCCGCAGACAGACAGAGTCTGTGCTGAGCTCAGAGGCTGGGGGAAGGGGGCGCCGTGAGATTCAGTGGAGTGGGGAGCAGTGGGGCACTTGGGAAGAGGCTGGATGTTTCTGATCACCGCGTGGGAGTTCCAGGGAGCTCTGCTCAGCGGAAGAGGAAGGGCAGGGCTGTGGTTTGGCTCAGGTTGGGGAAGAGACTCTGGAAGGGAGTTCGAGTCGGTCCTCGTGGAGACGCAGGGAAGAGGAGTGTGAGTGAAATCTGGGGAAGTGCCCTGGCCAGGAACCGAACCTGCCGTCTGAACGGCCAGGGGCGGCGTCCAGGCCCCTGTAACCGCTGCTCTTGGTGTCACCACGTCATTCCACGCGCTCTCGCTTCCCAACACCTTTGGAGCGGAGGCTGCGGCTAGACAAGCGTCGTGAGCTTCTTCGCTGGGCTAAAAGGGCCCAACTGCCAAGGCCTCTCCTGTTTAAAAAACCCTGTTTAACAATAAAGTAGCGTGTGTGCGGTTAAGCCCCTCCCCCGGAATGACGCCATCGGGCCACCCTCTGACGTCATCGCCTCGTTTCAGAGCAAGACCCAGTGGCACCGTGGGCACCGTGTAGACGAGCCTCCGCACATGCACTGTAACGCGCAGACGCAGAGGCGGTTTGGAAAGCTGCTCCCAGCGAGCACGCTCGCTCTTTGCCGGCAATACTCGCAGGGCTGCAGGAAGGGAGGGTGAGGTTCGCGTCGGGACCTTTTAAGACACCGCCCCCCCCCAAGAGGAAAATGGTCGCACCCAGTCCCCGCCCCCGCCCGTCAGCTC
>NW_005359478.1:1805650-1815937 GCF_000412655.1 Myotis brandtii | reverse complement strand
AACCCCGCGCCACGTGACGCGGGGTGCGCTGGAGTGGGCGTGAGCTTTGGAGTAGGGGTCCTCGGGGTACAGGTGGGAGGAAGTGGGGGGATGGTCAGCAGCACCTAAAACAGCAGCCTGCACACATCTGCCTGGAAGAAGCGAGCGACCCCCTCTCCAAAGACTGTGGGCGGCAGGTCTCCCTCGCCCAGAAGCAGTGATGACAGTTGCCATAAGGCACTTCTTACACCCCATTCCTACCCGCGCGGCAGTGCTGGGAGCTCACCTTTACAGAGAGGGAAACTGAGTCACGGGGAGAGGGTTCGCCCAAGACCACACTCCGATGGTGTCTGACTCCAGAGACATGTAAATCCCTGCCCAGCACACCCCCTACTAGTTGGGGTTGATTGAGCCTTGGTTATGAGCCAGGCACTGTGTTTCTATTAGTGTATTATCTCATTTAATCCTCCAAACCTCTTGGTTAGGTGCTGTGTGGTATTATTAGTGTCTCCATTTCACAGATGAAGAGACCGAGTCTTTGACAAGTAAAAAAACAAAACAAAACCCAAACTTGCCAGGTTACAAAGTCATAGTCAGATCGAGGACTGAAATTATACTTTAAACTCACTGCAAGGAACGGGTTCTTTCTGCTTCGCCTCACTGTCTCCCCAGCAGTAGTTTTCTCTCCGTGTTTTCTCTCCAAGAGAGATGTTCCCTGTGGGAGCGTTTTTGTTGGGGCGGCATGGGCTGGGGGGGCGGGGGGCAGAGGAGCAGGGAGAAGCAGGGCAGGCTTCGCTGTGTGTGTGTGTGTGGGGGGGGGTACCTAGAGGTTGCTTTTGGGCACAACAGGGGTTGGTTCTAAGAGTCCGTGGGGGAGCCCAGGGCAGAGATCACCACCTGCATTTTCCCCATCGAGCCTCCACCAGCTTTCCCTAAGGTGCATTTCTCCTTCCTGCAAACACAGGAGTCAAACAGCGCGAGAAGCACCGGTTCTGGGATTAGACGGCTGAGATTCAGATCCGGACTCACCACCTTTGAGTGTGTGATCTCATCTACATTTCTTACCCATCCTGTGCCCCTGTTTTGTTATTTGTGGGACGTGATAACAGGTGGCTGTAAGGACTAAATGAAATAACGCCCGTGAAGGCCTTCGAACAATTCCTGACACCTCGTAACGGTGCAGGAGCTAGATGGTGGCTCTTAGTTTTCTTTTGCCAGCGCTGGCTTCCTTACTGGCAACGCTGCTTTGGGCGAGGCGGTTCTTCTCCCTCAACCTTAGTTTTCTCATCGGAAACTCGGAAATAAGAACACCTATGTCACCATGTCAGTGTTTAAGAGAACCTGTGAGCATACAGTTCAGTACAAGAAACGGTTGGTTGGGTAAACTGACCTGAATGAATGAATGATTGATGCTGTGGTGACCAAGTCAGTTGAGGCTGAGGTACCCCGGCTGGGAGACTAGTTCAGGGGTCCAGCAATAAACGCATCGAGCCAGAATAGCACCGTCATTGTAGTTTTATTTGTTTTACCTGTGACTCCCCTGGGGCCCGGAAGATCCAGGCTAACTGGCTTGGGTCTCTGTCCCGCAGACTCGGCGCGGACGTCTGTGCTGTCCTCCGGCTCTCCGGTCCCCTCAAGGAGCAGTATGCCCAGGTAGGAGGTGGCTCTCGGTGACATCTCGTGGGCGGGAAGGAGCTAGCCCCCTGGCATCGGTCCCCGTGGCTGTCCGAGTCACTAGTAGGGTCCCTGTGACCACTGCTGGCAGGGTGGTGGCCAGCTCTCGGTTTCCTGTGGGTGGACTTTTTGGGGGCATTTTCAGCTTACACTTCTTTCCCATTGGCCTCACTCACTTCAGGCCCCTCCCCAGAGCAGGTTCAAGAATGAGCGTCCAGCCCTGGCCGGTTTGGCTCAGTGGATAGAGCGTCGGCCTGCGGACTGAAAGGTCCCAGGTTCGATTCCGGTCAAGGGCATGTACCTGGATTGCAGGCACATCCCCAGTGGGGGGTGTGCAGGAGGCAGCTGATTGATGTTTCTCTCTCACTGATGTTTCTAACTCTCTATCCCTCTCCCTTCCTCTCTGTAAAAAAATCAATAAAAATATATTTTTAAAAAAAAGAAGAAAAAAAAAGAAAGCGCGTCCAGCCCTGCCGGTTTGGCTCAGTGGATAGAGCATCAGCCTGCGGACTGAAGGGTCCCAGGTTTGATTCCGACCAAGGGCACATGCCCAGGTTATGGGCTCGATCCCCAGTAAGGGGAGTGCAGGAGGCAGCCAATCGATAATTCTCTCACATTATTGATGTTTCTCTCTCTCTACCTCTCCCTTCCTCTCTGAAGTCAATAAAAAAATAAAAAATAAAAAAGCGCGTCCAGGAAAGGCTGGAGTGGGGAGGTGGCAGCGCTGATGCTGTGGATTAGTGAGCGCCTGCGCACTCTCTTCCTCAGAGAGAGTGACACCAACGTCACTGCCTCAGCTGGTGCCACACCCCGGGCTCTCCCCTCAGAAACTTAGTTGCATGATTGCCGAGCTATATTATTAAGTCAAACAAACAAACAAACAAACAAGATTTGGAATAGTGTATAGAGGATGCTGTATAATAATGGGGGAAAATTGTAAATATATCTGCTCACATTTCCAACCATACAGCAAATATTTAGGGTGCCTGCATTGTGTTAAACACTGTTCCGATGTGTTAGAAGCTGGGACCGACACATGAGAGACGGTGCCATTGGTGGCCTTCAGGGAGGGCGCTGTGGGCTGGGGACAGTGGTGGGAGAGAGATTTTTCACTGTAAATGAATGTATATCTATCTTTTGAATTTTGAACCGTGGGGGCTTTTATAAAAATGAATAGGATTGTGCCCGGCCGGCGTGGCTTCTGTCCGTGTTTGGGACTTCTCCATTTCCAGAGCCCGCTCCCTTGCAGGCCTCTGTCCTGGCGGAAACCTCGCGGGTCCTGGCCTTGTCCTGGGGGAGGTGGGCGAGAGAAGGGAGGGCGAGGCCATGGCGGTGGCGAGGCTGGGCACAGACATCGTGTGCTCCGGGCAGGAACACGGCCTGAACTTCCAGAGACTCCTGGATGCCAGCGCCTACAAGGAGGCCTATCGGCGGGACATGATCCTCTGGGGAGAGGCGCAGCGCCAGGCCGACCCGGGCTTCTTCTGCAGGAAGGTCGTGGAGGGCGTCTGCCAGCCGGTCTGGGTAAGGGTGCCGAGGGGCAGCATTGAGAAAACTCCGTGTCTCCAGTCCTCGCCTTTCCCCGAATGAGACTCAGATGTGCCCATTTCTCTCTTCTCACTGCTGCCTCCCATGGTCCAAGCCCTCACCATCTCTCCCCTGGACAACCTCGCAGCCCACACTGGTCTCAGCATCAGCTCTTGTCCCCTGTGAGTCATTCACCACCTAGCAGCCAGAGCGACTATCTATCTATCTATCTATCTATCTATCTATCTATCTATCTATCCATCCATCCATCCATCCATCCATCCCTCACCCGAGGATATTTTTCCATTGATTTTAAGGGAGAGTGGAGATAAATTCGAAGGGGCAAAATAAAGGCAGCCAGGGCTGTGAGGAAGGCTGGGTTGCTGCTTTATTGAGGGTGTAGGAAGGCCTCTCTGAAATGACATTTGAGCAGACCCGAAGGAGGTAGGGGTAAGCCAGACAGGTGTTTGTGGGTGAGGGGTGAGTGGCAGGAGGTGCAGTCAGATGGTGCAGCGTCTTTGGGAAGAGCCTGGATCTTTCTCTGGGTGAGATGGTGACTCCGTGGAGGGCTTTGAACATGGGACATGATGTGATCTGAGGTTGGAAGGCCCACCCTGGCTGCTGGGGGAAGGGCAGGCGTAGGAGCGGAGAGCCGGGGCGAAGATCCCTCTGTCAGAAAGGCAAAGTGGCCGTGGCCCGGCTCAGAACGGGGTGGGGAGGAGAGAGGGTGGATTCGGCACAGATTTCGAAGATCGAACCAATGGTGTGTTGGCTGTGGGTGTGAGGACAGAAGACAGTGCCAAGGGTTTTGTTCTGAGCAGCTGGAAAAACAGTTGTCGTTTTCTGAGACAGGAAAGGTGTGGGAGGGACCAGTTTGGGGAGCAAATCAGGAGTCCGGTTGGGGCAGCGGTGAGGTCGGGATGCTTGCTGATCTGCACGGTGACTGCAGTTATTAGTGAAGCTGCTGGCTCAGTGTCTGTCTCACCGACGACGACAAGCTCTGAGGGGGCAAGCACTCGGTCCCCGGCGCCTGGCACACAGTAGGCACTTGCGATAGTACCTGTTGATTCATTCATCCATTGGACGTACGCCCCTGCGTGTTCATGTGTCAGACAGTGCACTAGGGGCCAGGGATAGTGATGAATCAGAGTCCTTTCCCTCCTGGAGCGGCCTCTGGGCAGGGCAGACAGACAACAAACATGCAAACAAGCACATAGCGATGGTTTTAAGAGTTCTTAGTGCTCAGAGGAAAGTAAGTATCAGCATCAAGAGGGGCAGGAAGGACACCAGGGCGGCAGGGACAGCCTCTCCGAGGAGGAGACATTTGAGCAGAGACTTCCATGAAGTGAGAGAGCCTGCCTTGTATTTCTCCAGGCAGAGGGAGGAGGACGTGCAAAGGCCCCGAGAAACAGCAAGGAGGTCAGTTGGCCGCAGTGGAACGAGTGGGGGGGAGGATGCTGCGAAGCAGGTGCCAGATGTTGTAGGGCCTCGTAAGTTGGTGTGAGAACTTTGGGTTCTGTTGGAATGATGGGAAGCCTTTGGGAGGTTTAGAGCAGGGAGCTAACAAAAATCACATGTATGTTTTAAAAGGTGCTGGGGGGTGGGGGTGGGCAGGGACTTGTTAGAGTAACTCTTTCTGGCCCAGTTTGTTCATCTGTAAAATGAGTGTGTTGAACTAGCTGAACTGATTTCAAAGCCTGAGGCCTCTTCTTTAGCACAGCAATGACCAGCATGACCCCCGAACACAAGTGTGACAATGACAGAGTGTGGGCAGCATGGGCTGCAGGCTGCAGCAATCAGGGAGGGCTGCCTGGAGGAGGAGGAGATGTCTGTCCCAGCTGGTTGGGTGATAATGGGGGTACACTTGTCTGGGTTCTTCAGTCCCCCCACTGACCTCATTGTGCTCCTGCTTATTCTAAGTAGGGCTGAGTCTTGCCCTCGTTTTCCCCTACCTGCAGTGCCCTTTCCTGCTGCTCCCTGCACCATATCCTATTGGTCACCTGTCTGTGTCCCTTTCCTGCAGCTGGTGAGTGACACACGGAGGCTGTCTGATATCCAGTGGTTCCAGGAGGCCTATGGGGCTGTGACGCAGACAGTCCGCGTGGTGGCCTCGGAGCAGAGCCGACAGCAGCGGGGCTGGGTGTTCACACCAGGTGAGCTGCTCACAACCTTTGCCCTCAAGGCTCAGAACACAGCTGACCACCCCACCTGCAGACCAGGCCGCCTTTTCCCAGGTTCTAGGTCATCTGCTCTCTCCCTGGAAGGGTGTGGGAGAGCGAGCGAGGGGTTAGGAAAGGGAATCTGAGACTCAGGAGTGCCCCAGGTTAGAAAGTGGAGTGTGGTGGGGGCAGCGTCCTGGGGGAATAGAGGTTCCCTATGATTTTGGGGGGTACTCTTTCCAGGGCTGTCCTTTCTAGGCCAGTGGGTTCTGGAGGAGTGGCGGGGACCCACCCCAGCCCAGTCAGGCTTGACAGTGGGTCGGGGCAGGCCTGGCAACTCCCTCCTGTTTGGTTAACAGAGTGGGGGGCGGGAGCAAGAGGAAGCTGTGCTAGGCAGCCTCAGCGGTGCGAGCCTCCTGCCCTAGGTCACTGTGACTCGGGGAAGTTCAAATCCAGTGGGTACAACCCCTCCTGATGGCTGTTCGTCTCTCTGGCACTCACCACAGGCCGGGCCTGCGCTAAACACTTTGCAACTCACTTTACAGACACAATAGACCTGCCAGGTGATGCCGACATTACTCTTCTCACTGTCCAATGAGGATGGCACACAGAGGCTTAGGGATAGAAAGCAAGCAGCGCACCGAGCTTCACGTCAAGTGGAAAATCCCTTTCGGGTGGTCTGTGGTTTAGATGACCCAGTTCACCCTCTGTAGGAAGTGGCAGGTGAAGAGTTCAGTCAGCGGAACCCTCCGAGGGCTCAGGTGGCTGCGGGCTCCTGAACCTGCCCTCAGGGTGTTTCAGGGGGTCGGGAAGTACCCTCCGTGGGGTGGGGGGAGCTTGGCTCTGGAGTGGAAGGAGAGCGGGCGCTCCGCCTGGGGCCAGCAGGCCTCCACGCCCGCGCTTGTCCGGAAGGAGCGGGCTTGACCTCGCCCTGCCTCCTCTGCAGGAGTGGACGATGGCGAGTCCGAATGCGGCCTGGACAACTTTGGGGTCTTCGACTGGGTCATCGAGAACGACGGAGACGAGCAGCGCCTGGAGGAGCAGTTGGGGAACCTGATAGAATTCGTCCGCTCCAGACTTTAGTTATTTCTAGGAGCACAGAAGCTGCCGGGTGAGGGTGGGGCTCCTCTGCCAGACGTGGTCGCTGATGCTGGCCAAGCGGAGAGCACACGGAGGGTCTGGGCCCAGCAGAGGTCAGACAGGACAAGAAACCTCCAGGAACTATAACTTTTCTTTAATACATTTTATTGATTTCAGAGAGGAAGGGAGAGGGAAAGAGAGACAGAAACACCAGTGTTGAGAGAGAACCATTGATTGGCTGCCTCCTGCGTGCCCCACACCGGGGATTGAGCCCGAAACCAGGGGCATGTGCCCTGACCGGGAATTGAACCATGACCTCTTGGTTCATAGGTCGATGCTCAACCACTGAGCCACGCCAGTGGGGCCAGGACCTCATTTCTCTATGGACTGGGCTGCCCTGCCTCTTAGGAGGAGACTTACAGGGCAAAGGGCTGTGCTTGGAGCAGGAACATCGCCGTCTCCCTGGGCGCCTGGCGGGCAGCGTGTGGTTGCCTTGCTTCTCCATCAGGATGCTTTCGGCCCCTTGTTCTGGGCAAGAGTGTGGGCACGAATAAACCTCCTTGGAGCACATGCTGCGTACTGCGCATCTCTCATTTCCCAGGTGCCAGCCCAGCCTGCGTGGGCTCGGAGGGCTCGGGTGGTCCAGGCGGCTGTGGGTTCCTGCTCTGCCTGCCACCTGGGCTGGAACTTATCCTCAGAGGCGTCATGACCTTGGCCTGGGCCAGGCAGGCAAGAGGTCGTTTGTGTCAGAGACAGCAGTGGGGTCTTAGGGTCTCATCTTCTGGGATGGCCCCCAAAGAGGCTCATGCAGCAGGTACCCCGAGGGACAGGGTGTCACAGAGGGGCAGAGAGCCATGGCTCCCGGTAGCCACTGAGCGGCTCTGGGCAGGAACATCGCCACAAGCCTCAGCTGTTGGTGGAGGACCTTGGACTGGCGCCTTTTATTAGACAGCCTCGTGCAATTTGTAAATGTCGTTTAGGTTCTTCAAAGCCAGCCTGTGATATGGACGAGGAGAGTACTTTCATCTGCAGTTAGCAGATGCCAGTAACTCAGAAAAGGGAAACAGCTCGTCTGGGGTTAGCAGCCGTGGGCAAACTACGGCCCGCGGGCCGGATCCGGCCCGTTTGAAATGAATAAAACTAAAAAGAAAAAAAAAAAGACCGTACCCTTTTATGTAATGATGTTTACTTTGAATTTATATTAGTTCACACAAACACTCCATCCATGCTTTTGTTCCGGCCCTCCGGTCCAGTTTAAGAACCCATTGTGGCCCTCGAGTCAAAAAGTTTGCCCACCCCTGAACTAGAAGGAAGAATAGATAATCTCTAACTGTGTCATAATATGAAACATACTGAAGGGCACAGAATGAATCCCACAGCCTGTAATTTCTGGTTCTTTCTGCACAAAGTAAGCAAGTAAATTTACTTTAATTTTTTTATAAGAAATTGTTCTTTCTCTGTATCTTTGTTTACATGGTACTAAGGTATTTGCTAAAGGTTGAGGATTTTTAAGGATGAACCTACTGCAGATTATAAGAACTTTTGTGGAAAATGCCCATAGGTGGGGGAAAAACCATAACTGAGCCAATATTTTAATACAGTTTTTATTAAGAGAAATGGTTTCTAAGATAATAAACTAGTGCTCAAATCTTTATCTCAGGCCCTGAAAGCCGGACCGTGGTCACGGACTCCTGTGTCCCCCGACCCCTAGGGCTAATTGGCCACCAGGTTCTGTTCACCTGCCCTGCCTGTGTCTCCTCCCGGGATTCTCACAGGAAGATACACAACTCTGATGGCCGGAGCCATGTCTTTCTTGCAGCCCACAGAGGGGGCTCAGGAAATGGATGCAGTCGAATGCATGGTGAGAGGACTCTAGAGGGCTCGCTGGAATCTAGTAGCTGATCATTTCACGCAGTGCACGTTTCCTCCCACCCAGGAGGCCGGCCCCAGCTCCAGGGCCTGGACCCTCTGCTCCCCTTCGGGTTGGAGCCAGGACTGGCTTACATGCCGCCGGGCCCTTTGCACTGCGGAGCGCTAGGGATTCTCACAGGAAGATACACAACTCTGATGGCCGGGGCCATGTCTTTCTTGCAGCCCACAGTGCATGCTCAGGAAATGGATGCCGTCGAATGAACGGTGAGAGGACTCTAGAGGGCACGCTGGAATCTAGTAGGTGATCCTTTCACGCAGTGCACGTTTCCTCCCACCCAGGAGGCCGGCCCCAGCTCCAGGGCCTGGACCCTCTGCTCCCCTTCGGGTTGGAGCCAGGACTGGCTTACATGCCGCCGGGCCCTTTGCACTGCGGAGCGCTAGCTCGCGGGGCTCCTCTCACAGGTGCCGCAGAGGCTGTGTGAGAGCCTGCCCCCTCCTCTGAGCACTTTATATTGGTCCCAGGTTTCGGACCCAAGAGTTTACCTCCCCGATTTCCCCAGACGTGGCCCAGCGACGGTTGGTCCTTTCTGTCACGGGATTGTTCGAAAGCATCTGCAGTGGGTTCCAGAGGGGCATCGCCACAGGCCACCGGTGATCAGCTTTCTGCCTCTGTAGAATCGTTTTCATTTTCAATAATTTCACATAAGCGGACCATATAGAATATGTTATTTTTTTTGGGGGGGCGGGTCTTATTTCTTTCACTCAGCATAATTATTTTGAGACCCATCCACATTATTTCAGGTATTGATAGTTTATTTTTTTTTTATTGTGGTGTCTGGTATGAATATTGCACAGTTGTTTATCCATTCACCTGCTGGTGACCATTTGGGTTGTTTCCAGTGTTTGGATATGACAAATAAAGCAACTATGAACATTCAGGCACAAGCTTTTGTGTGGACCTGTGCTTTCATTTCTTCTGGATAGATACCTTCTTAAATTTTATTTTTATTCTATTTTATTGAATTCAGAGAGGAAGGGGGAGGGACAGAGAGTTAGAAACATTAATGATGAGAGAGAATCATTGATTGGCTGCCTTCTGCACGCCCCTTACTGGGGAATCTAGCCTACAACCTTGGCATGCGCCCTTGACCGGAATTGAACCTGGGACCCTTCAGTCTGCAGGCCGACGCTCTATCCACTGAGCCAAACCAGCTAGGGCCCTTCTTAACTTCAAAGAAACTGTCAAACTGATGTCCAGAATGGTTGTACCACACGCTCAATAGTACTGAATAAGAGTTCCAGTTGCTTCCCATCTTCACCAGTACTTGGTATGGTTAGTCTTTTTGATTTTAGTCATTCCAGTAGGTAAGTAGTGGTATCTCATCAGCATTTTATTTGCATTTCCCTAGTTATCTATTTGACATGAATCCCACATTCAGTTTTGATAAAAACGTCTCAGCAAACTAGGAATAGAATGGAACATCCTCTACCTGAGAAAGAGCATCTACAAAAGCCCTACAGCTAATCGCATACTCCATAGTGAAATGCAAAATGCGTTTTCCCTAAGATTGGGTGTGAGGCAAAGGTGTCCATTTCATCACCTGCCCAACATTATACCCGAGGTTCTAGGCAGTGCAATGAGACAGGAAAACTAAAAGGCATTGAGGTTGGGAAAGAAGTAAAATCCTCCCAGAAACAATGACTGTTTTGTCTTCTTTCACCATAGACTAGTTCTACCTATTCTAGAATTTCACATAAATGGTTACCATTCAATTTTAAACCAAATTTACAACAATAACTTACTTTTTAGACTTAACTGGTTTGCCGCTCACCTTCAATCCTTTATATAATACCTCAACTTCTCCACCTTTAAATTTTGTATTTTTTAAAAATATATTCTTATTGATTTCAGAGAGGAAGGGAGAGGGAGAGAAAGATAGAAACATCAATGATGAGAGAGAATCATTGACTGGCTGCCTCCTGCACACCTCCCACT
>NW_005359478.1:1801722-1804395 GCF_000412655.1 Myotis brandtii | reverse complement strand
ACCGGGGCCTGGCACGTCGTAAGTCTCAATAAATGTAGAAATGGAAACGTTTTGTAAGTGTTAGGAAGCTCTAGGGCCTCCCAAGCTAACTGTCTTAAAGTAGTCAACCTGGGTGTGTGCAGTGATGGTGTGTTTGAAGCAACAACAAACTGACTTTTGCTGTGTTATTGATAGGCAGTGGTGTGCTGGTAAGTGCTAAATGATCGGCTCTCTGGGAAGAAAAGAAGTCCCTGATAGTGTTCGACTACTAGTCTAGTGTCAATACTCCCACTGTAGGTCATTTCAAGCTACCGATGTGACGTCACTGGCTAGCAAAATGTCTGAGCTCTTAAAAACCGGCTCTCGCAAGCTGGCTCCCTTACTGCTGCAAAAATTCTACACTGCTTGTTTTTCCACTGTTACCGCCTCATTTGAGTGGCCCTTTTGCTGTTTTTTTTTTTTTTTTTTTTTTTTTTTTTTTTTTACAGCACGTGTCTACGTATTGGACGTTTTCTCCCTTGCGTCAATCCCCTCATTACTCTTATCCCCATTTTACAGCCGAAAAAAGAAGCCCAGAGACTGAGGGCCTTCTCCAAGGCGGCCCAGCTTTCCTGTCTGTTCCTGGGTTCATTCTCTCTGGAGCTCACTGCCTGGACCCCAAGGGGCTAGAGAGCTGTGTGCTTCGTCCCCGTTCTGTTTGCTGGTGTGGAGGTGAGGCTGCCGGCCCCCAAGGACCCTGAGCTTGGCCTGCAGCGGAGCTGTGATGAATGGCGGCCTTTGTCATGGTCCCTTGTGACCTGATGAACAGGGGACAGGGAACGAAGCAACTTTTATTACGTGGGCCTCAGCGGCTATCGTTTTCACGGCCTAATTCAGGGCCTGGACAGTGCCTGGCCTGACAGCCAGGTGAAGTGCTGAGTCCCTCCGCGCGGTTCCGGGGTTAACCTTTCTTTCAGGTGAGTCCGGTGAGCAGCCAGCCAAAGCTGCGTCCTTGGGGAGCCCTAGGGGAGGGCAGGGAGGGCTCCCTCCGGAGGTGAGAGGTGGATCTGCTTTTGCTGGTGGTTTTGTCTTCATCGGCTTCCCGTTTCGGGGCTCCTGGGAGGCCTGTGTCAGGGACTTTGCAAGGCTTTCTGAGAGGTCATGTGACGCCACAGAAAGCAAGTATTGTAACGGGCCTCAGGGATGGAGCTCCAAATCCTTCCCGTATAGATGAGGAGACCGAGGCTCAAGGCCACACAGCAATGGGTGGGTGGCAATGCCAGGACTGGGCCCCAGGGCTCCCGACCCCCCACCCGGCTCACCCCCTGCCTTCTGCACCCCTGAGGGAGCAGCGGCCTGGTACCCTTTATTGGAGGGTGGCAGGGAAGGCCCAGCTTGAGCCCTCGGGACCCTGGCCTGGTTCCCTGCTTCCTGGGTTTTTCCAGGCTTCCCTAAGGAGGCCAGGGCACCTGTCGATGCCGCCTGGCATGTCCTGTTTAGGTGACTCGAGCTGCACCCGGATGAGGCCACAGAGGCCACTTCCCAGAGGGACCCTCCTGGTGTGCAGGGAGACGAGGAGGTGACGGGCGTGGGCTTAGACCTGCTGCTTCTGCGAAGCTGGGCTGGGGCTCTGCAGGTGGAGGGCCTGCCTGCACCCCGGCCGTTTCCATCTGGGCATTGACAGCGGCTGCTG
Organism: Myotis brandtii; assembly: GCF_000412655.1. Classification (NCBI taxonomy): domain Eukaryota; kingdom Metazoa; phylum Chordata; class Mammalia; order Chiroptera; family Vespertilionidae; genus Myotis; species Myotis brandtii. Next base: position 1,802,744 of record NW_005359478.1, on the reverse strand, counting down.
AGTGGAGACACTCCCAGCAACGTCCCTCCGTCATGACAGCTCTCGTGAATTTCCAGGCACGTCCAGACCTGGGCGAGGGGGGTTTGGCACCCCGGGTCTCCTGCTGCAGCAGCTGGCTGTCCCGCAGGACGGTCGGAGGCCTCAGGACAGCTGGTCCGGGTGGCCTTGTTCTAGCAGCTCGGGATGTTCCAGGAACCATGCGGTCCATCCTGTGGGGTATTGGCCAAGCGAGCTGGAAGGGCAGGAGGCGAGGCCTCGGGTCTGCTTGGCAGTCATTCTCCTCGCCTGGCCTCCTGCAGCCAGCACCCGGGAGGGCGGGCCGCCCTGGCCCTCGGCCAGGAGGAAGGGCCATGGGGAAGACGTGAACACGCTGACCGTCTACCACGCGTTCCCATTTCACGCTCGCAGTCGCCCTATCATGTGCCTTTGCTCAGATCCCAGACACACAGTGGTGGGGTGGCCAGGCTGACAATATTTATTTATGGGGACTTTTTGTTTAGTTATGGAGGATTTCTGGCACTGGAACCCTGGGCTGGAGTAGCCATGTATTATTTCAATCTGAAGGAACGGGGACAGAAAGGTGAAGTGACTTTGCCCAGCGCACTCGGAAGTCAGGTGTGAATCCCCCGTCATTACCTGCGGGAACCTGAGCGTGTGACTCCCTCTCGGAGCCTTGACTCCTGCCTGTAAAGTGGGGATCTTGCTGCTCACGGGCCAGGGTTGTTTGGAAGCAGGTGCTATCCCTCCGGGGGCGTCTCCTTCCCCGGAAACAGCAATCGGGCCTGGAACGGAGCTTCTAGTCCAGTGGTTCTCAACCTTGGCTGCACATTAGAATCACCTGGGAATCTTCTTAAAATCCTGATTTCTGGGCCTCATCCTCCGGAAATTCTGTTTCTTTGTTACTAATGTTGTGGCTCCACCCCATAACAAAGAGACAGAATTTCCGGAGGATGAGGCCCAGAAATCAGGATTTTAAGAAGATTCCCAGGTGATTCTAATGTGCAGCCAAGGTTGAGAACCAC
>NW_005359478.1:1795263-1801577 GCF_000412655.1 Myotis brandtii | reverse complement strand
TGTTTGAGATAAACTTAGCATTTTTGGAAAAGGAGTTCTTATTAAGAAATGATTCCCTCTCGTCATTGATGTTTCCATCTCTCTACCCCTCTCCCTTCCTCTCTGAAATCAATAAAAATATATTAAAAAGAGAGGAAGAAAGAAAGCTCCTCCCGCCTGCTCTGAGAGTGGCTTTGAAGAGGCTCGCTGATGGCGGCTCAGCCCACCTGGACCTGGGCGGGCGTGGCCAACCGGAATCAGCCCTGGAGGGGGCTCAGCTGCCCTTGGGCGGCTCAGAGCAGCGTCTCAGCGAAGCTCAAGATGGAACCCCTTCCCTCCAGGGCGCGCAGGTTTTTAAATCGATAACGGTGGTGCATCTGGGAGGCCCGCATGCGGGATGGTCCTGGACATGCAAGCATGAGTCAGGTACAATTCAGGGCTTTGTTCATACCTGGTTTCCTTCTGTCAATCATTCTTCATAGGGCCTCCCTTTCATGACATCTGGTGGGAGCGGATTTGACCAGCTCCAAAAAAGAAAAAAAAAATAGTATGGTCAATTATGTTCAGCTCCCGTTAAGCCAGTCCAGTGTGGACTCCCTCCCTCTCTCCCTCCCTCCCTCCCTTCCTTCCTTCCTTCCTTCCTTCCTTCCTTCCTTCCTTCCTTCCGCTGTCACTGACTTAGCCACTGCAGCAAGTCCCCTCTCAAGGGGACTTTTTTGTTTAGTTGTGGAGGATTTCTGGCACTGGAACCATGGGCTGGGGGCCTGGTGTGGGACTGGGAACTCTCGCTCCCCCGGGGGAGCGGGGGCTCTGAAACCGAGATATCCCTCCCGATTTATCCGTCACACATGGATGTGGGACGAGTCTGGATGTGGCTTCTTTAATTCTGTGGTTGTGGGACTTCCATTCAGCTCGATTTCAGGAGGTTCTGAATGGTGGTTATTCCGTAGTTCAGTTGTAACGCTGATGAGGATGTGGGAGGAGGCGGCTACCATGTTTACCTACGGCGATCTTGACTGGAAGCTCGAGAGTTATTATATATATATTTTTTTCTTTTCTTTTCCCTCCCCACTTTATTAGGAAGTTGAAACAGAATCTATGTACAGGACACGTCGGTGTCAGGGGTGAGGGGGTCTCTGGGACAGTTCCAAGGGGCCACAGCTGGGAGAAGCTGCTCTGTTCCACTCTGTGGGGAAGGGCGCGGTGCAGGGTGGGAACTGGCCAGGCAAGGCTGCTTCCAGCCCACCATTCACCGCCGCTTGCTGGTCTTCGGTGGCCTCCGGGATCGCTCTTCCAGCGGGAGAGCTCGCTACTGAGGCCTGTGACGGCCTTGGTGAAGGCCTGGGGGCTGAGGTCTGTGTGGTCTGCACACGGAAGATGCTCTCGTGCTCCAAGGGGCGGGGAACTTTGTAGCCAGCACACAGCACCCGTGGGCCCGTCACAGCTGTGATTTGATAATGCTTCCTACTCTGATCCTCTTTGTTGGTGGGGAGCAAACAGGCACTGGGCACTTCGGTGTCCTTGTTAATGGTGAGCCCGGGAAGAGGCAGAGGCAAGAGATGGGGGCAGAGCCCCTCGGGAGTCATTGTCTTGAAATCTTCACAAGTGTTGCTCACTGAACACGCTTGCGAACGGCTGACCCCTGCCTCACCCAGTCTCAGCCTGAGTCAGGCCCTGGGGAGGGGGGGCGGGGGGGAGTGCACAGCACCGTCCTTGGTGGCTTTTCCCTTTTCTCCGTCAGAAATGGGTGAGGCTGACGGCAGGGTCGCACACAGGTAGGTGTGGGTCCCCATGACCTGGGCAGTGGAGGGGCAGCCACCTCTTTACTTCTTTATTATATTTTATTTTATTTATCCCCTCTATGCCCTGCCCCCCGCCCCCTTCACTTAACACTTCCAAATTTGACTTCTGTTCCCATCTCCACGGAAACTGGGGGAAGAGGAGCGCGGGCAGGACCCACGGAGGCGCTCACACCTCCCGGGAGGAGAGACTGAGGCCAGAGCAATAGCACCTGGCTTACCCATCAGGCCAGATGGGCTCTGGGTGGCTGATCCCTGTGGTCCTATTGTCGCCTCCCCCACTAGACCGAAGGCAGCATGAGGTCAGGGACGTGCATCTGTCAGGGTCCCTCTGATGAACAGATGGATCAATGTCGGTGGGCTGTGCCTGCGGTCGTGGAGCAAGAGTGCCCTCTCTTGGCAGGGCCCGTCATTCTGGGGAAAAAAGCCTAGGTCCAGGAGACACGGCCCCCTTTCTTCCTCTGCAGGTGGGCTGGGATCAGGGCCCCCCTTTCTTCCTCTGCAGGTGGGCTGGGTTATGGGCCCCCCTTTCTTCCTCAGCAGGTGGGCTGGGTTATGGGCCCCCCCTTCTTCCTCAGCAGGTGGGCTGGAGTGCGGCCGGGAGGGGCTGATGGTCCCAGGAGGACCCCCCTCGCAGCCGGGTGGTTTCCCTCTGTCCTGCTTCCCTCTGTCGCCCTCAGTGAGTGGGGAGCACAGCCAGGGGCCTGCCCACAGTGTGGGGCGGGCGGGAGGCCTGCATACTCCAGGCCTAGATATTTAAAAGTTAAAAGTGAATTCACACCAGCAAACTAGCCCCCCTGCTTTGACAAATATGCCTTTACAATGACAAAAGTGGGAAATAATATCACTCAGCGTTAGCAAAATATCCTTATTGATTGAATTTAATTATCATTGTGAGTGTCTGGGTGTTCTGTTAACGGGGCAAGATGATTGGATAAGTAATAAAGACAAATATCGCTCTTTAATTACTATATAATTTTCCACAAAAAATTTTTTGTTTTTATTTTAGTAAAATCACAACTTAACCAAATCAATATAAGATGTTACCCAATTTGTGCACTGCGGATACCAACGATCTGAAAGATAAAAGTACAAAGAACACTGCAAAAAACACAGAATTTGAATGTTTTTCATTAAAATGTAAATTGAAGTAAATTTACATAAAACATTAAAAAATTAAAATTGATTTTTAATAGGTTATATTTTATGAAAATTTAATTAAATCTTATAACATGCTTTTATAAAATAAAACTAGCCCTGGCTGGTGTGGCTCAGTTGGTTGGAGCGTAGTCTCATGTGCCAAACGTTGCCAATTCAATTCCCGGTCAGGGCACTTAGCTAGGTTTTGGGTTCGATCCCCAGTGGGGATCGATGTAACCAATCAATGTCTCTCTCATACATCCATCTTTCTCCCTCCCTCTCTCTCTCTCAAATCAGTAAAACGTATCCTCAGGTGAGAATTTAAAAAAAACCCCACAACTATTTCTTTTTGTTGTTGTTAATCCTCACTTGAGGATATTTTTTCCATTGATTTTTAGAGAGAGTGGAAAAGAGAGAGAGAGAGAAACATCGATGTAAGAGAAATACATTGATGGGTTGCCTCCTGCATGCACCAGGCGGGGATTGAACTTCACAACCCAGGTACGTGCCTTTGACTGAGAATCGAACTCGCAACCCTCTGTGCGTGGGCTGATGCTCTAACCACTGAGCACACCAGCCAGGGCAAAAACCACAACTATTTAAAATATATATACATATTTTTAATTTATTTCAGAGAGCAAGGGAGAGGTAGAGAGAGATAGAAACATCAATGATGAGAGAGAATCATTGATCGGCTGCCTCTTGCATGCCCCTACTGAGGATCGAGCCTGCAACCCAGTCATGTGCCTTGACTGGAATCGAACCCGGGACCCTTCAGTCAGCTGAGCCAAACCAGCCAGGGCTATTTTTAATGATAGTATTCAACAGCCATCTGATGGCCAATGTAAATAATAAGTACCAAGCTCTATGCATTTAACATCTAGACCTACACATTTACACATTTAAGGGTTTTGTGAATGATTTAATATTGAAAATATTTCTCAACAATCACGTGCAACAGTAACAAATACTCTGCTAACACATGAATACGTCCCAGTATTCCATGTTCCCTGATTGAAAAAGGAAGGGGAGCTAGAAAATGAGCAATCAGGCTGCTGGGGAAGGATATTTGGTGGTTGTGTCTGAAAGGAAGGATTTGACAAATGAATTAATTTGCCTCTTCTTTTTCCTGAGCACTCCTCCACCGAAATCTTCCCTGCCCTCTAAATAAAGCAGGTTTGTCTCCAACGCTGGCTGTGCCCCGGTCCACACAATGTCTTGGCATTTGGCTTAGCTGCCTTTGTCTGGAAGCCACAGGGGCGGGAGGTGCAGAAATGTCAGTCACGTGTTTAGGGTGGTGCATCTCCCTGTGCCAGCACCGCGCTGTGCTCCTGAGAGAGGAAGGTGCTCTGTGCGTATGTTTTATTAGAACAGCTTTATGGTGACAGTATTCACATGCCATACAGCTCACTCATTTTTTAAAATCCTCACCTGAGGATATATTTCTATGTGTTCAGTGAAAGGAGTGCAAATGGAGAGAAGTGAACAGATTTGGGATGGAGTAACTAGGTTGATGGTGGTATTATTCACTGAGATGGGGAAGACGGCGGGAGGAAGGGATTCAGGAGTAGGATATCAGAGCTCTATTCTGCCCAAGGCAAAGTTTGAGATGCTTATTAAATTTTCACATGGAGGTGTCTTGTCGGCAGTGCACATTGGAGTCTAGAATTCCAGGGAGACCCGGGGTTCACGGCTATCAATGTAGGTTTGGGAGCCGTAAACATATAGATGAAATTTAAAACCTTAGGATGGGAAGCAGTCACCTAGGAAGGGTATATAGACAGAAGGAGGAGGGGTCTTGGGACCAAGCCCAGAGGTCCTCCCGCATTGAAAGGTCAAGGAAGGAGGAAGAACTTACAAAGGAGGAGCCTTGGGGACGGGAGGGAAGCCATATCAGGAACATATGGAGTAGAAAATGAAGAGGCTAATGTGACACGAGGAGGAAATGGTCAGCCGTGTAACATACTGATGGAGGTGACCATTGGGTTTGACGGGAGCCATGAGTCTCCTGACCTGAGCAGTCTCAGTGGGGGCTGTTGTAGAGAGAATGAGGGCTGAGTGGGTGGGGTCCGGGCCTGCAGCCGCTGTCGGGGGGGGGGGGGGAGGGGGGAGGAGGGTATAATGGGGAGTACCTGGAAGGGAATACGAGATTGCGGGAGGATTTGTAAAGATAGGGGATACTAGAGCATCTTTATACAGTGATGAGTGGATCTGTTGTAGGCGGGTGTTAGGCTGGTGGGAAGGGCCCTTGGAGCTTGGGAGTGAGGAAGCTGATGGTAAAGTGCCTGGAGCGGGGAGGAAGGGAGGAGGTGGAGGAGGAAGGGGGAGGTGAAGGAGGGAGGAGGAGGTGTGGGTTCTAAGGGTGGAGATTTCAGGGGCGGTCCCAGGGGAGGCTCTCAGTAGAATACTCGGCAGCTTTCAGGTGCCTCCTTCCAGGATCTCGGAAGGTTTCCATCGATGGGCTGGTGCCGGGCAGGCGTCATTATCCAACGCCGCTGGTCCTCACGTCAGCCTGGGGTCACTGGTCTGGTTTTGCTGCTTTTCTGGGCCTGGAGCTGAAATACAACTGAGCTTAGATGTTATCTCCAGGGAGGAAAGGTCAGGGGATCCAAACTGCATGCCCAGCGATGTGTTAGGGGAGGCAAGGTCACCCCGGGGGCGAGGGCCCACCCTACACCTCCCGTTGCGAGGCGCCCAGGCCTGTCCACCTGGTGACCTTCTGTACTTGGCCCATGGCCCTTGCTCAGCTCGTGTCTAACTGCCGGCCACAGATTCAGTAGAAAAGAAGTGTTTGATGCGGGAGAGAGGCTCCGTGCAGGGGCCTGTTCCGTCAGGAGGACGGAACTGGGACACATGAATGGAGCAGGGACCCTCCCTCCTCACAGGAGGGAAGCGGGGGGTGGTCTTGGTCTGGGTAAGCGGGTGGTTTGGTGGCAGACAGATGAGGGGGTCCAGGAGGTCCACCAGGTTTCTCCCCAGGAAGGATGAAGCAACGTCGTTGTGGTGAGAATGTAGGTGGTCCAAGGAGTGCGGGGAGGGGGAGGGATGAGCTTGTCACCTTGGAGACGGGGAATGTCCATTCCAGGACAGTGTGCTGGGCGCGCTGGGCCTGCAGACACCGGTTCCAGATGGACTTACCACTGTCTCCAGCCGCTTACTCAGAGGGAAGCCTCCTATCGTTTTTCCAGGCCCAGCTTTCCCACGCCCATAGCTTTGTTCATTCGCTTCCTCAGTGGCATCTGAACCAGAAGGATGGAAGGAGGAGGTTGGCGAGGAGGGTGGGCATGCAGAGCGGAATAAAACCACGCTGGCTCCTCCTCCCCTGGTCAGGAAGTCCCACCGTGACCCTGCGCAGTGGCAGGCGACCTGGCTGCCCCCCCCCCCCCCCCCCCCCCG
>NW_005359478.1:1788153-1795244 GCF_000412655.1 Myotis brandtii | reverse complement strand
CCCGGGGCAGGGCTGGAGGCAGAGCTGGCTAATGTTAGGAGGCCTCCTGGTTCCATTGTTCGGGGTGAGGCCGGGCAGTTGAGAGGGGGCGGTTTCAGGCGTCGGTGCCCGTGTGGGAAAGGAAGTGTGGCTGCCATGTGAGAAGGATGGAAACTCTGAGCGTGTGTGCAGGTTTCGGCCCTGGGGAGGTTCTGCTCCGGTTCCCACGGAGCAGGTAGGAAGTTGCCCTTCCCCTGACCCCTTTCCGTCAGAAGTGGCTTTTTCATCGTTTTTGCTGAGCACGCTGTTCGGTCAGCTCGACCCCTCAGCTCCCACGCCTGCCCCGGCCCTGCCCCGGCCAGTGTGTGTGTGTGTGTGTCAGGGGCTGTCTCCGTGCCGGCTGGCCCGCGGTGAATGCCAGCCTGTCAGAGGAACACAGTGACCCCGGTTGATCTCCCTGCTGCCAGGGAGGCAGCTGATCTCCACGGCACATGGAGGGATTTGAGGCTCAGACACAGCGAATGATTGCCCCAGGCCTCCCGTTGGCATCTGAGCCCTGTCATGGCCCACCAGGGGATTCCCAGGGTTCTGGAAGGACAGAGCACTTGATTATTCTGTGAGGTTTGCTGCTGTGGGCATGGCAGGCTGGGTAGGCACAGTGAAGATGCTTTTCTGAGAATTTTTATGTCAGATGAGAGGCAGTACAGGGGTCCAGAAACAGGCCCCAAAGGCCTGTGTTCAAATGCTGGCCCCACCAGAGGTTAGCCTCGTGACCTTTGACGGGACATTTAGCCTCTGGGAGCCCCTGGGTCCTCATCTTCTGCCGGGGGCCCGTAGTCCTCACCTGGTTCTCGGGTTGCCATGGAGCTCCCAGGAGATAATGTGCCAGACAGCCCTGCACAGGGAGAAACTTAACAATGCAAAGCTCACAGGCCACTCAAGGGCTGGATTTTAATCTCGGCCCAAGGGAAAAGGATTGCTTTTCGAAAGGAAAGAGGATTCATTGAACTCATTGCAGGGGGAGCGGGGTGGGGAGGTTCGGGTTATGACTATATGGATTTTGTTGTTAAAGTCTGTGGCTGGTGAGAGAAAGGCACGCGGGGGAGATGGATGAGGTGTGCTCAGGCTGGGAGCATTTCAGACCCCGCACATCTCCAAGGCCCTCTTGAAATGGAGAGCCCTTGCAGGCTGGGAAGCCACTCAGAAGGCAAGTTGCATGATTTAAAATTCTTAAGATGACTCGACAGCTGGGTATGTTCTTTGTGGCTTAATAGGTTTTCTCCAGCGAATTCTCCTTGGTTCTTTCCATTTCCTGGGCAGAAGGAGTCGGCTTTAATATCTCCTCTCACTGGCCATAAGCTGCTGCCTGGTGAATGGAGATGAGAATGTACAGATTCGCGGGGAGGGAGAGCCCAGTGGAAGGATTTCAGCAGCAGGGCTAGAGGGAAGTCAGGCTGCCCTCAAGGTCGCCTGGAGGTCATGTGGGAACTGACCCAGCCACCTGACAGATTCGACCTCAGTTTTCTTACCTCTCTTGTTTCCTGGTAAACTCCTACTCATCTTAGAAATCAGTCCTAGCCAGTTTGGCTCAGTGGATAGAGCGTCGGCCTGTGAACTGAAAGGTCCCAGGTTCAATTCCGGTAAAGGGCACAGGCTTGGGTTGTGGGCTCGATCCCCAGTGGGGTGCTTGCAGGAGGCAGCCGATCCATGATTCTCTCTCATCATTGATGTTTCTATCTCTCTCCCTCTCCCTTTCTCTCTGAAATCAATAAAAAAATAAATAAAAAAAAAGAAGAAATCAAAGCTCAAGTGATCTCCCCTCTGGGAAGACTTCCCCCAGTGTTGCCAGGCACAATTGATGGCCCTCTTCCATGGACCTATATCAGTAAGGATGCTTTTGGTTGCAAGTGACAGAGGAAAATCAGTTCAAATGGACTCAAGCAATAAAGAGAATCTATTATCTTCGATGACTGAGAGTTTCAGAAGCAATTTCGCTGCAGGTAACGGTGTGACCAGGACTCTGGCGCTGTTTATCATTAGTTCTCTAGACTCCATTCTCCTCTGATATGTTGGCTTTGTTCTCAGATTGGCTTCTCCTAAGGGGGCGGGATGGCTTCTAGCATCTTGGTGGCATAGAGCCCTCTCTTTTGGCAGAAAGAGAGAATGTCTTCTCCCCCAGTCATAGAGCAGAGCCCTAAGCCTCACTGTGGTTGGACTAACCTGAACTGGACAAGAGAATTCAAGCATTGATTGACTTAGGTTGGCGTTACCTCCTCTTCCCGAAAGTCACTGTGTGGTACAAAAGATGAAATTATGCCAGGCAGGGACCACCATGGAACAGGGGTGGGATCAATCCCACCCAAACATGTGTCTGCTACAAAGTATGACTGTGGTGGTTCCCAAAGGGAAGCTTTTAGGAAAGAGTATGGGTGTGCAACCAACGAACAGCCACTCTACTCCCATGGGACTCTTAAGCCGTCCGAAAATCATGTGCACTTATGTTAGGTTCTCCAATTCCTCTTAATTAAAAAAATATATTTTTTATTAATTTCAGAGAGGAAGGGAGAGGGAGAGAGAGATAGAAACATCAATGATGAGAGAGAATCATTGATCGGCTGCATCCTGCATGCCCCCTACTGGGGATCAAGCCCACAACCCAGGCATGTGCCCTGACTGGGAATCGAACTGTGATCTCCTGGTTCATAGGTCGATGCTCAACCTCTGAGCCACGCTGGCCGGGCCAATTCCTCTTAATTTTGATGAAGTCCGAATTTTCATTTTTTCTCTTATGGATTGCGCTTTCAGTATAGATCCAATGCAACCCCAGTAAAAACCCCAGTCTAACCCATGGTCACAAATACTTTCTCCTATGTTCTCTTCTAGAAGTCCTATAGATTGAAGTTTTACATTTAAGTCTGTGATCTATTTTAAGTCAATTTTTGTCTATGGATCAAATTTAATATTTTATGCAGCTATATATCCAGTTGTTCTAGCATCATTTGTTGAAAAGGCTACGCTTTCTCTACTAAATCGCCTCTGCACACTTGTTGCAAAGCAGTAGTCCGCATACGTCGGGGCCCATTTCTACCAGTAGAGTCTCCATTCTGTTCCACTGATCTCGGAAGGACCGGCCTTCGGTCAGGGTATAGGAGTAGCTGCACGTCTGACCGCGTTAGTGCTTTGATTAAACCTTTCAATGGCTACACAATAACGTCTGACTAAATTCCAAGTTCCTAGCGTGCCATTCTAGGCTTCCACAGCCTGACCATTATCTCCCGCTGCAGCCAGGCTTACCCCCCTAATCCCCACCTTCCTTCAAAAGCACGCCATGGCCCCTCAGGGCTCAGGCCAGGCATCACTGCCCCAGGAAGCGTCCTGGCACTTGCAGATGGTCCGAGAGCCTCTCTGTGGTCCATAGAGCACCGCCCATTCCTCTCCGAGGCCTCTGTGATATGGACACTTCTGAGCACCGACCTTTCATTTCAAGGGCGCGACGAATCTTTTTTGGACCCGAACTACAGCCCCTTCTGGCTTCTCTCCTGAGCTCCAGGCCTGTTTAGCACGTGCGTTCGGCTTGCCCCACAGACACTTGAATCTCAACATGTCAAAAAGTGGTGTATCACCATCGTGCCCTGATCTCGTCTTCCTCCTGCAACCCTCAACTCAGAAAATGTTCCTTCATTGAGCTGCTCGAGGCAGGAATTTGGGGATGACCCTTTCTCTTAACCCCGTATATAGCTTGTCACCAAGCCCTGCCAACCCTGTCTTCAAATGCCTCTCTGATATCCGTCTTTCCCTCCTCTCTCGCCTTACTGCCTTAGTTCAGGCTCTTATTGGTTCCCTGGACTCCGCAGCAGCCTCCAAATTGATTTCCTTATCTCCAACCTGTAGACACACCGTAGCTCTCCTTTCTCCGCACTGTAGCCAGAGAGCGCTGCTTAAGGCCACTCTCCTGCCTCAATCCTTCAAGGCGCTCCATTCCTCTATCACCGACCTTGGTCGGTTGTCAGACCCTTCACGCCTGCCTCCTATTTACTTCTTCAGCCGTATCTCTTAAAGTGCTCTTATGTGAACTCAAGCCGGGTGGGATTATTTCCAATTTCTTCAAAGCAGCTCTCCGAAGCTCTCTCTCTCTGCCTCAAGTGAAAATCTCATTTTTGCCCCCTGTTTGCTCATGAATCATTCTTCACCACTCAGCTCAAGCTGACTGTGGGAAACATCCCCATCCCCACCTGCTCTCCTGGCTTGATACCTTCCCGGCTCCTCACTCTAGACCAGCGGTTCTCAACCTTCTTAATGCCGCGACCCTTTAATACAGTTCCTCATGTTGTGGTGACCCCCGATTTCATTGTTACAAATTGAACATAATTAAAGCGTAGTGATTAATCACAAAAACAATATGTAATTATATATGTGTTTTCCGATGGTCTCAGGCGACCCCTGTGAAAGGGTCGTTCGACCCCCAAAGGGGTCGCGACCCACAGGTTGAGAACCGCTGCTCTAGACGGTAATTGTCCCTTCACAATGTTTTGTAGCCACGTCTGTGCCCCAGGCCCTGGGATAACCGGCTCCCACTCTTCGGAGCTTCTGTGTTAGTGGGAGTCGGGGTGGAGGCCTCCACCCTAAGCACATGCTATTGGTTACACCTGAGACGGTGGCAGGGGAGGAAGGCCCAGGACACGAGCGGAGTAAATTGCAGAGGGCCTGATCTAGGCTGAGTGAGGGACGGCTTTCCTGGGGAAGTCAGTGATGGCCACGTGGGAACGTGGGAACGCTAGGCATGAGGAAGAGCTGGAGGTCAGATAAAGAAGATTGTGGGAGGGCGTGCCCTCAGTCCAGGCAGAGGGCTACCGCCGTGGGAGGGCCCTGAGCGGTGAGGTCACCCGGTTCTTCGAGGAACTGGAGGGAGCTGGTGTGGCTGGTGTGCAAAAGTGGGCAGGGAGTGGTTCCTGTGACACAGGGAGGAGGGTGAGGTTGGCTTGGCAGCTCCGTGGAGCTCCATGAAGGAGGACCTCAGCTTTTATCCCGAGAGCTCTGGGAAGCCGTCACATGAGCAGATTTGCATTCTCCAAAGACCTTTCTGCTGCAACGTGGAGGATGGGTCTGAGGGCTGGAGGGTGCAGGGGGCCAGTTAGGAGGTGTTAGTGTCATGACTTGGACTAGAGGAGTGGAGAGGCAAGGAGGACGATGTTGTAGGCTGTTTATGAGGCTGGGCCAACCGGATGAGGGAGAAGCAGATGCTAGGATGGCTCTTCTCATCTGGGGGTGCCAGGCTCTGACTGGGGTGGGGGACACCGGCCAAGGGGATGGTTTTGGAAGCAAACCCAGAGGCCTTTGCGACATAAGGGTGAACTCCTTGAAGATGGACACACCTACTATTCACCTCTAATTCTTGGGTGCTGGGCCCAGCAAGGGCCCAAGAACTGTTTGTGAACAACTGGACAGACACTCTCAGGCTTGCTGACCTGCTTTGTCGGTTGAATGGCCAGCACACGGTGCTGCTCCTGTCATGTTCTTTCTCACTCAGCAGGTTATCTGCCCAAGCGGACGCCTCTGGCAGGTACCCCAGACGAGAGCAGAGAGGCACCCAGGGGTAGGAGTATGAGAGAGGAACACAACCCTGGGAGTTGGGGGAATGCTGTACTCAGCATCTCATCACCACTCATCGGCATTTACTGCTCGTCTGGGGGCATGGTCTGGCTGCAGGGCAGCCTGTTTTGTCCAAGGACTTGGAACACTTTCCTCCACTAGCATACTATTCCCAGCTTTCCCCAGAGGCTCGGGGCTCCATTTCACAGTCAGGGAGGCCAGAGACACTGCCCAGGCATCTGAGCACAGTTCATCCATCCACCTAGCCATGCACCATTCATTCATTCATCATTCATTCGTTCATTCACTCACTCACCTGTCATGTGTCAGGCCCTGTGCTTGGCTCCAGGTACATCATGGCAATAAGACAGGCCTGGCTTTGGCCCCCTCGAGCTCACACACTTCACATGCATCCAGATACCCGGGGTGCCACTGCCACCGCAGCTGCCTATAGAGTCTGCCAGCTCATGTCATCCTCACTTCCGTTGGAGCTGGCTGAGATACAGCACTTCCAGGGTCCATGGATGATGCTGTTCCCAGAAGCCTTAGCACCAACCACACACACCTACTTGCTGGAGGTTCGGAGCAGTGATGCCAACAATGGCCAGAAACTGACAAGTGATCAAGAATAGTGAATGGCTGCGCATGACGTTGTCTAATTAAAATGTCAAGTAGGTGCTGTATTAATAAGCTGGGATTTAATGTACCTGTGAGATTTCCTTTAATGAAATAAGCAGAACCTAAAACACCAGGTACACACTAATTACAACTACTGTCAAATCTATGCATATGTGCTGTAATCTCAATAGTAGGGAAAACAATGCATAGCAAAAGACTGAAATATGACAAATATTAACAATGTTTATTGGTTTTTAGCCTTTCCTAACTTTTTTTTTAAACTTCACCCCAGGATATTTTTTCTATTGATTTTTAGACAGAGTGGAAGGGAGGGGGGAAGAGAGAGAAAAAGAAACATCAATGTGAGAGAGACACATTGTCTCCCACACCTGTTGGGGTACGGGATCGAACCTACACCTCAGGTATGTGCCCTTGATCAGGAATCGAACCCGTGACCCTTTGGTGCATGGGGCAACACTCTTAACTACTGAGCCACACCAGCTAGCGCTCTTTCCTATCTTTTTATAATGAGCAGGTATTTACTATGAAAATTCAGGAAAGTAAATAGATTAAAACACTGAAAGCCTCCTACTAGGTGTACCGGTTAATAATGCGGATATTTTTCAACAGACGGAGTTACACACATGTTGATATATATACGATCTGATATGTATGCTCTTTTGTTGTATTGACAACAAGCTTCAAAACTTCATATGTCAAATTTTCTGAAGGTGTTAACATCATAGATATCTTTACGATTAAAAATGTCGAATTTCGTGCCAAAAAAAGAGCATTTGCAGGAAGTTTTAATTCATTATTTTGAAGAAAAGTGCTGCTGAAAGTTATCATATACTTTGGGAAGCTTATGGTGAACATGCCTTATCCATCTCAAGATACTTGTGAAC
>NW_005359478.1:1760902-1787416 GCF_000412655.1 Myotis brandtii | reverse complement strand
AAAGTTCTATTGGGACAGTATCCACAAATTACCTGAAAGATGGGGGAAATGTGTAGCTAGCGATGGACATTACTTTGAATAAAGCACTTTTGATGTTTCTCTTGAAATTATCGTGTTTTCTTTGATTACAAAATCTGCATTATTAACCGGTAAAGGGTCAATCCACATTTTTTAACCGGTAAAGGGCCAATCTGCATTTTTAACCGGTATCCACATTATTAATCGTACACCTCATATGTTTACAGATTGGTATAGATCAGGAAAGTGTGTCCAGGGATGTGAGAAGACTTGGTGATCACTAGATTCTAATCACACTGATGCCTGAGAGCTGGACTAGGTGGGTGCGAATTGCCTTTTGGCTCCAAAGGTCTGTGATTCAGTTTAATTCCATACAAGTTGAGAAGCTCACCATCTAGCCAGGCAAGCGGATTTTTAAAATTTACTCATTCATTAATTCAACAAATGCTTATGGAGTCCCTGCCCAGTTCCTGGCATTGTCCCAGACGCTGGGGAACATAAACGCTTAATTATAATACCGAGTAAGAAGTGCCGCAGCGGGAGTTCCTACACAGTGTTGGAGATCAAACAGCAGAGAAAGCAGCTGACCCTGTTTGGGATTGTGGGAGTCAGGGAAGTGGTTCATCATGCGTTGGGCATTATTTTTGGAGATGCCTACGTATGCTAGGAGGTAGATAGAATAGTGGGTTGTTTATGGACAGATGTCCTCATCCCAGCCAGGGAAGTCAGGAAGTGAGTTCAGAAGTGAGTCAGAAGTGAGTTCAAAGGTCTAAACTCACAAAGTTAGAATAACTTCTTTGAGTCCTGGTTGTTTCTTCCCTCACCTTGAACTAAAAGTCATGCCTATTCAAGGCCTCTTGGAATAATGAACCCTTGACCCATCAGCACTGCTTGGTCCAGGAACTGGAAACATCTGGATCCTGCTGGGCTGGAAAAACAGTGCGTGGCCCCTGGATTTCTGTCCTCATGCAGAAAGCAAGTGGCAGCTGCAAGAAGATTACCCAGGAAATCCCGTGGTAAATATTAGTGTTAACAAGAAGCCTTGAAAAAGTGACTGTTGGACTCCTCTTGTCTGTCTAGTTCTTTCTCCCTTCCTTTTCTCAGCGTTCCTCTATCTCCCATTTCTCCTTCTTTGCCACATCAATCTTTCTTCTTTTCTCTTCCTTCTTCCTCTCTCTCTAGTTTGCTGACCACACTCAGTCTCCTTCTGTTTCTCTGATGGGGTCCCTGCCTCTCTTGCTTTTCACACCTTTCTCTGTCTTTCTCTTTCTCATCTCTCTTGCCCATCTTCAGGTCAATCCCTTGGTTTTCTCCATTTAAGGGAGCCCCAGCTTGCCTTTGAGGGTATTTGGAGAGGGCAGAGGTAGTGGGACACCGTGAACTTGGTTGGCCTCCCGCGACAAGCATCTGTGTTTAAGGAGTCTGAGTTTATAGCGTGAAAGTAGAAAGAGCTCTTTCATTCTGGCTCTCACAGATCCCTCCTCGAGCAGAAACATTTCCAGACAGATAATCATCGGGCTTCCTACAGGAAATTAAAGACCTCGGCACTGTATAGCTGCTCCATCACCTGCGTGGCCTGTTGAGTTTTGTGAAAGGCTTTGCCTGCCCGGTAGGTGAGAGAGTACATCTTTAATGAGATTTCTTCCCTAGATCTCGCTAATGAAGTCGGTCATGTGTGTCCTCTAGATAAGCAAGCTTACCACGAGGCTGGTGGTTCTCATTTTGGTGCAAGCTGGTGCCTTGCTCCTTCTTATCTGAGTTCCAAGGACACCGCATTGGCAGGTTTCCTCAGGGTCCGCATGCAGAGCGACCCTGGGGGCAGAATCCTTACTACCAGGTGCATCTGGGCCTCTGGCTGGCGTGGCAGATGCAGCATTTGCCTTACTGCTTCCTGGAGTCCCCACTTTGTCCCCACTCCTCTGGTCAACATCTGCCTCCTAGGAAGACCCGCCTCAATCTAGCCATCATGGTGATCCCACCCACCCTTTGCCAGTGACGGGCTTAGGTCTGAGCATGTCACTCATTTCTGACCAGTCAATGTAGTGAAAAGTGACTTTTGGGACAGGTTTCTCATCCTACATAATAAAAGGGTAATATGCAAATTGACTAAACAGTGCAACAACCGGTTGCTATGAAGCACACTGACCACCAGGGAGTCTGAGTTTATAGCGTGAAAGTAGAAAGAGCTCTTTCATTCTGGCTCTCACAGATCCCTCCTCGAGCAGAAACATTTCCAGACAGATAATCATCGGGCTTCCTACAGGAAATTAAAGACCTCGGCACTGTATAGCTGCTCCATCACCTGCGTGGCCTGTTGAGTTTTGTGAAAGGCTTTGCCTGCCCGGTAGGTGAGAGAGTACATCTTTAATGAGATTTCTTCCCTAGATCTCGCTAATGAAGTCGGTCATGTGTGTCCTCTAGATAAGCAAGCTTACCACGAGGCTGGTGGTTCTCATTTTGGTGCAAGCTGGTGCCTTGCTCCTTCTTATCTGAGTTCCAAGGACACCGCATTGGCAGGTTTCCTCAGGGTCCGCATGCAGAGCGACCCTGGGGGCAGAATCCTTACTACCAGGTGCACCTGGGCCTCTGGCTGGCGTGGCAGATGCAGCATTTGCCTTACTGCTTCCTGGAGTCCCCACTTTGTCCCCACTCCTCTGGTCAACATCTGCCTCCTAGGAAGACCCGCCTCAATCTAGCCATCATGGTGATCCCACCCACCCTTTGCCAGTGACGGGCTTAGGTCTGAGCATGTCACTCATTTCTGACCAGTCAATGTAGTGAAAAGTGACTTTTGGGACAGGTTTCTCATCCTATATAATAAAAGGGTAATATGCAAATTGACTAAACAGTGCAACAACCGGTTGCTATGAAGCACACTGACCACCAGGGGGCACACACTCCTGGGAGCGGGCCTAAGCTGTCAGTCGGACATCCCCCAAGGGCTCCCAGACTGTGAGAGGGTGCAGGCCAGTCTGAGGAACCCCCCCACCCCAGTGCATGAATGTCATGTACTGGGCCTCTAGTTATTAATAAGAGACCTAAGACAGGAGTGCTTCCCTTATGGTCTCTGGACTGTGAAGGGTGAGGATGGGATGCCTGGAGGTGATTATGAGGGAGTGGCCAACATGCTGAAGATGGCAGCGTAGAAAGTCAGAAAGAACCTATGTGCCAACAAATTAATGGCCCCTGGAACTGTCCTACCTCCCGAGTGCTCAGTGTGTGGGGTGATAAGTGCCCTTGTCTGTGAAACTCTCTAGAGTTGGGTTCTCTGCTGGCCACTGAAAGCACCTTAGCAGATACAGATGGGGAGGGCCAAGCCGGCCACGACGTTTGTAAGGGAAGCGTGAGTTCACGGAGAGAGGGCCGAGGTGGGTCAGATGGCGCTGCGCTGGAGCACCCGCTCTGTTCTGCGTTGTTGTAACAAGTCATGGACAAGTCACTTAACCCCTCTGAGCTGAAGTTCCTTTGGCCAGAAATGAATATTGAGTACCACACAATATTCTTTTCTGTTCTCTTCTCCCTAGATATGCTTCTCTCCCAGCTATTGTTCTTTTTTTAATCCTTACCCGCGGACATGTTCATTGAATTTGTAGAGAAAGGGGAAGGGAGAGCGACAGCAAGAGTGAGAGACATGAGAGAGAAACATTGATTGGTTGCCTCCTGCATGCACCCCAACCAGGGATCGAACCTGCAACTTGGGTATGTGCCCTGACTGGGAATCGAACCCACACCTTTTGGAGTATGGGATGATGCGCCAACCGACTTAGCTACGCCGGCCAAGGCCCAGCTATTTTTAAAGGGACCAAGAGGAGCCAGGTGCAGTTATTTAGTGACATTTCAGTGCCGGGGAGAATTGTAGAGAGTCCTTTCCCCACAGTCGCTCCAAGTGCAGATCACATTTCCCATGCCAGCAACAGCATGGAGGGGGAGGCAAATACACCCAATTCTCAATTCTCCATGGTGATGAGGGATGTGGATAATTGAAAACAGCAGATAATCCCCGAACCTGCGTTGAGTCACTACCTTCCACTGCCTCCCCCTCCATCGCTTTTTTGGTGCAGCTGACAAACTGCCACACGGATGCACGTCTCTCCTTGCCTCTCTTCCGGGGCGACACTTGACAAAGCTGCTTCAAAACACAGCCACGGCCAGGGCGATGGAGGAGAGGCAAGGGGGCTGACCACCTCCCAGCCGAGAACAGCCTGGAGGCTGCGTGACTGAGCCTGGCCTGGGGCTGGGCTTTGTCCACCCATTGGACATTTTTCTCCGAGCTCTTCGGGGGTCAGAGACGAGAAGGTACAGGGGTCCTACACGTGAAGTGAGCACCAGCTCCTTCCCGCAGGTGGACCCCGCCCCGGCCCCCCGGGCACAGCTGACCTCTGTGCTCACAGCGCCTTCCCATGTGGCACGAAAACGAACCAAAGGCTCCACCCTCTTTCCTCTCCTGAACGGCAGCATGAGCTGAAATTAATGGTAGTCACTGAACTGAGAGCTTTTGGGTCCTTGATCCGCCGACTTAGCTACGCCGGCCAAGGCCCAGCTATTTTTAAAGGGACCAAGAGGAGCCAGGTGCAGTTATTTAGTGACATTTCAGTGCCGGGGAGAATTGTAGAGAGAGACCATTCTGAGTCCTTTCCCCACAGTCGCTCCAAGTGCAGATCACATTTCCCATGCCAGCAACAGCATGGAGGGGGAGGCAAATACACCCAATTCTCAATTCTCCATGGTGATGAGGGATGTGGATAATTGAAAACAGCAGATAATCCCCGAACCTGCGTTGAGTCACTACCTTCCACTGCCTCCCCCTCCATCGCTTTTTTGGTGCAGCTGACAAACTGCCACACGGATGCACGTCTCTCCTTGCCTCTCTTCCGGGGCGACACTTGACAAAGCTGCTTCAAAACACAGCCACGGCCAGGGCGATGGAGGAGAGGCAAGGGGGCTGACCACCTCCCAGCCGAGAACAGCCTGGAGGCTGCGTGACTGAGCCTGGCCTGGGGCTGGGCTTTGTCCACCCATTGGACATTTTTCTCCGAGCTCTTCGGGGGTCAGAGACGAGAAGGTACAGGGGTCCTACACGTGAAGTGAGCACCAGCTCCTTCCCGCAGGTGGACCCCGCCCCGGCCCCCCGGGCACAGCTGACCTCTGTGCTCACAGCGCCTTCCCATGTGGCACGAAAACGAACCAAAGGGTCCACCCTCTTTCCTCTCCTGAACGGCAGCACGAGCTGAAATTAATGGTAGTCACTGAACCGAGAGCTTTTGGGTTCTTGATCCGGTAACAGATCCTCCCTATTTGCCAAAGCGCCCCGTTCAGTCAGGGAAACACCTTCTTACAAGAGGGATGAAAAGTGAAGCGAGAAGGAAATGAACATGGATGGAGCACCTACTGCGTGCCAGCACTGTGCTAAGCACTTCACCTCTATGATTTCATGGGGGTGGGGGGCGGGGGGCGGATCTTTCTAGTTAGAACCTGTCTAGCCTGAAGTTGGAGAGATTGGCTGCTTGCTTGTTTCTGGTGATCTATTCTTCTGGAAAATTCCTGCCTTGATACCAATGACAGAAATCAAGTTCCTACCAGCCTAGACGCAGGACTCCGGTCTCTCAGGATCTCTTGCTGTCTTGTCCTTTCTTTCTGTCCTAGACGTTCCCTCAGCCAGGCTCCCTGGGTCCGAGGGCACTGGGCAGCATGGAGCTCTGCTGGGCCAGGGCGAGTTGATAGCTTTCTTGAGCTGCATTGGGAGACGCAGAAGTGCCCCGCAGTCAAGGATCACAGTGCCGGAAGCAGCTGTAATAAGGTCGGGGGACACCTGGCCAGTGTGCTCAGTTGGTTGAAACCAAGGGTGGCGGTTCAATTCCCCGTCAGGACACATACCAGGTTGTGGGTTCGATCCCCAGTCTGGCGGTTGGGGTGGGTATGGGAGGCAACCAATCGATGTTTCTCTCTCATTGATGTTTCTCTTCCTCTCTCTCTCTCTCCCTTCCTTTCTTTACAATCAATAATAACAATAATAATAAAAAAGATCTGGGGCCTGCCAGGGCAGGCTCTCATCCCTTTCCCCCCTTTTCTCTGCCCTCCTCGCTGGTTCAGAAGCTGCTCTGATGCAAGTGATAGGAAGAAAGTAGGAAGCCACGGCCTTGCCTACCCTCCGGGGCTCACATCGGCCAGTCCCTGGGGCCGTCCGGAGGCTTCCTCACTGGGTTTGCAGGAGGAAAACCGTATTGCGTTAAGAAAAGGGGATTAGCGCTGACCAGGCCTCCCAGGGGCCACAGGGATTGCTGGTGCCACGATCTGTCATAAAATCAACTCTGGGCACGCAATTTCGGAAACAATCAGAGGCAAGGTTTCCTAAATGGTAGGAAAAACTCCCCGGCTGGAATAATGGCTTGTTTTTGGCATCCTATCTGAGCTGTGCAGCCTCATCCCATTCGCATTCTGATGCGTGGCTTTCCAATGCCAGACGGGAAAAGAGCCAAGATGACGGTGCTGCGCTTTGCGCCTGAAGCTCAGTTATTTAATGTCGGGCAAGTCCCTCGGCCTCTCCGGGTCCCAGTTTCTCTTTGTAACACGGGGACAACATAACCACCTCCCAGCGCGTCGGACGATGAATGAAAAGCAGTTGCCCGATGCTTGGAGCTTGGTAGGTGCTCTGAGCTACAGTCTAGGCCTGGTTCTGGGGCAATGGAGGGAGAGTTCCTTACCTTGGCCAGTGACACGCAGCCCGGAAACACAGAGTAACACGTTCTCTCTTCTCCTGACCCCCCTGAGCTCCTGAGCAGGAAGAGCCGTTCCCACATTGGAGGGAAGAGGCTAAGTCAGGAAGGGGGGGCTAGCAGCTCCCCCTGGTCTTGTGGAGACCCCATGCCCTCCAAGCTGCTGCTCATGGCATTTTTAAAAATACGGAGCGCTCCCCACGTCTGCAGTGTCTCTCTTTTATTGGCAAAACTTGCCAGAGGCTCCGGAGTGGAAGATGGAGTCCCAGGCTGGGCTGTGGCTCTCCCCAAAGGGGATTTCCTCGCTGCGATAAACGTTAGGCCGGCAGTGGCCTGGGATCCTCCTGTCTAGTCCAGCAGACCCTCAGCATCCTGGGCCCCCGTGTCGGTGATAAGGACTTTCTTTGATGCCCATGGTCCAGGATGAGTAGCGGTTGGTGGTGTCGCTGAGGCGTGGGCTGGAGTTCCACCTGTTCCAGTGGGTGTTAGAGTGAGCTCAGCTGACTGCCCTGTACCCACTTCCTGGGGTGACTTTGTGGCCCTCTTTTCAGGATAAACCTTGGAGTTTCCATGGCAGGGTCTTGGAATTTTCTGTTCTGCTTCATTATATTTAATGGTAGAAATTAAAAATAAGAGTCATATTGGTAAATGTGGGGATTTTATCACCTCTCTCCACCTTTCTTTCTTAATCTCTTTATACATGTATACATGTATATACACATATAGACACATGGCATGTGTATGTGTGTATGTATGTCTATATCAACATCTACATCCACATCTACATCTATCTCAGG
Source organism: Myotis brandtii (assembly GCF_000412655.1). NCBI lineage: Eukaryota > Metazoa > Chordata > Mammalia > Chiroptera > Vespertilionidae > Myotis > Myotis brandtii. The sequence continues at coordinate 1,779,888 of NW_005359478.1, read as the reverse complement.
AATCTTTGGGGATGGAGGTGGGCTTCCCTAGTGCAGTCTCACCTCCTCCAAGATTACTGCATGTGGGGAGGGTCGGGGCAGAGAAAAGCTAACTGCCCTCCTCATGGTCGTGCTGAGCCAGGCAAAGCCTCCAGAAGTTACCCCGCCACCACACGTATGTTCAGTGACTATTAGGGCCCAGCACATGTTCCTGTAGGCCAGTGGTTCTCAACCTCCAGTTCCTCATGTTGTGACCCAACCATAAAATTATTTTCGTTGCTACTTCATGACTGTAATGTTGCTACTGTTATGAATCGTAATGTAAATATCTGATATACAGGATGGGCTTAGGAGACCCCTGTGAAAGGGTCGTTCGACCGCCAAAGGGGTCGCGACCCACAGGTTGAGAACCGCTGCTTTAAAGGTTCATTGTGGCCACTGGGGGCTCTGGAGTGTCCGTCCCAGAGAAAACAGAGAGAGGACGTTTCACATGGGACCTCGCTGTCCCTTTGGCCCTGAGTCCGCAGGTGTGTGGCGTCTTGTGGTCTTGGTCGTGGGGACCTGCTCTGATGTCCAGGTGGGCAGCGGTGGGACATGTGTAGAGGCGACAATGTTCTGACTTCATGGTGGAGAGCCCAGAGGTGGAAAACAAGCTCTGGTGTCTATGGGAATAAGCATGGCAGTGACAGTGTCCCACCTGGTCCCTTGGAGGGGACGTTCAGAGAGGTGATTGGCTTTGGTCCTCATGAGTGGGTTAGGATTAGAGGTGACAGTTCTGTGGTCATTTGGTGGTAGCCTGATGGGGGAGGGAGGACCGTGCTGTTTTCACATTGGGGATTCTAGTAGTGGGGATAATGGTCTAATCCCCTGTGAGGATAAATGGGGGGCTGTGTCACAATGGGGAGTGGGGGTGCTTCTGCCCACAGGGCAGCAGAGTGGCCAGGAGTCCAGCTCAGAAAAGTCCCCGGATGCATGGTTGTCCTTATATAACAGCAGAAGGCCAGCCAAGGTCTTTCCTGTGGGCACTGCTCATATCCGCAGCGGTGGGCCTCTCCCCCCCCTCCCCTCCCCTCAGCATCCTGCCGGAGAGAGGCTGGCCACAGTGATGGAGTGTCTGATGAGACACTATTGCTTTTCCAATTCTGGCTAAATCGACATTGGTTTTGTCAACCTACCTACACAGGTCGAGCTTGTTGCTTCCAATTCTGGGTGATTTCCATCTTGTCACTCTCTCCTTCCCCTTAGCCCATCTCATCCCTGGTTTTTCCGGCGACGGGGCTGGTCCCTCCTGCAAGGCATCCTGCTGCCTCCAAGGCTTGGCAATTAGAGACGGGGACTCCAGCAGGGCGGGCAGCGTGGATTATCGCTGAGCAGGGAGAGCCCCAGTGCCGTGTCCATAGCAACCCGCACGTTCCCCTTCACCGGGAGAGAAGACAAAGCAAGGAAGGGAGGTGAGCCCTTTTGCATTATTCGCCTCAAAGTGCGGGGCACCAGGGCCTTGGGCGCCGAGTGTGCCTGTGGGTGAGGCAAAGAGAGGGGACTTTTTCTCACGTAGCAACTGCCATGGAGTGGAGATGCAGCAGGGGCTTTGGGTTGGATGATGTGGGGAGATGGCAGGAGGAGAGGGTGTGTGAGCTGTGCTGTTGGGTGCACAACAGCAACTGAGAGATGCTAGGCCCCTTGAAAGGGGACCCTGGTTTGGGTACCAGCTTTGTCCTTCACTCACATGTGAGTTTAGGCAGGTCACCTGCCATCTCTTGCTAATAAGAATGGGTCCCGCCCTAGCTGGTTTGGCTCAGTGTATAGAGCGTCGGCCTGTGGACTGAAGGGTCCCAGGTTCAGTTCCGGTCAAGGGCACATGCCCAGGTGACAGGCTCGATCCCCAGTTGGGGGCGTGCAGGAGGCAGCCGATTCATGATTCTCATCATTGATGTCTCTCTCTCTTTCCCTCTCTGAAATCAATAAAAATATATATTAAAAAAAAACACGGGTCCCGAGGCATCTCTGTGGTCCCTTTGAGCCCTCTCATTCAAAGACTAGGCTGCCTCACTAGGGCTGCTGGCGGGGGTAGTCTCTTCTTCCCCGATGGCGGAAAAACTCAAGGAAGCTGCCAAATAGGAGTTACCTTTGCAAAATGTTAACAAAGGTGAGTCCCGCCACCAGATGTAGTCCCTGGGCCTCCAGAGAAGGAGGCAGAAAGTTGAGGCTGGCGCAGACTCTCTGATCTCCCTCCACGCCCCCCAAGGTGCCTGGAGTGCAGAGCTATGTGCATGTACCACCAGCAGAGGTCGCCACACTCCTCACAAACCCACCACAGGTTGCTGCGCCAGGTGGGTGAGTGGTGGGCGGTGGGCGGTGGGCAAGCACCAGCCAGCTGGGCAGGAGCTGCCAGGACCTTCCCGCGGGAGCTGTCATGGGCCAACCGCCGTTGGGGAAGGGCTGGCAGCGCAGGGCTGGCTTAGGGGGCTGGGGCCCACGCCACCAGCCAGGCGCTGGGACTATGTGGGTCACCTGCTGCCCTCACTGTAGGAGGGTGGTCACCCAGGGCCACAGAGTGATCTCTGCTTCTCTCTTGGCTGCCCAAGTTCTGAGCTCTTCCTTGGGCAGCTCAGAATTGTTAGAGGTCATTTTTTTTTCCCCCTCTGACTGGGGCCAGGAAGCTGATTGATTCAGTAACTCTGGAGTGAGAGCATGCGCTGTGCCAGGCACTCTTTTAGGCACCAGGAATTCAGAAGTGAACAAAAAAGACAAAATCGCATCCTCATGAGGCTGACTCCCTGGTTGGGGGAGGGTGCCATTGTCTACACTACCGTGTGGGGCTGGGAGTGGGCAGGCCCCTGACCCAGGACAAGCAGGTGATGGGCTCTCTCCACCGACTCAGCCCTGAGCAGACAGGGTGAGGTCAGGCTCAGATGCTGAGCTCTGGCCGAGCAGGTGTCCACGGGGCCCTCCCTCAGCCACCGAGATCCACTAAGGTTCTTGCACTTGCCCACCAATATGGGCAGCACTTGACAGTTTGCAGTGTGTGCACCTCTACCAGCTGTTTGTGAGCCTGGAGAACATCGTGGTGACAGAATGTTAGCACCTTGGGCCCATTTCCCAAGCCTTCTTTTCAGTCATGGTTTCAGCACCTTTCATTTCACCCTTGACCCCTCAAATAAATAAACATTCCCATCTGCTAGGTGTACTGGTTAATAATGCGGATTTTTTTCACATATGAGATATATATGTGATCTGATATGTATGCTATTTTGTGGTATTGACAACAAGCTTCAAATCTTCATATGTCAGCCCTAGCCGGTTTGGCTCGATGGATAGAGCGTCGGCCTGGGGACTGAAGAGTCCCGGGTTCGATTCTGGTCAAGGGCATGTACCTTGGTTGCAGGCACATCCCCAGTAGGGGGTGTGCAGGAGGCAGCTTCTCTCTCATCGATGTTTCTAACTCTCTATCCCTCTCCCTTCCTCTCTGTAAAAAATCAATAAAAAATATATTTAAAAAACAACAACAAAACTTCATATGTCAAATTTTCTGAAGGTGTTTACATCATAGATATCTTTATGCTTACAAATGTCAAATTTTGTGCCAAAAAAAGAGCATTTGTGGGAAGTTTTAATTCATTTCTTTATTTTGAAGAAAAGTGCTGCTGAAAGTGATCGTATACTTCGGGAAGCTTATGGTGAACATGCTCCATCTCAAGATACTTGTGAACCCTGGTTTAAACACTTTAAAAGCGATGATTTCGATGTGAAAGACAAAGAACGTCCAGGTCAACCAAAAAAGTTTGAAGACCAACAATTCCAAGCATTATTGGATGAAGATGCGTGTCAAACTCAAAAACAACTTGCAGAAAGATTAAACGTTGCTCAGCAAACAATTTCTGATCGTTTACAAGCAATGGGAGAGATTTTAAGGGAAGGAAAATGGGTGCCACATCAACTGAACGAAAGACAAATGGAAAACCGAAAAGTCATCAGTAAAATGCTTCAATGGCACAAAAGAAAGTCTTTTTTTTGCATCGAATTGTGACTGGCGATGAAAAGTGGATTTATTTTGAAAATCCTAAACGCACACAATCATGGGTTGATCCAGGTCAACCGTCAACATTGATTGCAAAGCCAAATCGCTTTGGAAAGGAGACAATGCTCTGCGTTTGGTGGGATCGGGAAGGTGTGGTGTATTATGAGCTTCTAAAACCAGGTGAAACCGTTAATACTGATCGCTACCGATAACAAATAATCAATTTGAACCATGCTTTGATCATAAAACCACCAGAATGGGCCAGAAGACACGGCAAAGCAATTTTGCTTCATGATGACGCACCATCACACACTTCAAAACCAGTTAAAGACACGTTAAAAGATCTTGCCTGGGAACCCATCCGCCGTATTCCCCAGACCTTGCTCCTTCAGGTTACGTTCCGATCGATGGCACACGCACTTTCTGAGCAGCACTTCAAAACGTACGAAGAAGTAGAAAATTGGGTCTCTGAATGGTCTGCCTCAAAACAAGAAAAGTTCTATTGGGACGGTATCCACAAATTACCTGAAAGATGGGGGAAATGTATAGCTAGCGATGGACATTACTTTTAATAAAGCACTTTTGATGTTTCTCTTGAAATTATCGTGTTTTATTCGATTACAAAATCCACATTATTAACCAGTAACTGGTCAATCCGAATTTTTAACCGGTATCCGCATTATTAACCGGTAAAGGGTCAATCCGCATTTCTAACCGGTATCTGCATTATTAACTGGTACCAGTTAAAAATGTGGATTGACCATTTACCGGTTAATAATAGTAGACGGATTCATCTGGTTAGAATAGCAAGTTCTCTCACCAAAGCCATGGAGAAGGGGTCAGGAGAAGCATTTAAAAATCTATCTTGATTTTTACAAACAGCATGAATGGGTCCAGTTCGATAGGCTCAGAGTGGTCATTGGCAGGAGAATGGCAACTCTAAACCAGATGGGCCAGATTCCTAGCCCAAGGCACTCCCGGGCCCCCTGCTGGGCTGCTCCACTCTGTCTTCTCTCCATGCCCAGAAACTGCCTGGCCTGCCACGGAGTCTCAGGAGCAGAATCATCACCCTTCTTCCAGACAGTTCTCCATCGAGCTGTTCTTGTGAAATCTCACCCAGTCCCTTTGCCCGCGGGGGTTTATGGAGAACCCGGACAGGAATGGCGGGCAGGAGGGACTCTTTACCCGGAGGCGGTGGCTGAGTGGAGAGGGTGGCCCGTGCGTGAGCGGACAGACTGTGTAGTGTGGCCTCTTACCTCCCCTGAGAAGAAGCCAGTTATCTTCTCTGGAGCTGAACTCAGTTTCCCCATCTATAGAACGGGGCTACTCACCTTAGCCCACTGGCTCGTTGGAACCACATGTGGACAGAGCAGTCCCTCAGTGAAAGCGCCCGGGTGTAGGATGTTGGGTGTATGCCCCCTTTACAGAAAGGCCCGGATAAGACATCAGAATTTTGTTTTTCCTCCAGCAAAGCAGGTACCGGCGGTGATAGGGTGAAGCTCGGGAAGGCTTGGCACCGGCACCTGGCGGTGGCTCCGAGTTGATGGTGTGTGGCCTGGAGGCAGATGGGAAGTGCCTCACTCGTTCTATTGTGGTTTGGGGAAGGGTGGGCAGGCTTTACTAGTAGTTATGAAAGGCCTCAAACCAGGGTCTGGACATTCAGGGAGTCAGACAAAAGAAGTATGGACCAGAGACCCACACTTACCCACTGGCACTCCTTGTGGCCAGCGGTGTAGGTGAGGGTCAAAGTGCCCTGAACTCTCACTCACCCACTCACTCACTGATTCAGTGCCCAGTTCGGGTGCAGGGGGAGGTGCAGCGCTGTGTGTGTGTGTTTTACAATTTACACCATACGCTCCGGTCATCAAGGAGCTTGTGGTGTAAATTAAAAGCAGGAGAGAAAGACATATGCACAGACAACTCCCCTACAAGGCGAGAGGTGAAAAACGTCCCCAGAGAGATCCAGGGCTACGGGGACTCAGAAGAGAGAGACAGTGTCAAACTGGGGAGAAAGAGCAGAGGAAGGGTAGCTGGAAGGTCCTGGGTGGCGGCAGCACTAACTCTAGTGGCTTGAACACGAGCGAGGGGTGAGGTGGCGTTCTAGGCAGCACAAGTGGGAAAGAGCACAAGTCTGGAGGTCAGACAGATCCAGGTTTAAATTTACAACTAACTGGGGACATTGAGCGAGTTATTTAAACCTTTTTAAACTTTCGTTTATTGGGGGTGAGAGTGTAAGGGCTGGAGCGATAGAACCTTCCTGGCTTCCCTTCCTGGCTGCCAGGAGGGGAAAATGGAGCATTTTATGTGGAAGTAGTTGGAAAACTATAGAGTGCTATGCAAGCATGGGGCTTGCTTTTATCATTAAAGAATTACTTACAAATTAATTCACCCACCCATGCACTCATCCACTCATCTATCCATCCATCCATCCATCCATCCATCCATCCATCCATCCATCCATCCATCCATCCATCCATCCATCCATCCTTCCAGCCATCCATCCATCCACCCACTTACCCGCCCACCCATATACCCACACACTCATCCACTGATCCATTCATCCACCCACTCATCTACCCATCCACCCATGTACTGATCCATCCATCTACCCATTTACCCATCTACTTATCTACCCATTCACTCATCCACCCATCCATCTATGTATTTATCCATCCATCCATCCATCCATCCACCTACCCACTTACCCACCCGCCCACTTATACACCCACACATGCATCCCTGATCCATCCATTCACCCACTCATCTATCCATCCACTCATCCATCCATCCTTCCATCCATCCATCCATCCACCCACTTACCCACCCACCCATATACCCGCATACTCATCCACTGATCCATTCATCCACCCACTCATCTACCCATCCACCCATCCATCCATCCACTCAATAAGCCTTTCATGAGTGTTTCCATGACCTGGCACCCTGCTCAGTTCTGGGGATACAGAGTTCATAGTCTAGTGGGGAAAAGAGCCATATAAACCACAGATCATTACTTTTCTTAAACCATTACTTTTCAGTCAGTTCTATCTTTGGGGGCAACAAGTTCTACAGATCACAGATTATGGGATTTTATTTTTTAAAAGGCTTGGTTTTCCTTAGGCCTATTTCTTTCTTTTATTTCTTTGTTTTGTTAATCCTCACTTGAGGATATTTTTCCATTGATTTTTAGGGAGAGCGGAAGAGAGAGGGCAAGACAGAGAGAAACAGATGTGAGAGAAACACATTGATTGGTTGCCTCCAGCACAAGCCTTGACCAGGGCCCGGGCCAGGGAGAAGCCTGCAACCAAGGTACATGCCCTTGACCGGGATTGAACCTGGGACCCTTTGGTCCGCAGGCTGAAGCTCTATCCACTGAACCAAACTGGTTAGGGCAGATTATGGGATTTTAAAGCTGAGTGATTCTAGGAATCATCTTTTCTATATCATTCATTTTACTGATGAGGAAATTGTGGTTATTATTTGTTGTGGAAAGTACTACTACTTCCTCTTATTTGCTTCTAAATAACCACTCCCAGGTTTCAACTTCAGTTCAGTTCAATTAGTCTTTATTAAGCATCTATTAGATGCCAGGCTCTCTGCAAGAACTGGAGATACAGCGACGGAGCAGACATCATTCCTGCTCTCAAGTTGGTTATGGTCCAGGGCCCTAGCCTCTAGGGGAAAAGGACACACAGAGATAACAGCCATACTGTTTGATAAGATAGGGATAGGGGTGAGCATCAAGTACTGAAAATATAGAAGAAGCACCCCTAATCGGGACTCGAGGAACTTGAGGAAGGCTTCCCAGAAAGGGAACCCTCGAGATATATTTTGAAGGGCAAAAAAGAAATGTGTAGGTGGAGATGCAGGGGAAGGGCGTGCCAGGCAGAGGAACAGCATGAGCAAAAGCGTGGCGGTATGAGGTAGCTGGTTTATCGGAGGAACGATAAGAAGCCGGTGTTTCTGGAGCTTAAAGAAGGATGTGGTGAGGAATGAGTGTCGAAAGGAGGGCAGGGGCCCAGTTGGCTGACACGGAGCTGGTATGGCCAAAGGCTCCCTTCGCCTTTCTGGGTTTGGTGAGCGTGCCCTTGTTCACCTTCCCTGTGCTCTCTGAGCTAAGAAACTCCACCACACTCCTTAGCCTTCATCTTTATAGACGGCAGAGGCCTGATTCGTGGGAAGAGCCCATCCTTCAAGGTGTGGCTCCAATTCCACCACCTCCATAAAGCTTTCATTAACTACCCTCTGCATTCAATGAACTCTGTTGTCTATACCGCACTTTGGGAATCTCTGGTGTGGTTCTTTATCACCCCATGTGAGTATAGCTTGTCTCCACAGTGAGCTCATAAGCTCCTGAGGGCTGGCTGTGTGAGTCACATGGCAATGTTAATAAGTACCAATAAGTCTGAATCCTATTGATCTGCATTTCAGAAAAGTGCTTGGGCCTGGGGGTCAGACAGATCTGGATTTGATTCTTGCTATGCCACTAGTTACTAGTTAGTACCTGTGGGGAAGTTTTTAATCTGTCTAATGTCTCAGTTTCCTCATCTATAAAATGGGTGATGACTCCAATTCATGGGTGTTTTGAAGCCATGGTTTTAGCTCCCAGGGGCTAGGAAGAGCATCGGGGGCTTCCAACAGTGAGGATTGGGCCTGCAGCAATAGTGGGCAGAGACTATTAGTGAGAGCAGTGGGTCTGTACGGCAGGATGGGAAACCTGACATGATCAGGCCTGTGGTTGAGTGGCTCCCAGTTGACTTACTAACCTGTTAAGCACTTTACGGTGACAAAGTACTTGGTTTGTGCTAATTCATCGGAGCTGAGGAAGTTAAAATCCTGAGAGATGAAGCAATTGGCCCAAGGTCACAGAGCAAACACGTGGCAAAGCTTGTGCTGGTGAGAGGGAGGGAGGAGAGGAAGTGCTTGGACAGTGGAGAGAGGAGGATGGAGTGACGTTTTGTGTATGATGATATGGGGTAAGAGGCAGACGTGTGCGGTAAATGTCTAACAGCCATTAAATGTTTAACAACTGGCTCACCAGGAAAGGTCAGCCCTGCTGGGAAGTGTTTGCCAATTCCTGTGGTGTCAATACTCCCACCACCACTGATTTCAAGCTATCATTGTGACGTCAGTGGATCTGGGACTTGGAAGAGATCTGCACAGTTGGCTTGTATGAGCTAGGACCAGCCTGCTCCAGCACACCCCTGAGGCTTCAAGGTCATCATGTATGGGCCTGAGGGAGAATCCACGCACACTGACAAGCTTCTAATCCTCCCGGGCTCCTCGAGGTAGGGGCCCTATTGCTCCCATTTCATAGAGTGGGAGGCGGAGGATCCTGCCTGTGGTCACACAGCTATTGCGTAGCAGAGAGGGGCTCCCGCTTGGGCAGTCTGACTCTAGAGCAGAGGTTCTCAACCTGTGGGTCGCGACCCCTTTGGCGGTCGAACGACCCTTTCATGAGGTCGCCTAAGACCATCCTGCATATCAGATATTGACATGACGATTCATCACAGTAGCAACATTACAGTTATGAAGTAGCAACGAAAATAATGTTATGGTTGGGTCACAGCATGAGGAACTGTATTTAAAGGGCCAGAAGGTTGAGAACCACGGCTCTAGAGCCCAAGCTCTAACCATGACATTGTTCTCTTCCCACTCCAACGGGGCGGCTCTGTCCAGGGGCATGCGCTGCTCCAGTGGCATTCGCCGCCAAGCTCCAGCCCATTTCCAGGCGAATCCCCAGTTGATCTCTGGCTCTGGCATAGTCTGCTCCCTCGCCCTCCATCCCCATCCATGGGACTTGCTCTAACATTCCCCGTTGGGGTCAGCTGGCACAGCCATGAGACCTGGAGGCAGAGGCTGGCCCTCCAAGGCCAGTGGAGGCTGGGGCAGGTTATGGTGGTGGAGTGGGCACAGGAATGTCCAGGCCTGGAGTCTGTCACAGCCCAGATGCTGCCCTGGCACCCAGAACCAATACTAACAGCACACGTCTGCTATTAACAGTATAGGAGCAATAATTTATGAAGAAATCATGAAGCCTAAGTATGGGATATGGAGCATTGAAACCAAACAGTTGACTCTGTTTGGGAATGGAGGGAGGGAAACCAAAAAGATCGAAGGGAAGGGGAGGAAAGGCAGGGCATGCTGGAGGGTGTGTGTGTGTGTGGGGGGGGAGGGTGTACATGGTCATTGGACAATACATGGAACCCAGGCTTGTGTCTAAGCCCCAGCGCTGTGACTTGCAGTGGGAGAAGGAATGATCATATCATTGATAATAATAATAGTCATCAAGATTATAATGTGTGAGTTATTGCCATTATTCAGGTTCCTGGGGTTGTGCTTCTGTAATAATTACTTCTCTATCATCAGGGCTGCTAGGGGGTTGAAGAGGTGAGAACTGGTATACAGAGGGTACTAGGGGCTGATCTGAGGGGAGCTCTGTCCCTTCCTGATGTGGCCATTTGCTGCTCACCATTCAGGAGAGCTGTTTTAGTGTGTGCATGTGTATGTCCATGTACGTGGGCCAATGTATGTTTGAGGGCCAGTGTATGCACACCTATGTACATGCATGTGCCTGCATGCATGTATCTGTGTGTGTGTGTGTGTGTGTGTGTGTGCATGGCTCTCCTACTCTTCCCCTTTCCTACCCAGGGAGCAGCTGGCCAGACTGTTAGGGGTGATGGAGAAGCAGGACTGCTGCTGCTGGAGATAGAAACGGAAATGAATTCAGCTCCGGCCCCATCTCTTTCAAGCTCCCTTGCACACAGTGGGAGCTTAATAAATACTTGATGACGGTTCTGCACCTGGGAAGCCAGCAGCTGTTCCCAACTCTGACTCAGAGCCCCACGGGGCAGATCAGTTGGGGAGTGACCATGGGGGGGTCTTCAGTCTTCCTGCCAGACCCTCTGGGGACGCCACGCCCAGCTGGAGCTGTGGTCCACTTCACACATCCTGCCTTTTCTCTGGCCTTTTCTCTGGCTCTTTTCCATCCACCGTTTGAGCGACATTCACAGAGCAACCACTTGGTGCCTGCCAGACCCTCTGGGGACGCCACGCCCAGCTGGAGCCGTGGTCCACTTCACACATCCTGCCTTTTCGCTGGCCTTTTCTCTGGCTCTTTTCCATCCATCGTTTGAGCGTCATCGTGGGAAGGCACCCTGGGAGATGGTATAGGAGGTGCAGGGTCAGACTGACCGGGGTTCAAGCCGTAGCACCCTTAAAGACAAGCTGGGTGACCTCGGGCAGGTTACTTGTCTGTGCCTGAGTGATTTCCTGTTTTGTTTTCACAGTTTTTGTCTGTGGATGGCATTTTCATAGCGCCGATGTGAGGTTAGACATAACAGAGGCAGGTGCACACCTACCGCAGGGGTTCAGGAGGTGAGCCTCTCCGCCTGGAGGCAGGAGGGCGTGGGCCCCTCTGCTCTTTGACCTCGGAGTTGTTACTCAACGTCTCCGAGCACCGGCGTGTAAAGGAGGAGCCTAGTGCTCACCTCCGAGGGTGTCTGGAGGATGTTAGTGGATAATACGTGTGAGACAACCGATGGCAGATCCTGGCCACGAATAACTGTTTGTCTTCCCTGCTTCCTGCCCGCGAAACAGGGGGCACAGCTTCCCCGCTCAGGAGGCTCTCTGCCCCTCCCCGCCGCTGCCCGCGTGCGCGCACCGCGTCCGGGGCTCCCGGTTTCTACCTGCGGGAGGAAAGGGGACAGCGCCTCCGCTCCCCGGCCGGGAGCGTAAACTACAGTTCCCAGCCGCCCCGTGCGGCCGCGGGGCTGGGAGCCGGGCGGCAGGCCCCGCCTCCTGGGAGGAGCGTACCAGGGGGGCGGGGCTAGGAGGTGGTGGGAGGGTTAAGCCCAGCCAATGAGACCAGCTGCTAATAGGTGGGCTGGGCTTGCCATTTAACAGTGGCAGGAGGAGGAGAGCAAAGCTCTGGAGCCAGCGAGGAGTGGAGCTGAGCCTGGCCTCGCATGCTGCCAGAGGACCACCTCCCGAGACAGAGTTCTTCCCCTCTTCTGCTCGCTCCCAGCGCCCCTGCCGCCCTCCCTTCCTGCCCAGTACAATGCATTCTTGACTGGCAGCGCCTGGACTCCTAGCAGCCCCGAGAGCCGGAGCAAGCCACAGGGAGGACGGGAGCCAGACACTCTGGTGGGAGCTCGGATGCCTGGCACTCTTTGAGGACATCTCTGGAGCAACGGTGGCTTTGGGGTGGGGGGTGGTGCTGCAGGCAACCCAGCCAGGCCCCAAGATGGACACTTCTGGGCACTTCCATGACTCGGGGGTGGGGGACCTGGATGAAGACCCCAAGTGCCCCTGTCCATCCTCCGGGGATGAGCAGCAGCAGCAGCAGCAGCAGCAGCCGCCACCAGCGCCAGCACCCCCGGCAGCCCCCCAGCAGCCCCCGGGACCCCTGTTGCAGCCTCAGCCTCAGCCTCTGCAGCAGCAGCAGCAGCAGCAGCAGCAGCAGCAGCAGCCACCGCATCCCTTGTCTCAGCTCGCCCAACTCCAGAGCCAGCCCGTGCACCCCGGCCTGCTCCACTCCTCTCCCACGGCTTTCAGGGCCCCCCCCTTGTCCAACTCCACCGCCATCCTCCACCCTTCCTCCAGGCAAGGCAGCCAGCTCAATCTCAATGACCACTTGCTTGGCCACTCTCCAAGTTCCACAGCCACAAGTGGGCCCGGTGGAGGCAGCCGGCACCGGCAGGCCAGCCCCCTGGTGCACCGGCGGGACAGCAACCCCTTCACGGAGATCGCCATGAGCTCCTGCAAGTACAGTGGTGGGGTCATGAAGCCCCTCAGCCGCCTCAGCGCCTCCCGGAGGAACCTCATCGAGGCTGAGCCCGAGGGCCAACCCCTCCAGCTCTTCAGCCCCGGCAACCCCCCTGAGATCGTCGTCTCCTCCCGGGAGGACAACCATGCCCACCAGACTCTGCTCCATCACCCCAATGCCACCCACAACCACCAGCACGCCGGCACCACCCCCAGCGGCACCACCTTCCCCAAAGCCAACAAGCGGAAAAACCAAAACATTGGCTATAAGCTGGGACACAGGAGGGCCCTGTTTGAAAAGAGAAAGCGGCTGAGTGACTATGCTCTGATTTTTGGGATGTTTGGAATTGTTGTTATGGTGATAGAGACCGAGCTCTCTTGGGGTTTGTACTCAAAGGTAGGGGCTGCGGTTTCTCTTTATACCTTGAACAAAAGGAATATATAGGTAGAGAGAGAGAGAGAATGATTGAGAGATTGATTGGGGAGAGCGGTGGTGGTGGTGGTGGGGAGAGGCGGTTGCTCAATTATATTGAACACTTTAACTTCCCGTGGTTTTCCTTCTTAATCCTGGGAGAATTCATTCCTGGTTTTCTTGGTGGGAGGACATCCCCATGCACTGTGTCTAATTTGCAGACTCCGTGTTGGGGAGGATTAAAGAATCCCTTCTGAGAAATCTCTCCCCCCGCACCCCCACCCCGCCCTGCTCACCAGCACTAACGCATAACCCAGCAGCTTAACGCACCAATTAATTACACTCTGCCTGGGTGTGCTTGCCAGCTCCTGCGACTTCCCTCCTCTCCTCCCCTCCTTGCTCCACTCCATTTTCCCGAGGATAAAAAGAAATAAATGTCTGGGTGGGGGGTAAGGGTGCCATGCCCGTCCCTTCTCTCTCTGTCTGCTCCCTCTCTCCCCAAGTTTCTGTTTCCCTCCTCATCCCCGAGAGACTTAGGGCGAAATCCAAAAGCACCCGTGGCCCACGTCTCCTGGGGGCCTGGGATAAAAATACAGGTGGAGGAAATGAGCGGCTCTTCCCTCAGGAAAGAGGACTCAGAATAAACCTGCTGCTGCTTCTAAGCAGCCCCTGATAAAATGGCTACAGGTGTTCCCCGGGCAGAGCAGATGGGCACCGCCTTGGCACCAGCCTGGGGGTGGGGGGGGAGCGCCTCTCCTTCGGATGGGATGACAAGGCTTCCCAGGCGTCCCTGAGAGCCCGCTTCCCGCTCAGCCCCGTCCTCCCCTCCCGCCCCGGCGTCTCCTCTCGGGGGTAAATGAGGTGGAGTGTGTGTGTGTGTGTGCACGCTGATGGAGCCGGCAGCGCCCACTTTAGTGGGGGAGCTGGCCCCGCGGCTCCAGCCTCCGTCCGGCTGGAGATGGAGGATGGGGTTCCCTCACAGGGGGGCTTGGAAACCGCGTCCTCCAAGGCGGTGGGCGTTGAGGAAGGTGGGTTTGTTCATGCTCTGCCTGCTGTGGGCTCAAAGGCTTGGAGACCTGGGGAGTCGTGGGGCAGGTGGATTTTTCCCATTTACCCCTCACCCCAATTTGTTGGTGTGTGTGTGTGTGTGTGTGTGCGCGCCTCCTTGTTGCTGCATTTCTCACTTATTTGTCATTTTGGGCAGGGGGTGGCTGGGCAGGCTGCCTGTAGCTGGGAGGGGCTCAGCTGTTGGAGGTTTCAAATAGAGCTTGTTTCAGGCTGCGCACAGCTGCTGCGAGACTGTCACATTCCTTGTTGAAATCCAGCCGCTAAAACCTGGGAGGTGCTGATCGGATTTCCCATTCCCAGCCTGGAGCTCTAACCGGGGACGGGCAGACGGGGCCGTTCTGGAAAGGGCTGGGGCAGAGCCAAGACTCCCAGGTGGAGGGTTCCCCCCAGGAACCTGGCCGCTCGCAGGGGCTCCCAGCTGAGCAGCTCCTAGAAGCTGCCTCCATCTAAATGCTCCAGGATTTGAATCCCTCAGCGCGCAGAAGCGAGTGGGGTTTCCCCTGGAATCGCAGTCACTTAGTCATTCCCTGTAATGAGCCTCTGAGTCTGCAGGTCCTTCTGCTCACTGCCGACTTCCCTTCCGAGCCGCAGGGAGAGGGGGCTGCCACCCCCAGCGGGCTCGGCAGCCACCCTGAGCACAGCCCTGGCTCCCTCCAGTCACCCCCTGGGGACCAGGAGCCCCTGCTGGGAAACGAATGCAGGCCCAAGTGCTGGGGGTGAGGGGAAGACAGCACCTCCTCTTTCAATGACCCCCGTGGTCAGCTCTTCCTAGAGACGGCCCCCCAGTGGGATCCGTGTGTGCACATTTGTTTTTTCATGCAATGGGGGGAAGGGGTGGCCGCTGCGCAGCCAAGGGCTGGGAGAGGTGCCATGCCACGGAGTGTTCAGGGAGAGGGGCTTCCCCAGAGTCGGAGAAAGCAGGCTCTGGGGTGAAGGAAGGGTGAAGTGACCCACGGGGCCAGGCTGTACCCTTTCGAAGATGGGGAGCCCCTGGTTGATGGCAGCACAGGGCGGGCCTTGCTCGCCTCCGCTGGTGAGACGGCCACTTCCTGTGCACCTGGGGTCGGGCCGGCACTGGTTATGAGTAGCAGGGCTCACTCATTCCTCAGCCCCTCTGTCTGTTTGCCCATAATTGGGTCATTATGAAAGGAGGACGCTCTGGGTGTCTCCTCTGTCAGACCTTGTGGGCCCAGGAGGGGGTGAGGTGGCTACCCCTCTCTTCTTCTGTGGGCCAGTAGGGTTGTTTGAAAGACTCAGACGGAAGTGTGAGTCCCAGCTCTGCCACTCCCGGTTGTGTGATCTTGGACAAGCCACGTAGCTTCTGCAAGCCTGTCTCCCCAGCCGTCAAGTGGGGAGAAGGGAGTTAGACTAGGAGTGGGGCGCTGCGTGCAGTGCCTGCTCGGTAACCAGGGCCTATTGTTGTTGTTAATAATGATGGTACGGACGAGAGGGAAAGGAATGTCTTTTTCCTGTTTTCTCCTTCTGGCTCCAGAATTAGTTGGGGCCTTCAAGGATTGGGAAGGAAGACTTGTCGATGGAGTCGAGAAGTTGTATCTCGGAGGGAGAAGTTCTGAGAAGGGGCTAGGTCTTCTCACCGGCACCCTCTCTCCACGTGGGCCTGTTGTAGGGGAGGTGGACGTCTGTTCCCTGGCCTCGTGGGGGAACTGGCTCTATTGTGACAGGGGGTTTGGGTGAGAATGAAGAACCACCAACAGGGGGAACTCAGAGTTGGTAGTGGGCCCGGGGGTGGGTGGGTGATGGTTTCTTTTGCTGGAGAACTTGTGCCTCTAGTTGGCTTCGCGTGTCTGGAAGCAGGAGGATGGGTAATTCTCACCAGGTTGGGTAATTCTGCACTGATGGGGGCAGTTCCCACCCAGAGGGCCCTGGGGAGAGGGACACCTTCCCCCCCCCCCCATGTGACTGAAGACTACCCACCCTGGGCCTGAGCTCCTTTCGGAAGTTCCCCGCTTTTATCCATGGAGCCGTGGCCTTCCTGTGTGTCTGTGTTTGACTGATATCTGTTCCTGGTGGAGAAATCCGCCCTGAGGCCGGGCTCTCTTGAGATGAACATGGCATGTCCCTGAGCGCATCCAAAGTTAGTGCATAAGGGAGCCAGGGAGAGGAGGAAAGACATAGGGACAGCGCCGGCCTGGTCCCCCTTCACCAGCCCTCCGTGAAGTCGGGGAAGGAAGTTGGGCTGAGGTGGGGCTCAGATAGCAGGAGAGCGGTTCATTCTTGTGAGGCCACACTCACAACATGGCCCGGCCTGGCTGCTAGTGGCCCGGGACCCCTGAGCTGAATGACGTGGCCAGGTTTGTTTGTTGTTTGTCGGTCATCGGTGAGTTCACCCGAGGGCTCACACATCATGACGTGGCCAGGTTTGTTTGTTGTTTGTTGGTCATTGGTGAGTTCACCCGAGGGCTCACACATCATGACGTGGCCAGGTCGAGAGAGCCTGTTGAGAAATCGTGGTGACAGTGTCTCTAGCACGTTGGTGTCAGTTGGAGGAGGCAGTGAGGACTCGGGGAGTCCTTCCTGGCATTCTGCATTTTCTCCCGGAGCTGGTTGGAGGCACACCCACTCCGTCGCCTCGCTCTGCCTGCTGTGTTTTCTCTACGGGATCGGAAGAGAGTTGGGGCTGGGCCCGGCTCGGCCTGCCCTCCCCTCCTCCCCAGGCTCTGGCCTCCTGCACCTCCCCCTGCCGTCCTGCTGGTGGCTGGGCTGGTACCTCTCTTCAGTCTGTCCAGCTGGCCAGTCCCAGGCGGACCCTGTTTCTCAGGGGCCTCATGAGTCATCTCAGGGGCGGCTGGGAAATGCTGGTGCAGCAGGTGGCTCTGTTTCCAATTTTCACAACCTCAAACCGCTCTCCACCCCTGGCCTCACAATTTATCTGAGTTTCACTTCCTCGGCCCCACCCTGTGCCCACCCCTGCCCGCTCCACCAACTTCCTGCCCCTCTGCTCTGCCCGCTCCCCCTGCCTGGCCTTGTTACCCAGGCCATGGCACAGGAGCTGGTGTGGCAGTCCTACCTGGCTGTCCTGTCTCTCCCATGCATGTCTGTCTTTCTCATCTCCAGTTACACCTCCATCTTCAGACCACCGCGTGGGAAGCTCCCCTGAAAAGGACTGGCTTTTCTGCATGCCCAGGGGAGCGTGGCTCCCGGCCATTCACTCTTCAAGGAGGGGTGGGGGCCCCTCAGGGCCAGCTCATAGGGGTCCATGATCCATCCCAGCCTGTAGCCTGAAGGTGGAGTAGGATCCCTGGTTCCAGCTCCCCTGACCCCTGCCCTGCTGGCCATGGAGGCCTTGTCAGCAGAGAGGCAGAGCAGCAGCTGGGCCTAGCTGGGCGCATGGCCTCACCTGCCAGACCCAGGAGCCGCGTGGGGCCAGTGCGTGGCTGCAGGGCATGTCCCGATGTCTGTGGTGTCAGGCATGTTGGGAAAGTAAGAATAGGCCAGACCCCTTTTCATGGACCCTCCACGTGGAGGACCTGTGGGACAGGGTTACAGAAGGCAGGAGATTCTATAAGCCATTGGCTACAGGCAGGAGCGGAGAGCCAGGGACCATGCCCCCCACTTCCCCCCCAAACATTGTATCTTCACGGGTCACAATGAGTGTCTTGGCCTAAGGAGGCAAGTGTAGCTCTGGGAAGGCGAGAACAAGGCCCGTCCAGGGTGCTGGCCTCTTTATTTATAACCTTGTGGACAGTCTGCCATGAATTAACCAATTGTAACCCACAGAGGGGACAGCTAACTTTTATATATGCTTCTCCTTTACATGTCATCGCACTATTTATAACTGTCCCGGGGAAGGATTCATAATGCGCCCCGACTTCCCTTCCCCGCAGGCGGCGTGGCCTGCCTGGGCGCTGGCATCCCCGCAGGGCCTATATCTGCTTCCCGGGCTAGTGAGCGAGCTGGGGTGGCCTTCCCCCCTCAGGGAGCCTCCCTGGGAGGCCGTGGTCCAAGGACCTGCTCTGCATAACACGAGGCAAAGCGAACACAATGAGACGCGATTTGAGTCACCTCTGTGGGGAGGCTGAGGCCCGGATGGAAACGTAAGATCAGAACAGAAAGCTTTGGTTTTGTTGCCGTTGTTTGTAACGCACATTTGGAGGAGAAACCGAGAGTGAGAGGAGGGGTGGCGAGGGGGCGGCTGTATGTGGTGGAACCCGCCTTACTCCACTCAGTGGCAGGCAGACCGGGCTGTTCATTCGTGGCTGTTTTTCTTCTTTCTTTCAAAACCCCAAAGGGAGAGAGAGAAAAAGAAGAAAGCACCCATTTCTCTTTAAATAACGAGGGTGGGGAATTCGAGGACCGTGCTGTTCCAGGAGCTGTGGGGAGGAGCGTTCTGCTGCCTTTTTTCTGCTGAGGAGAGTCCCGGGAGGCGAGTGGGTTGAGGTGCCCTCTCCCACCCTGTCACTCCACCCAGGAGCTCAGCCGAGGAAGGAGGGAGGAAGGGCTGGGGCAGGGCCGGCTCTGCACGGGAGGCTGCCGGGTGACAGGAGGGGAAGGCAGGGACCGTTTGAGAAGTTCTGCACCAGCTTCACCCTCGAGAGTGTATGGGCCAGAGCCCAGTGCTGGGAAGTGTTGGGACAGAAGGAACTTTCCGGAGAGAGAGAGCTTGGTGGGGGGTGGGGGAGACCAGTGCAGGGACCCAGGAAAGACAATGTCCTGGGGGGTGGCCAGGGCCAGGGCCACTCTGGGGGCAACCTGGGTCCAGGGGAGATTGTGGACAGGCCCATG
>NW_005359478.1:1750522-1760792 GCF_000412655.1 Myotis brandtii | reverse complement strand
GCCCCACAGCCCCACAGCCCCACCCCTGGTGAGCCAGCAGGCCCCACGCCCGGCGGGACACTTCTGCACACAGCTAGGGGCCTCTCCCCAGCACTGGCTGCAGGACTGCTTATGGGGGTGACCCCGCAGGCTCGGCATTTCCATCCCACGAGGTATCTTCATGCTGCTCCTCAGGACCCCACCATGGCCCTGGGAGTCCATGCAATCAGCAGCATCTCACAGATGAGGAAGCTGAGCCACAAAGGGGTTGAGTCGCTCGCTCCAGCTGCCCCTCTCAGGAGAGACGGTTCTAGAGCCAGAGCTCAAATCTCCAGTGCAGGGCTTGCCTCCCTGTTCCAACCCCCAGGGACCTCTGCTGGGATCTGAGTGAGGGAACCTCCAAGGGCTTTTCCATCCCCGGTTCTCGAATTTTCTTCTTCATCCTTGAGTCGCAGTTTCCTGCTGCCCTGGCGTGAGGCTTTGTTGAGCTCGGTCACGGGCGGGCGGTGCTAAAGAACAGCCCGTCTCTGCTCCGCAGGAGCTCTGAGGAGGTGCTCCACCTCTTGCTTCTGACGTGTGGTGGGGCCTTTGTCAAGCCCGTTGACCTCTCCGGGCCTCTGTTTCTCCAGCTTTAAAATGAGGCCAGGCTCTGGTGCTGAGCTCCGTTTCCGCTCCTAAGCATCCTGACTCGGCCGAGCGTCCATAGTCCTCAAACTCATGTTCGTGAGGCGTGTCAGGCCTGCACCTGGGGACCACCCACCCCGGTGGGCTGCGGCTCCTGGGGTTGGTGCTGGGAGCACTGAGGAAGGAGTCCACGATTTGGAACATTGGGGAGGCTCCCTGAAGGATGGGGGGTGGCCCCTGAAGACTAGACAGACCAAGATGGGAAGGTCCCTGTCAGGGGGCCTTACCGAGTATGAGAACGTTGGAAGCCTGGGCAGGGGGCAGGGTGGGTAGGGAATGGAGCTGGGCTGTTCCTGTCATGTGCACAGGGGCAGGATGGGAGGGAGGAGGAGCCTGGGAAAGTTATTGCTGGGGGAGGGGGGGTGTCATCCTAGGAGGTTCTGAGCAGGGAGCAAGCCACTCTGGCCAGGGCGAGGGCACAGGGTGATTTCGTAGTTAGTTGACATCTGTAATTGTTGGGGGCTCAGAGTTCTGCACCCTCGGGCCCTGGAGACCTGCTTCTGTTCTTCTGTAATTGGTCATCTTAGTTGGCGCAGCCAGCCTGCCGTGGTGGTTGAGGACTTGGGCTCTGGGTTCAAATCCAGCCTCGGTTGCATACCAGTGGTGGGTCCTCAGGGAGTGGACTGAATTTGAAGCTCATTTCCCAGATGTTCAGAGAGAATCGTAGCCCCTGCCTATGGCACAGCACCCAGTCCAGAGCTGGCTGGGTACAGTGACCCTTGAGGTCTGCCAGCTGTTGCTTTTATGGGACCAGTGCTTAGAAGATGCCCCCCCAGCCACCCCAAGGACCACAGAGGGCACGCATGCACAGGCCAGCCCTCCACTCAGGTGGTCAGAAGGGGCTCTGGAAGAGGAAGCACATGTGTTACATGCCCCCTTTCTCATAACATCCAGTGGCCTCACCTGGGCAAGGCACTCGGTCATATTTCCGGGTGGGGCCCGCGGGTGAGTCAGCACATTGAGAGGGAGACAGGCTGTGCTTTGGAGGGCAGGGCTGTCTGGCCTGGGCTTCTGGAGCCTCCTTACCTCATGGGACCCAGTTATTCTACACTCGGAGCCAGCGATCTATGGCCTGGGCACAGCTCATTGGGTGTGGACATGGGACTGGGACAGGTGGAGGGAGAACAGAAATAAGCCCCTGAAGCCAGGCCAGAGGCAGCGAGACCTTGAGGACGGTCAGGGGACACGTGATGACCAGGCAGAGAGGCTGGGAGCCCGGGACCATGGGGCGGGGCCACCAGGAAGCTGTCCCGGGACGGACCAGGGAGGACAAGAAATGCCAGGACTTTTCCTGTGTCTTCAGGAAAACACGTTCCCTTCAAGGCTTGCCAAAGGGCACCTTCTTGAATGCCAAAGGCTGTGGGGGGTGTGAATCCAGGTCTCTCTATCCTTCCTTCGGCAGGTGGTCACTCTCCCACGGACGAAAGGGGCACGGCGAGCCGTGGGTGGGAGAGGGGCGTGACCGGGGATCAGGGCTGGCCTGGCGTGGAGGCAATTTATTTTCTTTTGCCCAAGACCTGGCCGCAAGGTAACCAGAGCTGTATTCTCAGTAGAGCCCGGGGTGACACTAATGAACAACATGCAAATGATGTGTGAAATAATATGCAAATTGGCATCTGTGATTTCTGAGCCGGCTTGCTGGGCATCGTTCTTAAAGGACAGGCACGGTGCTCAGTGTCAAATGAACAGGAGGCTGCCTCAAAGGACACTCCCTCAGGGACTGAGTGGGCTGTGCCTGCGGGAGCTGTTGTTTGGTGTTTTGCTTGAGGCAGGTGATCTGCCGGAGGGAGAGACTGCCCTGGGGCCAATCCTGGCCCCGCCTCTTGATGCCGGGAGGCCGCAAGGTCACTGTCTCAAACTCTCCGCGCCTCAGTTTCCCCATTTGTACACGGAGATAGCGGCATTCCCCAGTCTGGTGAGAATGAAACGGATAGTGGTTGGGCAAGTGGCCAGCCCAGTGGCTGGCGCATTCCAGACTGCCACCAAATGGCATTTTTCCCTGCACCTTGGCAGAGCTGGCACCTGCCTGCACCCTCACAAGGTTCCTCCGCAGGGACTTTTGCAGAGCCTTCTCATCTTTTTAAGGAGATATCTGATTTGACAAATTGGGGCTTAGCCATTTTCTCTCTTTCCTGGCTCCCACTGGATAGGATGTTGGCTTGCTCAGCGCGTCCCCGAATAGCTCCCACATGTGGGAGTGCCCAGCGCCGCCGACAGGTGACGGTACCTGCCGAGGGCTGGGAGTGAGCGTGCTGCTCTGGGTTCTTACACCGCCTTTGGAGGGGCTCAGGGCTGGATGGTGCTGGTGGGATGACCCAGAGGAGGCCTCCTCTGGGGGCCGCTGGGGGCACAGCTGGCCCAGTGTGGCACCAGACCTTCCTGAATGGCCAAACAGGACAGGCCCACCAGTTGTGCCAGCTGGGTGGGCAGGCCCCTGTATACGCCTCCCAGCTCTGAGGAAGGCAGGGTAGGAACCATCCTCCGCGTATAGAACCCCAAGGCCCAGAGAGGTTAGGTGACTTGTCCAAAGCCACTCAGCATTGTGAGTGGCAAGGGTGCAGCTGGCATCCAGGAATTCTAGGCCCCATCCTACCTCCCAGGAAGGCAAAGGTCTGAGCCCTTGAGGATCAAGCCAGCTCCAGGGGCCTGTCCTCAACAATATGTTTGCTCTCCACCCACCCTTCCTTAAAGAGCTCCGGCTTTCAGCACAGACCTGGGTTCAAGTCCCAGCTGTGCACTACTGAGCTGTGTGGCCCTTTTTATTGGAAAAGGAGGTTCCTAACTCCTTTTGCTGAGGGGGGAGGTGGAGGATTCACCCAGTGCTGACAGCCCCAGGGCTCTCTGGTCCAGGATGGCCCCTGGTAGGTGTGGCCTTGGTGGCTGTTTGCGAGCTCAGTGGCCGTGGGGTCATACGAAGTCCCCCATAGCTGGACCCATGCTCCCCTGGCCCCTGCTCCAGGCTGGACCTGGCATTGCCCTGCTCCAGGGGGAGTAATGGTGCTGGGCCAGGGGGAGGGCATTTTGGCATCAGATGCCAGACTGGGCCCACCCTGTGTGCCAGCGATGGGAAGATTAGGGTTCCCAGGAGTGGCATGAAGCGGATTGGAGCCAAGAGCGAGCTCAGGATGGAGGTTGAGTTATGAGGGTTTCCTCGTGGGTAGATGGGATCGTCTATAACTCTGCCACCAGTCGCTCAGAGACCGTGCCGTCAGACCACGAAACTTCTTTCCCTTTCCATAAAAATGACCCCAGGCAACTCGGAGCCTTATTCAGGACTGAAAAGAGGGATAGATAGGGGAGGGGAAGAACACGACATTTAATAAGGGCCTACTGTGCGCGTTCACACATCTCATCTCAACTCTCACAACAATCTCCCTTCCACTTGCCCCTGGTCTCACAGCCAGGAAACGGCAGAGTGGGGATTTGAACCCAGGAGCGTCCTCAAAGCCCCACGCCCTGTGCGACAGACGTGCTTTTGCAGATCACCTCCTGACCTGGGCTCTTTTGAGCCAAAAGGCTGTTCTTGCTCTCTCCGCCTTGGCCCCCTCCCGCCCTGGCCCCTTACTGTGCCACCCTCGCTGCCTGCCAGCATCACCAGCCTCCGTAGATGATTTGAGCCCTGGAGGGAGGGGGGAGACCGTCAGTTTAGACAAAGGGTTGACCCTCCAGGAGTCCTGGGTACGGTGACAGGGAGGACTGGGCCCTGGGGCCGAGGCTGGTCTCCCGAGGGCTCTGCAGGGTCAGCCGAGCAGCCAGCGGCGTGCGCTTTGGTGTTCGTGTCCCAGGTGTGTGGCTTCCTGGCTGTGCAAGGAGAGTTAGAAGAGAGGAAGCGGAGCTCCGTGAGCCTCAGTCTCCAGGTCTGTGACTAGGATGGTGGTTTCACCCTCATGGGGATTGTGTTGTGAAGAGCAAAGGAGACAGGACTCAGCACTGAACTCCTGGAAAAGGGCTTGGTTAACAAGGGCTTCGGTTAATTTTCTCATTGTCTGACTGTAAACTCCACGCCCGGAAGGCTAGATTGAGCTCCCTGACCATCTGTTTGCTGGTCTGGCCAGCAGGCGTCTCCGGGGCCCATATGCCCGCCTTTCTGCCCCCAGTCTAGTTTCATGCAAACTCCAGTGCCTTACTGTCCCCCTCTCCGCTGTTGGTTCCTTGCCATGTCTTTCCCAGGACCCTCTGGCCCCCCTCCACCCCAACCCACCTCTGTTTCCCAACAGGTGTTTTGGTTGGCTCTTGGGTTCAACACTGAGCAGGACATGGTGCCCACAGGCGGATGGGGAGGCAGGTGTTGAACAAGGATGACGGGCATGATGCGTTTTATAGGAGACAGAACCACAGGCACAGGGCCTGGGTTCAGCCCACAAACCTGAGATGGTCTCCCATTCCTCTGCCTGTCCCTGCCCTTGATTCCGGCCGGTCCATCTCGCCTTCACTTCTTTCCTTGTCCCTCAGATCTGTCTCCCAGCCCCCCTGCCTCTTACACACGCGCAGTAGAGCCGGGTGTTAGGAGAACCGGCCTTAACATCAGATCTAGGCTTACTGCCTGTGTGGCTTTGGACAAGTTGCTTCAACACTTTGATTCTGTTTTCTTGGGGCGGGGAGGATAAATCCTCCCTCTCTCGGGGGCAGTTGTGAGGGTTAAATGAGACACCACTGTATGTCAAGCATGGACATAGTTTGGGGCTCATGTTGAGCACCAGGAAGATCGTGGTGAAGAGAACGGCCGTGGGCTAGGAGTGGGGAACCTCGGTGTCTGGGCCTCTGTTTTGTCATCTGGAAAATGGGAACAAGTGAGGCTGAGGATGATGTGATTCCTCCACTGGCCATCTTGCAGGGGGGTCGAGAGGATCGGCTGGAATTCAGGAGTGACGGGAAGAAAGCTGTGACACCCACGCTGAACTGCACTTTGCTGTTCGTGGGGTGCATTTCAGAGCGGTGGGCTGGGGGAGGTGAGCGAAACCTGAAAAGATGCTCTGTGTGTGGCTAAGGGGATTTCTCACTATCAGGAGAGAGAGAGAGAGAGAGAGAGAGAGAGAGAGAGAGAGAGAGAGAGAGATGGCTCCTCTGGCCAGCATCCCTGCCTGCTTTGCTGCCTCCTCCCTGCAGGCCAGCCCTTGGCATGAGGCCTGTCTGCTCCTGAACCCTCGTATCAGCGGGGAGTTAATTACTCTAATGTAAGGAGCGTGGCTCAGGGCCTTCTGGCGGATGGGAAACAGGTTTGTCCTCTCACTAGGAGAATAAAAATTGATGGGAAGGAAAGGAAATGTACCTTCCCCTGAAGTGCCCGCCGCTGTGGGGTAGCTTTCCTGGGGCTGGGGAGAGAGGAGCCAGGGGAGGGGGGAGGAGACACAGTGACAATCCAAGGACCCTGGTGGTTGCCTTTGCTTCCGTAGGATGACTCAGCTAAGCGGCCTCGGTTTCCCCAGCGATCCGGGTGGCCGGTCAGCCTGCCACTCAACGGCCACCTAGCAAACACCTCCTATGTGCCGGGCACTGCTCTTGAGAAATTTCCAGCCGTGCAGGGAGCCCAGGCAGGAAACAGATAGATAACTTTGTTCATTCAACTAATAGTGATCGAGCGCCCATTATGTGTGAGGACTGTTCTAGGCACCGCAGACACAGCAGAACAAAACCCCACAAAAGATAGAAATCCGGGGCCTCCTGGAACTTACATTTTAGTAGGTAGAGCTGACAGTGAACTATGTACGTTAATTATATGTTAAGTTAGATGGTGATCAATGCTGTGATGAAAAATAAAACTTGGATAGGAGGGCAGTGATTTAAAATGTGTCCAGGGAAGGCCTCACTGAGGAGGTGATATTTGAGGAAAGATCTTTGCGGGGGGACTATGTCTGGCAAGGTCTGGTCAGCTCTGGGCAATAGAAATAGAATGTGAGTTGCATCTGGAATTTTATTTTTATTGAAGATTTTTAATTGATTTTTTTAGAGAGAGAGGAAGAGAGAGAGGGAGAGAGAGAGAGAGAGACATCAGTGTGAGAGCTAAACATCAATTGGCTGCCTCCTGCAAGCCCCCTACTGGGGGTCAAGCCCACCATCTGGGGTTGCACCCCGACTGGGAATCCAACCAGTAACCTTTAGGTGCATAGGACAAAGCCCCCCCAACTGAGCTACACCATCCAGGGCTGCACCTGGAATTTTAAATTGTCCCGTAGTAATGAAAGAAAGTAAAAAGAGAAATGCGAAATTAATGTTCATGTTTTTTATTTAATCCAAACGAGTACAAACATTACCATTTCAACATCGAATCCATGTAAAACACTCCTGAGATCGTTCGCCTTGTTTCTCATACTGTGCCTCCGTAGTCCGCTGTGTACCTTCCAGGAAAGTTGGAGAGTAGGTCTCCATTGGAAACACAGGATCTGCATTTGGAATTCACAAAGCTGACGGGTGGGGGCAGTGAGAGGGTGCGAGGTGGCTGGTCCTTGGGATATTCCGAAGGAAGGCCTTCCTGATGAACTGGACCTGGGATGTGGTGGTGGTGGGGGCGGGGAAGGGGGAGAGGAAGCGGAAGTCAAGGATGAGGCCTTGGCCCAAGCACATGTAAGGATGGAGTTAACTGGGCTGGAGAAGACTGTGGGAGGAGCCGTTTTGGGGAGAAGATGGGAGTTTAAGGTCGGACTCGCCGCGTGTGAGGGGTGTCAGTTGCAATGCATTGTGGGTAGCTCATGCCCAGAGATCATGGCAGGTCAAAGGCCTGGGCATGGAAAGTTTCTGCCTGGGCCCCGATGGCTCCCCTCCCTGTCCAGAGTCCGTGGCATAGCTGCCACGTTTAAAAAAAAGTATCCTAATAAGTTCTCTGTGTCTCCAGCACCAACGGTGCCCCCTCTCCAAAGGTCACTGGAGATCCCTAGGGTCTTTCTGGGTCAGTTCACATTTCACGGTCCCATCTGCCTGCTCTGGGCCCACCTCGGAGCAGCTCGGTGACTAGAAAGAGTTACACGGGGTCAGAAGCTCCCCGAGCAAGGCTGGTACCTGGTTGATTGTCTGGGAAGTTACTGAAACAATGCAAAACTAGAAGACGTGCGTTGTGAGTTTTCCAGCTCGCCAGCTCCGAGGGGGCATGGGGGGAGGAGGGGTGATTGCTGCAGCCTGGAGAGGATGCAGAGACCTTCTCCCAGCTTCACAGTGGGGAGCAGGAGAGGACCAGCCCCCGGGGGATCCCCCGCCTCCGGGTCACCAGTCCAGGGCTGTCGGGGACCATCCAGGGAGCCACTGCACCTGTTTCCTGTGTGGCCGGAGGAGAGTGGGCAAGGGTGCAGGCATGGCCTTGAAGGTCTCCTCCCTCTCGGTGTGCGGTGCTGGGACCTGGGCCTGGAGGGTGAGGGTCAAGGTCTCCTGCTTGGGCAGCCTGGGCCTTCTGACTTGGCCCCAGATCCGGACCCTGCGCCTGATTGGCTGTGGGACTCTGTGACCTCATCTTTGAGTCCATGTGCCCATCTGCTGAGCGGGGGGTGATGGTGCCTGCCTTGCGGGACTTTTGTGAAGTGATGTTCATGTGAACCTCAGCTCAAATACTGCTTCCCTGCCCCTCCCGCGGCGAAGGCAGGGATGCCTGTGGGCGGCGGTTCTGCCCGCGCGTGGAGGAGCCGGTGCAGAGGCAGCAGCATCTGAGCTGCATTGGGGTGAGGGTGCCTGTGAGCAGCATCAGTCGGAGAGAAAGAAGGACGGAGGGGAAGTAGGAGGGCGCCCCCACTTTTCATGAGACCTGGGAATCTAACTGTGCTTTTGATCGGGGGCCGAGATTGGGGTGATCTTGATCCCAGGGTGACGGTTAGCAATGTCTGCAGACGTGTTTGGCTTCCACAGCCTGGGGAAGCCTGTTCCAGGCGTCCAGTGGGTAGGGGCTGGGCAGGGGTCGGCCCAGCCTCTGGGAGGGAGGCCCTGAGGACCAAGCCTGGGCCGGGCCTGCTGACCGGGCTGCTGAGCACTGCACCGAGGTCACCTGCAGTGAGGCTGGGGTTTGGAAGTTCATTACCAGGTAGCGGGTACGGGTGGTTTCCAGGTGCTGCTGAACACCTTACGGCTCACAGGACAGTCCCCACAGCAAGGAATTGCCCGCCCGAGTGTCGTTAGCACTGAACTTGGGAAACCCTGCTTTCGATGACTCATTCTCACTGGCTCCTGCTGAGGACAAACAAGAACACAGCGAGGCTGGTTATCAGCTTCGATGTGCGTTCTAATCCCTTCCTCCCCCACCCTCAGCGCAGGGGCAGCCCTGTGTGCGCGTCCAGGGCTCGGGTCGGAGTCTGGAGACCTGCGTTCAAGTCCTGCCTCAGGGGGGTGCTCCCTTGCTTCTAGTCTCTGCGTCTTTCCTCCCGGCGGTGTCACCCGCATATGGGACAGGGGTGGCTCCCAGAGGCGGGCTGTGGTGCACACGGAGCCGGAGCCGCGTGGGGAGGATGCTTGTTAGCTGTGATGTGCTGTCCACGGGAGGC
The DNA here is from genome assembly GCF_000412655.1 of Myotis brandtii. Classification (NCBI taxonomy): domain Eukaryota; kingdom Metazoa; phylum Chordata; class Mammalia; order Chiroptera; family Vespertilionidae; genus Myotis; species Myotis brandtii. The sequence continues at coordinate 1,751,673 of NW_005359478.1, read as the reverse complement.
GGCCGAGGGTGCGTTCTGCCGGCGCTGCAAGGTGACTGTGGGGGAGGGAGACCCTGTGAGGCCACGTGCCTGTTCCCAGGCCTCTCCATCTTCTGGTTTTGTGTTCCCTGGGTCCCGTGGAGTGAACGTCTCCACTGGGGAAGATGGAATTTGCAGGAAACGAGGGTTATTATTTCTGTGCCGTGCGAGTGGGAGACGGCTGGGTGCGGGGCAGGTTTCCCCGCAGGGAGAGACGGCTGGCGGTCAGCCTGGGCCTCGCTGGGGTCCTTTTAGGGTGAGGGATTCCCGGTGGCCACCTCAGGGAGCACATTGTTGTTCTGGGCTCAAGACTAGCTGTCGGGAAGGGTCTCACCCATGTGCTGAAGCGCCAAGGACATGCTACAGGCAAACCTTCACCCACACCCGTTCCGTGCCAGGCGCTGACCTCGGAAATGATGGGGGGCACAGGGATGGGCAATACCTGGCAGAGGGGGTGGCGGGCTGCCACCACTTGTGGCGAGGCGGACGTGACCAGCGCGCTGACGAGGGGCAGCGTCACACGAAGGGCACCTCTGTGACCTTCAGGTCCAGAGTCTTCGGAGAGGAGCCGGGGTTGAGCTGGGCCTCATGGAAGGTGGGTTTCATGAGGCAAAAGGGAAGGACTCCAGGCTGAAGGGACAGTCTGGGCAGAGGCCCAAGGCTGGAGGTGCCAGGCGTTCCCAGGGAGGGACAGGGGAGCGAGGGTTTCCTGGAAGTGCTGGAGGAAACGCTGGCATCGATGGGCTTTGCTCACAGGCCGAGGACTTCGTATTTCTGGGTCTGAGCAGCGCTGCTGTGTGGCCAGGTCGCTGCGGAGGATGGATTCTCACAGGAGGAGCTCGGAGCAGGGGGGCTGGGCGGGAGGTTCCTGCAGTGGCTCCAGAGCAGGGAAGGCTTGGCCAGGCTGGACGCAACGGGGAGGGAAGCCGTGGGGGCAGCTGGGGCTCCGGGAAGCAGGTGATGTGTTGGGTCTCGCACATCTCTGCCCTGGATAGCTAGGTTGTGTGTGAAGGTCAAAGCGAGTGCGTGGCCTCATCCCCTTACTGCTCAGCTGGAAAGAAACCCCCAAAGCAGCCCTTGCTGGGAGGATGGGGGGCTGTGAGCGCCCACGCGGCCTGCCAGTCCCCGAGAGC
>NW_005359478.1:1734455-1750398 GCF_000412655.1 Myotis brandtii | reverse complement strand
GTGGGTGGCGCAGCGCCCGCACCAGCCGCCCTGGCGGGGGGCTTTCCTTCTGGAACCCACGGGGCTCAGCGCTGGCCTCCTGCCAGGCCTGCGGGAGCTGGAATACACCCTCTTCCTGCTCGTTTCCAAAGATCTGGGGGGGCAGCAGCGGGTGGGAGCCAGCGATGCTTGGGCTTGCAGCACAGCTCTGCTGTGACAGGCTGTGCAGCCCGGCAAGCTGCCTGGTCTCCCAGACCCCGGTCTCTGCGTGTGTGAGATGGGGTCATGGTGCTTAGCTCACCGAGTGGTTGTGAGAGAGGATCGAATAAGAACACGGTGTCATGTTCTTAGCTCAACGAATGGCCACTATCTTCTCTCAATTTTTAAAATGGACTTTCAGAGAGGGAGGAAGGGAGAGAGAAACGTGGAGAGGTTGCTGCCTGCACGCACCCCAGTCGGGGATCAAACCCCGCAACCTAGGTGCGTGCCTGCCCGAGAACCGAACCCGCAGTCTTTGGTGTACGGATGACCGTCCAACCAACTGAGCCCCCGGCCAGGGCTGGCCCCTACTTTTAATTGACAAGACATGGGGCAGACTGGCCATGGCAGGGCGGGGTGCCACCTTTAGAGGAGGTGGAGACCTGGGAAACGGTCGAGGTGGGGAGCTTGGCCTAGATTTGAGGAGCTCGGGGAGTCCCAGGAGGCCGTCCGAGGCCCCGGGCGGTGCTGGGGGTCTCCTGTGTGTGTGGAGCACGTGAGCAATCCTCACTCGCTAACTGGGAGTGAACGTCTCAAAACACAGCCTCCTGCAGGCCACGCCAGGGTGGTGCTCAGGATTTGGTCGGCATGGCCGGCCCAGCCCTGGTCCTCGGCGGCCTCCCTCCCGGAGCCTGGCCGATGTGTGCCCAGGGCTCTGGCCGGGACCTGGTCCAGCACAGGCTCCAGAGGGGACAGGGCCCTGGAGGTGGGACCCGGCACCTGATGTCACCCTGGCTCCGTCCCTTTCCCATCAGATGTGTGGGCTCTCACAACAGGGCGACGGGTCTAGATGGATGGACGGCGTGCGAGGACTTGGTTTAGTGGGTCCGGTAGGTGGTGAGAGCCAATCGCCCTGAAGGGCAGTCCCAGGCCTGCACTTGCCCAGCTGTGGTTGTGCGGAGAAGTGGTGCTTCGGGCCCGCGCTCTGCCCTGGCTGCACGTCCTGCATCCCTTTGCTCCCTCCTCTCCCGAGCGTGTCCCAGCCACAGCGTGGGGACTGGCTGCAGGGGGAAGCAGGGGCTCCCAGGCAGGGCGGGGAGTGGTCTGCCCGGTGGGGACACTGAGGGGAGACACTGTCTGGAGAGGGTGAAAATAAGTAAAACCGACTAAACGTTGGTCTGCGTTTCGTTATCACGGTTCACTGGCTCTTATGAATAAGTCAGTGGTAAAACCCTCCTCCGCTTGGGATAGATGCACCCCCCCACCTTGCCCCTGGCGTGCCCTGTCCCTGGTGTGGCCCTGTCTTTGGCGTGGCCCTGCCCCTGGTGTGGCCCTGCCCCTGGCGTGGCCCTGCCCAATGTCATCTGGAAAAGAGCCAGGAGGGCAGCGCACTGGGCCCTGAGAGGAAGCAGAGATGACCCGAGTGGGAGCCTTTGTGACTGCAGTGGAGTGTGATGGGCCCCGGAGACCGCCTGGGAAGTGGGTGCATGGAGTGGTGTGAGCAGATGCAGGCAGTGGTGACCGCTGGGAGCGCGGGCTGGGGGGCGGTCCAGGCCCTTCGGACGTGGCAGGAAGAGGGTGGTGTGGTCCATCTCTCAGGCTCGGCAGGAGGCAGCACCGAGCCCTGTGAGTTCCAGAGGGAAGCCCCCCACGGCCAGGGCGCTGGTGTCAGCTGGTGTGGGCGCGGTGCCACCCTGCTCCTCCTCAGCTGGGGAAGCGGAGCCAGGGCTGCCCTGGGGCTCGGGAGCCGGGAGGGGCTGGGGAAGGCGGTGATCTGCGGGGGTCACACTTCTCCACCGTGCGTACAGGGATGTGCACGAGGCCGCCATGAGCATCTTAGGGCTTTGTTACCGTGATTTAAAAGGTTTCCTGGCAGGGTTGTGGAATGGGTCCATGTGGAAAGGCTGTGGGAGCATCTCTCTCTAGACTGGACGGCTGAGTGGGTGCAGAGGGAGGAGAGGGGCCCTGGGGCTGGCGGGGCACTGGGCCCAGGGCAGTGTGGGATGGGGGGCTGGTGGTGTTTGGCCCCTTTTCTTCCTGAAGCCCTGGGCGGGCTCCTTGCCAGGTAGCCGCAGGCCTGGGTCTGCAGCACACGCCCGGGGCCCCCGCTCTGTCGGACGTGGGCTTGGTCTGGTGAAGGTGGGCCTCAGTGGTGGGGCCCTGCAGTGTGGAGAGCAGACCTTTGGGGCTGAGGGGAGTGGGGGGCCCTTTGGGATCTGCTCCCAGAAGCAGGTGTGTCTGGTTCTATTTGGAGCCCATTTGGGGCCAGCGAGTGGGCTGACGTGTGGCTCCTGCGGCTCCTGGGGCTGAGCAGCCCGGCCACGCTTAGCCCAGAGGCACTTCCCAGAAACTCCTGGCCCCGCCAGTGTTGGCTGGACGGTGAGGAGCTGGCAGGATGTAGCGCAGGAACAGCAAACCGGTTTTATCTGGGTGCCCATTCTGGACAGTTGGTCGGAGCTGCTGGGAGGGCTGCGTGGAGAAGGATTCTGAGGTCACTCTGAGCGTGGAGGGAGGAGTTCTGTGATTGACTTGTGATGTCTGTCCTGGGCAGGGAAGGGTGGAGGCGTGGCCGGGCATTGGCCATCCCCGGGGTATGGGGTATGGAAAGAATAAGGAGAGCCTATGTTTGATCTCAGGTGAGGGGCTTGTACCTCTCTGGGACCCGGTTTCCTGCTCTCTAAAATGGGGCTAAAACTGTTGCTTTCCCCACCGGATAGGCTTGCTGTGGGGACGGAGTAAGAGAGCGGAGTGAAAGCACTTTGTAAAATACAGAAAAGTGACGCAAGCACAGAGTGGGGGATTTCGCTGTTACCGACTCACTCGGGACCCCCAGTGACCTAAACATAATGTCCGCTGTCTCCCCTTTCTTTGCCTCACTGAGGACAAGACCACCCCACGGTCTGAGCGTGCAAAAGGCACAGCTGATGCGATGTGTGACCACACAGTGTCCGGCACCCGGGCCCTTTATATTCTCTTAGCCAAAGTGTCTGATTGGAAGTCCCTTTGTTTATTTTTCTTTTTTAAAAAAAATTGATTTCAGAGAGGAAGGGAGAGGAAGAGAGAGATAGACACATCAATGATGAGAGAGAGTCATTGATCGGCTGCCTCCTGCAGGCCCCCTACTAGGGATCGAGCCTACAACCTGGGCATGTGCTTTTGACTAGAATCCAACCTGGGACCCGTCAGTCCACAGGCTGATGCTCCATCCACTGAGCCACACCAGCCAGGGCCCCTTTGTTTCCTTAATGACCCTCTCCTCAACTTGAGATTTAGACTGTTTTTGTGTTTCATGAGAAAAGAACAGAAAATCTCTCCCATTGACTCCTATTCTCCGTTAAAGATAGCAAAATTGCTTTATGTAGTCTAAAAGCCTGCCAAGAGCACATACTAATAACGCATGAATTATGCAAATCTGTGTAGTCCCTTCATTTGCATAATGAGGGGGCTGGAGGGGGGTTGGGAGGGAAGGCGAGGGGATGAGGATGCCTGCCCAGATCTGTGTAATGGGGACACCCATTCCCTCCTCCTTCCCCACCCTCTGCTGGTCCTGAGGGGGTCCACCCTCAGCCTTTCCCTGCTGGCCCTGCGTCCCCTGGCAGGGGCACAGCACCCTGTGCTCGCCTCTCACGTGGAACTGGCTTCATTAAATCTCCCAGCTGCCCCTCTGTGTACAGCAGCTTTTCCTGAGAAGCCTCCAGGGTCATTATTTCTCCACTGTCCGTCTCACCGTGATGGTGGACTTTGTTAAGTGCCATCTGGGATTGTAACGATGGCCAAGTACCGTTTCCTCTGGCTAATGGGCAGGGAGGGTGCGGAGTGACGGCAGCAGGAGGAGAGGGCGCCTCACCTGACCTGGTGTCTCTCTGGGCAGTTCTCGTGGTTGCTTTGAAGGGTTCTAGCCTCTGGCTGGGAAGCGGGCTCCGCCTCTGTCTTTCCCTCCCGCCTTCCCGGGCCCTGGCTAATCTTAGGACGACATTTGATGAGGGCGCTTGAGGCCTGACCCTGGTGGGTGCTGCCTGGAGGCCTGGGCAGGTTGGCTCAGGAGGCAGCTGTGGAGGTGGGCTGGTCTGGGGGTGGGGGCGGCCCCTGGCTGCTCCAGGAGGCTCAGGATGGGGCAGCTTCCCGTTTGGGGAAGGGGACGTTCCGGTTGGCGGATGCAGGGACCAGCCCCGGTGGAGGGTACACAGGGATATTTAGCTTCTGGAAAAGCTGAGCAGACAGTCGAGGCTGCACGCAGGCTGGGGTTCAGCTCAGTTCAGTGCACTTAGGAACGCTTAGCTCTGTGGGCCATGGCTCGCTCTAGGTGCTGGGACCGTGGAGATGAAAGCCTCAGAGCTCTTTACTGAGGTCCTCCCTAAATGTCAGGCCCCTCGTTTACATGCGTCATCTCAATGTTTACTACAACTTTATGAAGTCACGATTTCTCTCTTTTATAGATGAATACGTTGAGTTGGTCACATGGCCAGTAAGTGGCAAAACAGGTCATTAGCCAGGTCTTCTGGCTCCAAAATCCATTTTCCCATGATGCTTCGCTGCCTCTGTTGACTCCAGCCCAGCCCCTTCCCTCGAGGGTCTTATGGTAGCAGCGGGGGAAGCAGATGGAGGAGGGCTGGGTGCGGTGGAGCTGACAGACCTTAGCTCCAGGCCTGCTCAGGGGGTCTTGGCCAGGATGGGCAGGCTGGGCAGTTGTGGGGTGCGGCCCCTGGGGCAGCTCTCCTCGGCCCATATGTTCAGCGGGTGCATGGGCCTCCCTGGCCCAGCCAGGCCGCCCTGAGAGCAGGAGTCTGTGGGTGCCTGAACTGCAGTGGACTCGGAGGCCTGGGGTCAGACCACAGCTGTTCCCACACTCACACCTTCCAGACCCAAGAATGGGGCCACCCTCAGAGCAGCCCTGGGGGTTCTTTGCATGACGGAGGGCAGGGCTGGAAGGGGCGGGATCAGAGGTTCAGAGAGGGGAAGTGACTTGCTCCAAGTCACACAGCCCGGGAGAAGCAGATCATCGCCTCCCCGCTCAGCACCCACAGCGAGCGCTCACCCACCCACCCAGGGACACACTTGCTGTGTTTCCCTCACACCCGGCCAGCCTTCAGGATCCTCTTAGGCCAGAGCTTCTTCCCGGAGAGAATGGGAGTTGAATTGTCAGAGGAGGAAGGAGCAGATCCTACGGGCGGTTCACACATGCTCCCCCTACTCCCTCCAGCCCTGCCCACCAGCACTAGTGCCCTAGGTCGCTCTGACTGGGGAGTGGGGGTGGGGGGAGAGCAGTCCCTGGTGGGTCTGACTTTCTGCAGGAAGCTGGGAGTGAGGGGGCTGCATGGTGGAGCCACAGAGGTGGGAACTGAAACGCTGACTGACTCCATGGCTCCTGAGCTGTGTGACTGCAGGCAAGTGACTTAACCTCATTAGTAAAATGGGGTAAAAATAACCCCGACCTCCGTGGTTCCCAAGCTTTGCTGCCCTTTGGAAACACCTGGGATCTTAAAAAAAAAAAAATGCTGGTGTTTGGCTTCCGGCTTCTACCTTCCGATCTCACGATCAGAAGTTTTAGACTCGCAGGCGCAGGAGCGTTGGAGATCTTGCTTCCCAGCATGTCATTCGTTCGGTTCATTTAAACTCAAACTCATAAAATTCTCAAAAAAACCCCACCTCTCCTGGAGATACTAATGAGAGCGAAGTTGGGGGCTTATAGGGCTTATCGGGGAGGAGAGGGGTAATGCAGACGCCTGGGAGGACTCCGCGACTGGAGAGGGTTGTTTTTATTTGTTTCCCGCCTCTCACTCCACTTACTGTGGGGTCTGGAGGGAGCGGGAGCGTTTTCATCTCGCTCCCCGGCAGGTTTGCTGGGTGCTGGCCCCGCAGTGGTTGCCAGTGGCCCATCTTTATACTAGAAGAGCCCCTTCCTCACCCCCCAGCCCTAGGGTGGGCCCCAGGGAGCCGGCTCAGGATTAGAGGGGGCTTCTGAGAGGGGAACCCCATGGTCGGCTCCCACAAGGCTCCTCTTGGTGGCTTTGGGATTGGGAGGTTGGTCTCTGCAAAGGCCTCAGGGAGGCAGAGGCCCAAGATGCCGGCCCGTGGTACACTCAGTCTGGGTTTGGTAGCCGGATTTTGGGGGGCTCAGGGGAGGGTGTTGGTGGGGACAGAGTGAGGGAGGGGCTCCTTCTTTGGCTCCGTTTGAGGCAGAGGCTGAGGCAGAGGCTGCCCTGACAGGAAGCTGTGCGTCTCGGGCTGACAGCACGGAAATGACTCCGCCGCGTGGAGAGACGGAGCATCCTGGCTGGGCCGAGGGAGAGGTGCGGGCTCGCAGGAGCCCCGCGTTCCCGGGGAGGCCTCTCCCTCAGGCGGGCGCCCTGCTCCTATCGCTGCGAACGGCCACGGCTGAGTTTGGCGAATGGGGAGCCGTGAGCGGGAGTGAGAAGGGTGCTGTGGGATGTCAGGAGGTGGGAGCCTCCTGCTTTCAGCCGGCATCTTTCCTGCCCAGCTCCCGCCCAGCCGCGGGGAGAGGGAAGGCGACGGAGCATGTTGTGATTTCACACGCCACGGTCTCCTCCATCTCGGAGAATGCCTTTGGCTTCTATTTCTCTCGCCACCCAAAAACACACAATGAATCTTTTAATAGCACAAGGCCTTCGGGACGCTAACTAAATCCCATCCAAAGTGCACTCAGAATAGATGCTTTTAATAAAAGATACGCTCTCTAAGCCGTCATAAACCTGTGGAATTTGTACATTTCTTTTAGAGCATCTTGACAAATTTTACAATATTGAAATCACCACCCGGTGACCTTTCAGGAAATACTAGATAAATTGCAAGAGGCACATAGACAAACCAAACCAAGAAGTATAATTCCCAGCACCTTCCCTGCCAGGTTCTCAGGCCGAGGCTTTGAAATCCCTGTCTCCCCACGCCCCTCCCAGCCGGGACCACCCCTGCCGAAGGCCGCCCTGCGCCCTGCTCCTGCAGGAGCTGGTGGTGCCCGCGGAGGGCCACGCCCAGCTCGGAGAGGCAGCTCTGGTATGTGGCTCCCGGCACCTTGTCCCGTCTGTGTTTGTCTCTGCACTTCATCGTTCAAAACACTCCCACGGGTGGCCAGGGCCCCCGGAATGCTCCGGGGGTGGCTGGGGGCCGCCTGGGAAAGGCTCAGTGCTCTGCCGGCCAGGTCTGCCTCAGGCACGTGGGCCACACCGGGGTCTGAGCCTGGGGACCCTCCCTGGGGAGCAGTCTCCGTGTTCGGGCCAGCCCTTGGTCACCCCCTCTAGCTTCCACCAGGCCAACTCCCTGCTGTAGTCTCGCCGCGTTAGGCACCTTTACCCGCCCTGCTAGCTGGTGATGCTCAGCGGTTCTCGGCGGGTGTAATAGCTGCCCGGACTTTGTGTAGGGAAACAGAAGGCGGAAGGCAAGTGGTCTGTAGCGTCACATGGCTTAGTCGCCAAGGGGTCTTGCGGGGACCGGCTGCTCCCCTTCCAGGGAGCAGTGAGGGTTGGTGTGCACGACCATCCCAGCTTGGTAGAGGCTGTTAATTGCAGTTTAGTAGACGCGGTGGCCTGTGGACAGGCTCATTTCATGGATGAGTGAACTCGGTTACCGGCCTGGCCGCTCCGCCATCCCCATGCAGTGGCCTGCGTCCGGGTCAGCGGGAAGCGTTGCTCAGGGCCTCTGGGTCTCAGCTGCTGTTTTCCTGGGAGGGACACCACCTCACGTGACTCTGGTGGTGGCTTGTGACCCCACCTCTCCCCCACCCCCGGGGAAGGGGGAGATGAGAAAGAAAAGGGGGGGTCAGGAGTGGTCTGGGTGCTGCTGGCCCTTCCGCAGGTTAAGTAGCTCCACGAGGGACATGAACAGGCACTGTCAGTGCCGCCCGGGGTTCACTCACTTCTTAATTTGCTAGTTAATTCCGCAAACATTAATGGGGTTTTTGCACTATGCTGGGTGCTGGGGGTGGGGAAACCCCAAAGATGAAAAAGACCTGGTTCCCGCCCTCAGAGAAACAGGTACTTCATGCTGCTACACTGTCCTCCCGGGACGCCTGACGTGCCCGGTGGAGGAAGCACAGAGGAGGTGACGCTGGAGGGGCAGCGAGAGTAGTGAGAGCGCATTTGGGTCTTGAAGGTTGACGGGGAAGGTGACAGACCCAGAGAGGAAGGCCACGGCTTCCCACTGAGCATGTGCAAAGGCCCAGCGACGTCAGCGCCGTGCATGTTGGAGGGTGTGATGTAGCTCGTTGTGGCTGGACTCCATGGTTTGAGTGGGGCTGGAGAAGTGGGCAGGGGCCCTAGCCGGTTTGGCTCAGTGGTTAGAGCGTCGGCCTTCGGACTGAAGGGTCCCGGCTTCAATTCTGGTCAAGGGCACGTACCTCAGTTGCAGGCTCCCGGTCCTGGTTGGGGGCATGCCGGAGGCAACCAATCGCCGCGTCTCTCTCACATCGGTGTTTCTCTCTGTCTCTCCCTCTCCCTTCCACTCTCTCTAAAAAATCAGTGGAAAAAAATATCCTTGTGTGTGGATTAAAAAAAGAAAGAAAAAGTAAGTGGGCAGGGGTCAGATCATGCAGGTGCCTTGCTTAGGGGTCCACTTTTATCCCAGAGGCCACAGAAGCCATAGAGAGGCTTTAGGGTCAGATCATGCAGGTGCCTTGCTTAGGGGTCCACCTTTATCCCAGAGGCCACAGAAGCCATAGAGAAGCTTTAGGCAGAGGCGGCACCGTCGGAGCCTCATAGCAGCCAGTGTGCAATCCCCATGGCCTAGCACCGGAGCAGGGGTCTGGGAGCTCGATTCTGGCTCTGGGTTCTAGATCCGGACCTAGCAGCTGGGTCCAGGGAAGACTCCAAGGCCTGTCTCAACCCGGACCATCTCCATACCCACGGCTGCCCCCACACCCTTTGTTCTGTACTCGTCCATCCACCTCCGCCGCCTGACACATGCCTCCAGCTGTCCCCCCACACTCAGCAGCTGGGGGCAGCTGGAGCAGAGGATGCGTCCTCAGGAGGAACGTGCACTCCTGACCCCTGTAGCTCCGGCAGGAACACCGTCCCCCGGCCGCCGCTCCCCTGGCTCCCCGCGGCTCACAGCCCTGCCCTAGTGGCATCTGCAGTGAAACAACTCTGTTCCCCTGGGCCCCACCCCACATCTACCCGGCCCCCGGTGAAAGGAGGCAGCTCATTTGGAGTCACTGCCTGGGAGCAGGGGCGTCTGTGTGGAGAGATGTCAGTGGCTCTGGGTCATCAGTGGTTTTCCTGAGCTCTGACCTGGGTTTTCAGAGCTCAGTGTGTCATCCTCTGCCGCGGTTGCCTGGGGCGCGCAGGAGCCACTTCTGCAGGCGGCCTTGGCGATGCTGCGGGAGGAAGCAGGCTTGTTCTGCTACCTGTTCAGCGCTGGTGCTTGGTCCTAGAGCTGCTGCCGGCTGAGGGGTCCAGGGGAGGTGTGGCCTGGGGCTTCTGTTTCCTAGGAAAACGGCTGTTCCATTGAAATGCTCCAACGACGGGTTCTAAACCAGCCGTCACCAACCGCTGGTCCGCGGACCACTGGCGGTTCGTGAGGTCCGAAAGGTTGGCGACCGCGGTCCTAAACAAATACGTATCTGCTTAGTCAGTGGCATGAGGAAATTAAAGGTGACTCAGATTTCCCCCCTTAATTCTAGGTGCTATTTACCACATTCTGTGATCAGTGCGGGGCCCAGCACATATGGGGCAGAAGCCCACATAAAGGCCCTCCCAGTAGAAACCACGGTCCCTCTGGCTTCTCCCGTCTCAACACCGAGACACCCAGATGGGGCCCGGGGGAGGCCAGCCATCGCCTCACTAGGAAGCGGTGCCTTCCGCTGCTCTCCCAGCTGAATGCGGAAGAAGGAAGGTTCTGGGTCTTCATGTTATGGACATACGTCCAGATGTGGACATGCTCTCTTGGGGCTTCTTTCTTTTTCGTTCTGTTGGTCACTTGAAATGTTCAAAGCATAGGACTGCCTGCAGGCAAACATGCATCACGATGCATTGCACTGGCAGGCCTGCCTGCAGTCCCCTCAGATACCGTCCCCTATGCCTGGCCGTGGGCTGTGTCAGGCTCCCGTGCCGGTCATACTTAGCGACCTATAAAGAAGACAATGTTTTGTCAACACAGTATTAGAAGAATTGGGGTCCCTAGCTGTGTGACCTTGGATCGTTGCTTAACTACACCGAGCCTCAGTTTTTCCATCCGCCAAATGGGAGTGGCTCTCCCTGCTTCCAAGGGATCAAATAGGAAACGGCACAAGAAAATGCTTCATATACAGGAAAACTCAAAGCCAACAGCCGGGACACGATGATTCAGGATCCAATATATTGTGGTATTTGATCTTCTCCGTGGTGATAGCCTACTTGTGCTGAGAAATTCAAGCCACCGAGGATTAAGGCAGGCGAGGCACACGGCTGGGATGGTCCGTAATTGATGGAATAACCCTTAAAGGAGTGAAGTATAATTGCAATTAATCCAGGCACTGCGACACTGCCCTGCTAAAAATAGTGTCTGCTAGTAATCGCTTTGATCCAGCAAAAAGATGCCTGTCCATGAGCCTGGGAGCACGGAGCCCCACCCCTCCCACTAGACAAGGGGGTGTGGACGCCGGGAGACTTGGGGCCGGAAGGGCAGGGAGAGGCCTCAGTTCCCTCACCCCACGGCGGCAGATGCTATGTGTAGAGGGTGAGCATGTGACTCGTTGCCTGAACTGGGGTACTTTTGAGAGTATGACATGAATAATGACTGCTCAGATTCATAATGACACCAGACAGCAGGCAGAGCTGGACCCCCCCAGGCAAACCAGGTGCGCGGTCCCCCCACGCAGAGACCCTTCCAAGCTCCTGGGAACGCTTGGTGGGAGAGCATTTCCACATTCGTTGCCTGGTCTTCCTCCCAAGAACTCTGGGAGGAAGGAAGAGTTTCTCCTCTCATCAAATGGATGTGAAAGACGGAGATGAAGCCACCCAGTCCCGCTGTGGTCTGGGGCCTGGTGGCTGACCCGGTGCAGGCAGAGGACAGTGGCCAGGACCAGGAAGCTCTGTGTCTGGGGAGACAAGTGCAGCTCAGAGGGCGAGAACCTGCAGCTCCGGCTTCAGGGGAGCGGCAGCCCAAGGACCACACCCGCAGGGAGCACAGGGCTCAGGTCCAGCAGGACGTCGCCCGGTCTCTTCCGACCCTGGACTCGGAATCAGACGACTCCTGCACGTACCAGCTATGGGATCTCAGCAAACTGCACAATCACTCTGTGCCTCAGTTTCCTCGTTTGCCAGAGGGGACAGTAACCCCTTGCTGTGAGGCTCGAATGAGATCCTATAGGAAAACGGGTAGGCTCAGGGTCTGACATGCCCTGGGTCCTCAGGAGATCCGTGGAGAGTTTGAATCTGGAGAGAATTCCCAGAGGCATCCTCCCTTAGGGGATGACGGGGGTCCTCCTGCCTTGAAATAGCTCTAACGGGCCCGGCCGGCGTGGCTCAGTGGTTGACTGTCGACCTATGAACCAGGAGGTCACGGTTCAATTCCCAGACAGGGCACATGCCTGGGTTGCGGGCTCGATTCCCAGTAGGGGGCATGCAGGAGGCAGCCGATCCATGATTCTCTCTCATCATTGATGTGTTTATCTCCCTCTCTCCCTCTCTCTGAAATCAATAATAGATAGATAGATAGATAGATAGATACATAGAAATAGGTCTAATTTGCGCTGTTGGATGGACGAGCTCTATAGATAGATAGATAGATAGATAGATAGATAGAAATAGCTCTAATTTGCGCTGTTGGGTAGAAAAGCTCCTGCCTTGAGATGGGGGCTGCTCCAGGTCCTTGGAGGAAGGAAGTGGATACAACAAACACATGGAGAAGGAGAGATTCCCGACTGCCCTGGGCTGAGGGTAACCGACCGATGGATGGATGGTGGGAGGCACCGCCAGGCCTGTGACTCCCTTGAGGCTCTGCTCCCTGGGGCCTGGGCCTTCGTCTGGGCTCAGAGATGAGCTTGCTTGGACGTGGGCAGGAGACAGGCTTGCCTGGTGCCTCGTTGCTGGAACTGACGGCACCTCAGAGCACAAGGTAGGCAGGTTGGCAGCAGTTCGGTGCCAGAGAGCCAGTGAAGGAAAGAGAGACATAAAAGTGCCAGGTTTGTCCTATTAATAGCCCGTGTTTGGGCTCCTCCACTTCTGTCAACATCGTCCATCACATTCAAACAATTGAACAGCCTGTGCCAAATGTCTAGGAGTTAACAACGCGGGCTGTGCCGAGTTTCTGAAAAAAAAACACACAAAAAAAACAAAAAAAAACAAAAAAAAACAAAAAAAACCACACAAAGAAAACACGGTATTTCCACTTCTCATGCAGCTCTGAAATGCCAGTTGTTCCATGCCAACTGGTTATTTTTTCCAGACCATTTCCCTTTATTTATGTTGAAGCTTTTATGTTTTTAAGCAAAAAGAAGACAGAGAACCGGGAGCAGGTAACTATTATTTCTGACTTGCCCTTGAATGAGCCGTATCAGAGATGCTCCTTCCCCAAACCTGGACGAGTGTGTGCAAAGGGGCTGGGAAGCAATAGGGCAGGGTCCCACCCCTTTCAGGACTGACCGGCTGTGAACAGGCAGAATGGGGACAGGGGAACAGCCCCGGCCCCGCCCTCGACGAGGCAGGCAGGCAGGGCAGCATCGGCCCTTGCTGCTCCTGCCCGTGGTCATGGGTAGGACAGAGCCCCTCTGGCCCTCGGTGTCCTTGCCTGCGGCACGGGGGAGTTGGACTAGACAGCCTAGAAGGCCCCTCCAGCGGGGCCCATGTGTTGGGTGGAGCACTTGCTGTCTCAGGTTTATTGGCAAGAGCGTGGGTGTGGAAGCCGAAGGAAGGGGAAGCTGTCTGCAGAACGCCGCTCCAGGAAGCCCGGGAAGGTGGCAGGGGAAACACAGACAGGGCTGTTCTTTATCCGGGAGGCTCCCAAGCAGCCTTCGTCGGTGTCTGTGGGGCCGCCCAGGCGACGGTTTGGTTTTTCTCACCAGATGGGATTTCGGTGCAACTTAAAATTTTCACTTGCCCCAGACACTGCCAGGCTCGGGGGATGGTTTTGCCCCGTGTGGGGATGAAGATGGGTGTGCCTCCAGGCTGCAGGCGGGGAGTGGAAAGAGAGGCCCCCCCTTCCCCCCGCCCGGAATTCTCTGAGGAGGTTGGGAGGTACAGATGAGGCCACGGTGCTGTTTCTGCCCCAGCAGCAGCCCTCGGTGTAGACAGGGGCAGGGGCTGCAGGGAGAAAGAGGGAGGACCAATTGGAGGCGGTGATGAGGCTGAGATGGAGGATGGGGGGTCGTCTGTAGGCCTCACCTTGTGTCTTTAAAAGCAACACAGGGTTCCCTGTGGCTATCCGGCGATCGAATCGGCGCTCTTATTTCACGTTACCCCATCCGAAGGGGCCTTTACCCAGCCCGCTGCCGCCGTTGGGCGACCACAGCTCCTGCAGAGACGCTGGGAGGCCAGCTGCTGGGTGTCGGGGGCAGGAAGTGGGGAGAGGGGTCCAGGCCTGCGCTTCTTCAGTTCTAGCCAGAGGCCCGCGAGCACACGCTGCTCTCTGCAGCACAAAAACGACTTCCTGTGGTTTTATCGGTTTGGGGTCAGGTGGGTTTTAATAAGAGAAAATAAAGTGACTTCAAAGTAGGCCACCAGAAAGCACAGTGATTTGTTTAAAACATTCCAGAAGATTTAGGAGGATGGAGGCTTCTGCGAGCTGAGGAAATATGGGGCCACGGTCTTGGCGAGGGAAGCGGTGGATCCTTGTAAGGGGACCCCTCGTGGTGATGGCACATGGAGCAGCCTCTGGCAGGGCTCTGCCACACCAGCGTGGGGCCGAGTTAAGGTGAGGTGGTTCCTGGTCGCTCAGGACCCCCAGCTGCCAGGAGGATCCTGGGGCCCGGATGAGGTGCCTCTCCCGAGATGCAGGTGTGGGCTGGGGCCTTCGGAATGCGATGCGTAGTGACAGGCGTCCGTTCATCGAAGCTGGAGAAGGCGGCAGAGTGATGTGATTGCCGACTGGCCATGATTGGAAAGCTCTTAAGTTTCCTTTTGGCTCCAAGATTCCGGGGCTCCGCTGCTCATGCTTGACTGCCTGGTCAACAGCATCTCACAAGGCTGGGACGGCGGATGGTGGCCCCAACCTCTGGGCTTCTCTCTCGTGCCCCTAGAGCAGCAGTTCTCCTCACCTCTGGCCTGCGTATGAGAATCACTGACGTGTTTTGAAAGGTCAGTGCCCAGGCCTCACCTGCAGAGGTTCTGACTTCATTGCTCTGGGATGAGGCCATGGCCCCTCAGGTCTAGAGTGGCCTGGGCTGTGGGTGCCTCGTCAGCTTCCATCCCACCCTCATGCTCCCTGGAAGGGGAGGGGGTGGGAGAGACAACTCCTTCTGGTTTCATTCTGTCTCGGGACAGAGCTCGGAAGCCTGAGGCTATATTTATCCACATCATTCACCCAGTAAGCCTTTGTTAAGTGCTTGCTTTGTGTCCGGAAGCATCTCAGGAGGCCACTTTCACTACCTGAGGAGCAGCAAGCACCCAGCGGCCTTCAGAAAGACCTCATCTTGTCTATGATTCTGTCCCACGCTTAGCACAGTGCCTGGCACATGGCAGGCACGTAATACAACATTTGACGGAGTCCCAGGGGACCTTTGGCCATGTTGTAAGGGGGGGCAGGAAAATAAGTTATCAGCAAGCGTGCAGCAGAGCATTCATGGGACACCAGCTCCTCTCTGCTCAGACCTTGTCAAGGGAACCATCGTTTTAACTGGAGTTACGTGTGTGGCCGGAGGGGCGGCCCGTCTGGCCTGACATTTTGGTAGCCTGGTCTCCCGATGACCTTTTTTCCTTCCTTGAGGCATCACGCAATGGGAGAGCCAGGGCCTACGCAGGATCATTTCCTCTTGGTTGACGTCCTGGTCATCGTGCTGGCTTCACTAAACGTCACCGGACCCGCATGCCCTGGCTAGTAGCTGCGTGAGGGCCTCACCCATCAGGTTCAATCTCCTCTGGGAGTGACAGAGTAGAGGGCGGCAGAGCAGTGCCCCAGGCCAACTTGACTGTGAGTTTTATTTTGGGAGCATCGGCTTCCTTGGCTCCACAGCATTTCCTGCCTGTTCCCCACACCAGGCCTGGCCAGGCCACACGTACAGTTCTGATGCAGACCCCAGCCCTGACCTCAGCTTTAATGGGGACGCCATTGGGGCCTCGTCGGGGAGCAGGCGAGATGGGCGTTCGTGGAGCCCTGGAAGGCGGGGCCTGCAGAGCTGCAGTTCTGATGACTCACATCCCGTGGCGAGGGCAGGGACCTGGGGTCTGAGTTGCCTGGGTTCAGATCTGGCTCCGCCTCCTCCTTGCTCGGGGCAGTGGGCCAGTGACTGGCGCTCCCTGGGCCTCGATGGGGTTGTTCCGAGGATAAAACAATGACAGCAGCGCCGGGCCCGCGGTGACCACACAGTGAGCTGTTATTTCCACCAGGTCCCGTTAGTCTTCACACATTTGGAATTTCAGGATGGACGTGCCTACCTGCCTGACACATCTCAAAACTTCACCCCCTTCACCCAAATATTCAATCTCCAACTAATATTTCTGGGCCTGCTCTGCCCTGGGCAGTCCTGGGCGCGGGAATGTAGAGGTGAGCAAGTGAAATGGAAGAATCCTGCCTGTGGGGGCTTCCATCTTGGTGGGTGAGTGGCAGCGAACATCAGGGGTAAATGGGGCTTCGATGGTGATAAGTGCTGTGGTCACCCCAGCAGGGAGCATGGCTGACACAG
>NW_005359478.1:1704686-1734358 GCF_000412655.1 Myotis brandtii | reverse complement strand
TAAGGGGGCGGGGCCCAGGCCAGAAGAGTGGGGTTCTTGGTGCTGAGGTCACCCTGTGTAGCATCTTGGCGAGGAACAGAGCTCCCAGCTTAGATAGGGGGTGGGGAGGGGGCTGAGGATGGGGCTCTGAGAAGCATTTTCCCACAGGCAGAGGTCAACACCCCTCCTGGTCCCTGTTCTCTGGCTCAGAATGTCCCAGGCGGCGTCTGGGACCCAGCGGATGGTGTGGGTGGTTTCACCGTGGCTCCCCGCACTGGGAACATGCCTCATGCATTCCCCAGCCGTGGGTGGGGCGGGAGCCGCGCAGAAGCTCCTGTAAGGTGACTCAGATGTAGGAGAGGCAGCAGGGATGTTCAGCCCCCTCCCCAGCCCCTGGGACCTGGTGAAGGCGTGCCCTCACTCACACGGGCGGGGGCAGCCAGGCCTGGCGCTCACTCTGGTAGGTACTGAGCAGGAGGCCTTCGACCCCTCCTCTGTCCAGCTCGTGCGGAGAGCCCGTGGCCTCCGTGAGTAGCATCTCGGGTTAGTGCCCGACCCAAGAGGTAGGGTCAGGCCCGGCCAGCGTGGCTCAGTGGTTGAGCGACAACCTATGAACCAGGAGGTCACGGTTCGATTCCCAGTCAGGACACATGCCCGGGTTGTGGGCTCGATCCCGTGTGGGGCCTGCAGGAGGCAGCTGATCAATGATTCTCTCTCATCATTGATGTTTCTCTCTCTCTGTGTCTCTGTGTCTCTGTCTCTCTCTCTTCCTCTCTCATCATCTCTTAAAAAAAGAAAAGATGTAGAGTCAAGTTCAGTTTCAGCCACTTCTCTAGGGTCCCCTCCTCTGGTCACGTGCTGGTCACTCAGGAGCCACCTGCAGGTCTTTTCTCTCGGCCTGGGCTTCCCGCCCATCTCTAACTGTTCCAGCCCAATCCCCCCCAGGCCCTGCTCACTCGCCCCTTCGCCTGCCTGGTGGGACTCAGGCTCGGTAGGCGGGGATGGGGCTGAGGGAAATCCCTGGCATTTTGCAAGCACCCAGCACAGGGCCTGGGCAGAGTAGGTGCTCAGTAAGTATTTATATGGAAATGGATGCTCGGCCCCCTGAAGGCTGCCCAAGGTGTCCTTCCGAAAGGCTGGGGGCACCTTTGTAAATTGTCGCAACCCTAAAATGCTGACATCGGAGGCGCATTCAGCACCCAGTCCTCACCTGCACTGACATCTGTGCAGCAAGAGGAAGGGTGATAGGCTACAAAGGAATGTGGGGTTTTCTTTGTGTGAAGAAGAGTAAGTTTTTTTCACGTGCATTGTTCTAGCTCATCCTCCAGCACCCGTGAGGAATGGGAGGCTGCCCCGTTAGACCTGCCTGCAAAGAAGGAAGCAGGCCCAGAGAGGGCAAGGGACAGGCCCAGTGTCACACAGCTGGTGAGCAGCAAAGATGTGGCGTTCTGACTCGAATTTCGGTGCTCCGACCTTAAATCCCACGTGATTTAGGAAGGGACAACGGCAATCGAGCGAGCCGATTGTTCTGTTTGAGGAGTGAGTTTTGCTGCTGACCGTTCCGCACTCACAAGTTCGTCATGCGCAGAAGCACTTGGGAAGAAAAGACAGGAAAGGGAAGGAAGGTGTGCGTGTCCCTGTGACCTGTGTGTGTGTCATGGCCAGCGTGTGCCAGCGCTATCGGCTTAGCTAACTTCACGGACTATTTGTCCCAAGAGTCGAATTTTACTGGGGGACCAAGGCCTAGGAGGGTGAAGCGACTTATCCAAAGCCAGGCATTTTCCGTGGAGGGCCCAGGGCCGAACTCCAGAGCCCTCTTGGTTACGAAGCTTCCTGGGTTCTTGGAGCTCGTCCCTTCTCAGGCCTTTGGGAGATCCTTCTGAGCCCCCCAGGCCCTGTCTCCCATCCACTGTGGCAGCTTCACCTGTGTCCGCTGCTCTCAAGCTGCGCAGTCCAAGGATGCAGAGGGTCTGAGGGATTCCCCCCGGGACCACGAGTGACCGAAATAGGATTCTGGTGACTGACTTCTGGTAAGAGCCGGGCTGGGCAGTCCCTCTGAGGATGCCAGGAGGTGCCACGGCTGTACTTACACTAGGCAGCTGACCTTGAGGGGCTGAGGCTGAGTAAGAGATGAGCAGGAGGGTGAGAGGTGCAGAGCGGCTGCGGAGGAGCCAGCGTGAGAGAGGCAGCATGAGAGGGGAGCGGGGAAGAAGGCCCAGGTGGAGGGAGGAGCCCCCTGTCCACAGGGAACAGCAACCAGGGTTGCCGTCTGAGCTGCCAGGGGCCGAGGGGCTGGTTTTAATTTGCATAACATTAATTAGCAAGAGTGTCTAATTAGGACAACCATTACCAAGTCACAGTATTAAGCTGGTGCTGAGTATCAATCAATGTTGGAGCCTCTCCATGAAATTGAAGGAAAGGCTGACCTCACTAAACAGAAAAGATTTCTAAATCAAGTTTGTCCCAACTGAATGCACAACACGTAGCTCTTAATTCAGTCAATACAGACTTTAGTGGTATCACCTTTCTCCCTTTCGGGGTTCCAGCCAGCGACAAAAATCATGAACGGACCACATATGTGCTCTCAAACACACACACACACACACACACACACACACACACACACACACTTTGGGGGTATCAGGGTGGTTGGGGAAGGCACCTGCACATGCTTCCCTCGGCTAAGATGCGATTTCACTTCTGTTCAGTGCCTCTCAGGACGCTGCCTGCAAGCATAGTTTTCTGTTCTTTTCAAATGTTCCAAGCAATAAAACACATTTAAGACTTCAGTGTCTCTGGGAAGATCTACCGTAATCATTACGGTTCTGGCCTGTCTTTGGAAGCCACAGGCAGGCAGGAGAGCAATTTATACGGCTGGCTCCGGAGCCGGGAACACACTCCGTCATTCTGCGCAGCTTCGGGGGAGGAAGGCCTGGGGCAGTCTGAGGGCCTCCCTGCAGACACGGGGTCCAGGGGGCATGGTGGGGTGTTGGTGGGGGTGTTGGTGTGCGCAGCATGGAACCGGGAGGCAGACAGATCTGGAGTCATCCCAGCGTCATCCGTCCTGTCTTTGCCATTCGTTGGCACATCCTTGGACAAATTAATTTCTTGGAGCCTCAGTTTCCTCCTCTGTAAGAGTGGGTTGGTGATGCCCGCCTTGCATGGAAAGCCCGACAGTAGTTCTTCATCACATATGTGCTCATATGTGTGAGCACATATGTTGTCATCGATGAGAAATCACAGATCTGTGAAGGGCTGGCTGATGGCTGGAGCAGAACAGGGACCACGTGAATGGGGGTGTCTTAGGGTTCACCCTCCCACTCGGTGGCACCCCTGATGGCTATAGCCAGCCTCCACTAGCATGCCAGGAATTCGCTATATCACAGGGAAGCCTAGTTCGTTTGAAGGAAGGGGGGAAGCATGGGATATAGAAGAAAATCTGGCCTAGAGCTAAAATCTGGGCTAGTTATATGACCTTGGAAAAGTCATTTTATTTATTTCTTTATTAGTAAAATGGAGACTGTGACCTCGTCTGTAGGGTGTGGACGGAAGTTAAATTGTGTAGTAGGCATAGTCTGGGACTTGGTACACAGTCGGTACTCAATAAATGTTAGGTAAAAATGAAAGTGCTATTATTAAGTAATTTCAGGAAGTACTTCTTTATTTTTTTTAAAGATATCTTTATTGATTTCAGAGAGGAAGAGAGAGATAGAAACATCAATGATGAGAGGGAATCATTGATTGGCTGCCTCCTGCAGGCCCCCGACTGGGGTTTGACCCTTGACTGGAATCAAACCCGGGACCCTTCAGTCCGCAGGCCAACGCTCTATCCACTGAGCCAAACCAGCCAGGGTGCAGGAAGCACTTAGTAAGCATCTCCTGTACTCAAGCATCAGAGGTGATACGGTATCAGCGTGTTTCCTAGAATCTCCACAGACGTGTGCTGTGAATTGAGCACCCTGCCTACCACTTTAGAGCAGGATACTGTATTTTCACCATCTTTTTTTTTTCTTCACATTAAAAGTAAAAACTTGAAAACTAATTGGAAATATACCATATATTCAGTTTCGGGGCCTGGGTTTTTCACTTGATATTACATCCTGAACCTTTCCTCATGTCTTCAAATATTCTCTATAGAAATGCTTTTAAGTGGCTGCATAGTGTTCTGTCACTGGCTGTTCTCGAATTTACCTACCCACCCTACTATTTTTGGGCATTGAGGAATAAATGGCTTAAAAATGCCTCTTAGCTGCTGAGATAGAATTCCTAAGCATTCATGTGTATTAAGGGTTATTATTCTGTGGTTGAAAAGTTCTGAGCTGCAGGGGACAGGGGTTGACCAGTTGGCCGGAGGACTCCCTTCCAGCCCCGTCCGTCTCTTTTGGCCTCAGAGGGAGTGAGTGGGGCAGAGCAGGTGCGCCAGGTGCCCCCAGAGCCTGGTGTCTGGCAACTAATTAGCCAACCCCGAGTTGCTGTCATCACCCGAGAACCATATCAATTTCAAGCTTCATTGGCGTTCGGGCAGCAAAGAAAAGATGGTAATTAAACATTTATCCAAATAGAAAACATTTCGAGTTCAGCCAGAATTATTTGACATGTTTTCCAGCTATTAAGAATGGTTGATGGTCTGTTTTTATTGACATGTGATAGAGAATGCAAGCAAATCTGTAAAGTAGCGAGTGTTGCGGCTGATCCACTGCACAGCTCATCTCCCTGCGGGGCTGGAGCTGGCCAGGGGGGTTGCACCATTCAAAACCACGGAGCAGGTAGGAGGTGCCTCTTACGTAAAGGCTTCAAGTTGTAGAACAAAAGGAAGAGGCTGAAAGGAGAGGAGACAACAGCTGGCCCCCTTCACCTCTTCCTCCAACAATGATAGAAATAGACTTGGATAATGGTTTCAGTTAATTTCTGCCAAAAGGAATAAATTAGAGGTTGAAATGTGCGGCTGATCCCACACCCCTCCCTGGGGAGGCTTGATGCTCCCCAGACGCCTTCAGGCTCCTTGGAGAAGAAAGTTATGGTCGTTTCTGGCTCAGGAACGTTGTGAGCTGCTCCCAGTTGCTTCCTGTAGGGAGGTTTGTCTCACCCTGAAACAGCCGGCGTGTCCCTGAACTCCCTGCCTGATCTTCCAGTCCCACCCAGGCCTGTGGCTTGGGTCATGTTTCGGTCACCAAGTGGTGCTTTCGAAGACCAGAACCTTCTCCAGGACTGGAACTGTGATCTGTTTTTGCTTTGTGCCCGTAATGGGAGCAGCACACCACCAGCCCCCGTACACGTGTGCTGAGTGCATGACTGCAGGCTGCTCTTCATTAAATTGTGGGCCATGGCAGTGGCTTATGTTTCAGCGGTTCTCAACCTTCCTAATGCCGCGACCCTTTAATACAGTTCCTCATGTTGTGGTGACCCCCGATTTCATTGTTACAAATTGAACATAATTAAAGCATAGTGATTAATCACAAAAACAATATGTAATTATATATGTGTTTTCCGATGGTCTTAGGCGACCCCTTGTGAAAGGGTCGTTCGACCCCCAAAGGGGTCGTGACCCACAGGTTGAGAACCGCTGGTTTAGACCATTGTCTGGGCAGTGCACAATGGAGACCGTTCCCTAGAGCTGGACAGCCCCACACGGTGTAGGAAGTTAGCGTTCGTGTATAAGCCACATGGGTAGCTTCTGGCAGGCAGGGCCTCTCTGTAAATATCTCAGAGCTTCTAGTACACTGTTGGGCATCTAGTAGTTGCCCAAGAAATGAGAAGTGGTTGAAATGGTGACGAATGAAAGAAACAATGAATGAATGAGCTACCTCCTTAGTTCTCCCTGGGATTCCCAAGTGCTAGCTCTTGCCTGGCATGACGTGGGCCCCAGGAACTGTATCTGATAAATGACTGGTAGATGGACAGACACAAGGGAGGGTTGTTTCATTCCGACTCGGCCTGCAGAGGGCGGTGGGAGCGTGGGTTTGGGCGTGACTCTAGTGGCTGTCCTATTGGACAACACTACCCAACCCTGCAGCCCCCAGCCCCCTGTCACTCTGTCTCTGAAAGCTTTCTTTAAAAAAAATTTTTTTTAAATTATTGATTTCAGAGCAGAAGGGAAAGGGGGGGGGGAGAGAGAGAGAGAGAGAAAGAGAGAGAAACATCAATGATGAGAGAGAATCATTGATTGGCTGCCTCCTGCATGCCCCACACTGGGGATCGAGCCTGCAACCCGGGCATGTGTACTGGCCAGGAATTGAACCTTGACCTCCTGGTTCATACGTCGACGCTCAACCCCTGAGCCACGCCAGCCAGCCTCTCTGAAAGGTTTCTTAACAGTGATGTCTCCCTCTCTTGATTCCCCCCACCCACCCCGGGTTTACTGTAGGTTTCACCAGGCAGTTAATCATATCCTACCTTTGAAATACCTTCCATGTTGTCGTAAGCGGTGCTGGGGGACACTTCTCAGAGAGCGTTTCTGCTGTTTCCCATCGGAGAGAGGGCTGGTGGGAGTGCTCCCCTGGGAGTCGGGGGCCTCGGCTTTGAACTCGGGCATCAGCCTCTCTGAGCGGTTGTCGGGGTGTCTGATGAGTTGGGACAGAGGCCAGGGGCTGTCTCGAGGATGGATGAGAACTGGCATGTGAAGCACCTTGTAAACTGTGAGGTGCTTTATGAAATAGGCGCTGCTCTGACCCCAGCCCCGGGACCACGGGGGCTGTTTCCTGTGCGCGTCCATCTCTCAGGAGCCCGGGCACCGGCCTCTCATCTGCTACCTTCGCTCAGGCTGCGCTCCTGTCTCCTTTGGGCTTGGAAGCCACCTCTGCTCCCAGGCGTTCAAATGCCCAGGAAGGCGTGGAGTCGCCCTGCATTTGTAAGGAAGCAAAGCAGATGACAGTGGTAGCTGGCCTTTACATGGCTAGACACTGGTCCAGCCCTTTACACACACATGTCCGTTCGTTTTCACAGCAGCCGCACGAGGTAGGTGATCCCCAGGTGGCCCCTGAGGCATCCGAGCAGCTGACGTCACTTAGCTAGTGGCTGTGTCGGGGTTTGGACCAGTGGGCTGTCCCCAGGGCTTGTGCTCCCAGCCAGGGGGTCCTCTAAGCTGCCCTGGAGCTGGAAGGCTGCAGGGAAGGCCCCGTAGCCCACCTGCCTCCCCATCCTCCGCAGGGAGGCCCCGCAGGGCCCTTCTCCTGCCCAGCACCCCTCGTGGCTCATGTGCGCAGCCCCCTTCTCTCTTCAGTCGCTCTTCTGCCACCCTTGCCTCCCTCCCTGCCCTTGACCTCAAACAGGAGATGAGAGCAGCTGCCAAGACATTCTCATTCATTCCTGAGAAAATTCTGCACGGTCAGAGATCGGAGGACCGCAGGAATCCTCTGGCTCAGGTTGTTACGAGAAAAGAGAGGCCTAAACTGGCACAGTATTGATGCCCACACCATATCGTAGCAGCACCAAAAAAAAAATGTTGTTCAGTTGACTTATGAGTATGGAGGCAAACATTCTAAACAACACATCAAACTGACTCTGGTCACATATAACACAGGTCGTACATCACACCCAGCAGCGTTCATCCCAGGGATGCAGCGGGGATTTAACCCTGAGAACAGGGGCCGGGCTGGGGAGCAGCTGCTGAGGTGGAGCGGCCCAGGGCCCAGCGAGGGCACTTTCTGCTGACAGTCCCTCCTCTGCCCAGGGCTCCCCTTCACATGGCCTCAGAGTGACACGAGCTGTCCCCTTCCGGGCCCTCCGTAATTCTCTCTCCGTTTCTCCCGCAGGATTCCATGTTTTCGTTGGCCCTGAAATGCCTTATCAGTCTGTCCACCATCATCCTCTTGGGTTTGATCATCGCCTATCACACACGTGAAGTCCAGGTAGGTGCCCTGGGCCCTCACCCGTCAGGCAGTGGCCACTTCTTCTGGCGGCTGAGCCTGTCCTCGCCCCAAGTCACCCCCTAAGCAGCTACTCGGGTGATTCCATAAGATGGTGTCCAAGAGTGTGGCTCTTCTGTTGGTTTGGACCCTCATGGCAGAGGGAACTGTGGCTTTAGAACAATGGCGATGTCATCTTCATTGGGGGGTCCCAGAGGCAAACATGGCTCTATGATTTAGGGGGCAGTCTGCTCGGAATATGCCTTTAGTGCCACTGCACTGCTGGGATATGTGAGCCTTTCTTCATCTGAGAAGCCCTACGAGTTGCTTTGACTTTTCACTCTTGCTGGATCCTTTCTGAACTTGAGTCACAGAATCCCCCCAGTGAGACAGGTCTCATATCCTCCTACACACACACACACACACACACACACACACACACACACACACACACACACACACACACACACACACACACACACACACACACACACACACACACACACACACGCACACTGCATCGAATACCACCAGGAACCTGCATTTCCATGTGCTGTAGACTTTACCCTGTCCAGGGGGTGCCCAGGAGTGACTTGGCACCCAGAGAAATATTAGCTGGGCCTCTGGGGGGTGCACTCCCACTGTTTGACGTGGGCTGGAGAGGCAGGCAGGAGCGAGCAGATCTGTGGCATCTTCTGTGACAGTGGGTCTCCCCCTCACGGCCCTTCAGGGTGACCTGCTCTGCGGGACCCGGGTGTCCAGGTGTTCTTTGTCCCACATGTGGATCTGGGTGTAACCCTGGTCCTTTGGCTGGAGGAGCACAGATAGATCCACATCTGGCAGCAGCAAGAGGTCGACAAAGACCAGAACTCAGAGTCAGAACATCTGGGGTCAGGGCCCAGCCGTGACCTCTTCTCACGGTGTATGTGGCCAGGCCCGTGGCCTTTCTGGGTTGGAACATGTGAATCCTTCTTTGTCTGGGACCCGAGGGTTCAGTTCTGCCTGTTACAGGCTGCCGTGAGGATGGAGTGAGGAGCGTATGCGAGACGCTCGGGGACCTGAGTAACCTCTTGTTGCTCATCGTTGTGGGGGCAGATGGGCGGCACAGGCAGATGGGGGTGTGCGCGCCTCCCCCCAGGGAGCGGGGCCGCTATGCTGGCCTGGGCGCAGAGGCCTCGGCTCCGGCCCGCTGGGCAGGGCTCCAGCTGTCGCTGACCAGATGACACTGATCCAGAGGCTGGGCCTTTTAGTCTCTGGAGGTCACAGCTGCTCAGAGAGATGCTGTGCTCTGAGGGCTGACGGTCCCAGAGGCCACCGAGCAGCTTCCCTCATGGAGCCTGAAGGACAAAGCGTGTGGCCTTTAACCCAGACCACTGTCCAGTCGGCCCCAGGAAGGAGCCGGGAGTGTAGGCAGGAGGGACAGGGGCAGGAACCAAGGCAGGACCGGAAGTCAGTCTGGGCTTCCCCAAACCAGTCGCGGAGCTGGGAGCCCCTCAGCCCCCCTGAGCCCCCACGCCCTCACCTGAAGGGAGTCTGTCTTACTATAGGTCACCCTGACCTGTGCGGAAGGTGTCACACAGGCCAAAGAAAATGGCAGAACCGTAAAGATCAGCGAACCATGCAGCTTAAGGGAGGGGGAAGAAGAGCGGTTCCCAGCCACAACCCCCACGATGGTCTCCGAGCCTGACTGCTTCCTCTCCGCTCCAGGCCTTGGGCTTGGAAGAGCCGGTGTCCCTCCCCTGACTCTCTCGGGGTCCTTGTTCCCAGCTCAGGGCCTGCAGCTTAGCTCTCAGCCCCGATCTGGCCCAGCGGCAGCTGTGACCTCCGCTGTGGCCGGTGGCAGGGCCATGTTGTGACAGGCCAGCCCCTCGCTGGGCACCCTTGGTCCCGCCCCCTGCTCACGGCCCAGTCTTTGCTTTGTCCTGATGTTGGGCGGTAGAAGATGCCATTTCAGGTGCTCGCCTTGGCCTGGCGCTCACAGTTGGGAGAAGCAAAGTGAAATCAGTGGCTGGGACTCCTGGCTCAGACGCTACAGTCTGAATGACCGGGGGCCAGTCACACCTTCTCTGGGCCACGGTGACCCCCTCTGAAGTGTGGGAGCCCTGTCGCCCACTGTGCTGATCCCTGAAGAGCCTTGGTAACAGCAGAGGGTACAGAGGGGGCTTTCACGAAATGAAACCTCAGTCCCTTCTCTGCCCCACCGCTTCCAGCTGGGCCTGCTCATGTGCAAGCTGGGCCCACCAGATGGTCCCCGTCACGTCTGCTGGCGCTGGCAGGTGGCTGGGCTTGCTCTCCACTCTGGCCCAAGCCTGCCTGCTCCCAGCGCCGCCGCCCAGCCCCACATCCGACGTGACCCACGGTCTCATGGGAAATCTCCAGTCTGGGGCTCCCTCTGGGCCTCTGACCTTCCAGTCAAGCTCTTTCTGGAGGGAAATGGGAGAGGTTTGGGCCCAGGTTGTCCTGGGGGGTGTGGTGGGGGCAGGGAGAGCTTGCTCCTACACACACCCCTGCATGCACCTCACCCGCCATCCTGTAAGGTTTTGTTCCGTCTCCCCCACCTCAGAGACTAGGTCATGCACCTCACCCGCCATCCTGTAAGGTTTTGTTCCGCACTTTTCTCCCCCACCTCAGGGACTAGGGTGCCATTAATCTCTTCATTTCTCGGGACTCACGGTGTCTGACGAAGAGCTGGTGTTTGCAGTGCTTGTGTTGAACGAAAGGGTCCTGGGTTCAAGACACCTGGTTTCAAAAGCAGTTTAGACCGTTATTTAGCTCTGTGGTCTTGGGCCTCAGTTTCCTCATCTGTTCACAGGGGCTCCTAAGCCCCCCTGATTCTGTAATTCTCTGAATGAGGTGTGGTGTGCGGCCAGCGGGGGACCGGCTTCCGGAGAGAGGGTGGAGCCCCCGGAAAGCCCCTTCCGTGGGGCAAGGCCCGCTGTGCTCCTCAGGTCTGAAGCGGGGCGGGCAGGGGTGCTCCCTGCCTCGTGGGTGCTGGCGGGGGCTGTGCTAAGGATCTGCTCGTCGCTCTCTCAGCCTTACCAGCTGCTGGTCACTTGGCTGCACGTTAGCAGGGACCGGATGACCACCTCTCCACCTCCCCCAGCTCCGCCCCAGATGCTCACCTCCACTCCCAGGCCTGGCCCTGCACACACATGATGCTGGGGCACCGTCTAGAACAGTATTCCTCTTTGTTAGTTTGGACAACTCGTGTTTTTTTTGAGGAAGAAGAATTCTGAGACAGTACTGGGTAACTCCCAACCAAACTCTGGCTTTAAGTCGGAGAACCTCGGCTTGGCCGGTCTCAAAGGGGACGGGGGTGCCCCTCCCCAGGGCATCACGAACCCCTTCTGCCTCTGCGGGCCCGCCCACGACAGGGAGTCGCTGTCTCCCGGGGGAGGCTGTCCCTCGGTGGGTAGCACGAGGTTTTAGAAGCTCTGTCCTCCCACTCGGAGGAAACGGGCTTCCCCGGAGCTGTCAGCCCGGCCCTGGAACAGGGAAAAGGGGCCCATGGTCCCGTGAGGCAGCCTCTGGTGTTGGAAGATGAGCGCCGGGCTCTGTTCAGTCTCCCCTCGTCTCGCTGGTGGGGGGCACGGCGCGTGCAGCATGGAGCTTTCAGAGGCTCAGGCATCTGTTTTTCTCCTGCCAGTGTGTCCTGGAAAGAAATGAAAACACACAAAAATATGCATTTTTAATTTTTAAAATTGATTTCAGAGAGGAAGGGAGAGGGAGAGAGAGATAGAAACACCCATGATGAGAGAGAATCATTGCACGCTCCACACTGGGGATCAAGCCCGCAACCCGGGCATGTGCCCTGACCGGGAATTGAACCTGGTGACCTCCTGGTTCATAGGTTGACGCTCAGCCACTGAGCCATGCCAGTCAGGCAACAAGGCATTTTTTAAAAATTTACCAAAACGTTGAAAACCTTACTCTCTCTCGGAGAGCCCATGTGTTCCTGTGGCTTGGCCATCCCCAACTCCCAGATGGGCAGTGGCGGCCTCCCAGGCTGCAGGCTCACGTCTTCGATGCTGTTGGCACATCCCTGGCCCAGCTCATAAAACACGGAGCTCTCTTTGCTCCCCAGTGTCCTCCCTCCCCCTGCTCTCTGAGTGCCCATCTGGCTCCTTCATCCCACGTCTACTTACGAGGGTCTCCTCTGTGCAGAGCAGCGACAGGAGCCGGGTCTCGGTGCTAGAAACACTGACAGCACTTTGCTTCTCCAAGGGGCTGTCAACCTTCTGTGAATCTCTGGCTCTGCTGATGCCTCCGGTGCCACCCTGGAGGGCAGGAGACCAGGTGGCTCAGAACATGGACTTTAGAGGGGCCTGGCCTGGGTTCAAATCCTGCCCTTTGACACATTGTAGTGTGTTATGGCGTGACCTTTAGCAAGTTTCTTAATCCCTCTTAGTCTATTTCCTTCCTGCAACATGGGGCTAATAATAGTACCCATCACAAAGGGTTGTTGTGCAGATCCAATGAGATAATATATGCAAAACACCTTCGCTTAAATGAGGCCGTGTTTGCCTGGCAGGCCGGGCGGGAGGGGTATCCCGGCAGAAGTCTCGAAATAAACAAAGGCCCTGAGGCGGGAGCGGTGGCAGGCTTTTGGGGGCACCTCTGGGACCAGATCCTGGGCAGGGGTGGGGGCCGGAGACTTCAGAAGCCATTCACACCCAGCCCCTGCCTTTGGAAGCTGCCTGTCCGAGACCTTGGTTCGCTGAGACCCAGGCTGATCCGTGCCATGATGTGAGGTGTCTGTGTTTGGGAGACTCTGAGAGGAGTGGAGAGAGAACAGAAGGGAAGTGTGTGTGTCCTCAGGGGAGGTGGCCGCCGCCCAAACCGCGCGGGGCTGGGGTCTCCATCCTTGCAGGCCACCGGTAGGCATTTCCTCAGCTTGTCTCTGGCTGGTGGGCTGATGAATTTGAATCGCCTTCACTGGGTCAGACATGGGCCAATGGCCAAGGCCTTCTTTGTGAGCCGAACAGACTGGGACCCCGGAGATCTCGAGACCTCCAGGCAGACGGCCCCGCCAGCCTGCTGGGTCTGAGGACACCAGCCCCTTCCCCCAGGCACGCTGCCCAGGCGAGGAGCGAGCTCCAGGCACCTAGGGGTGTAGAGATTGACAGGAAAATTCCAGATGGCAGCCGCCTCTGCCAAGCTCACGTCCATCTCCTGCTCCATCCGCGGACGCAGGAGGCTGGGAACAGGGCGTGTGTTCCAGGGGACAGTGCCCGGGGTACCACTGTGCATCGGCTGAGGGCACCTCCCACCGGCCCGCCTGCACCTGGCGAGGCTGGAAGGAAAGGAGGAAGGAGAGGGAGTGAGTAGCCGCTCAGCCTTGGCGGCAGCCCCCACCTTGAGCCCAGATACCCAGAATCCTTGCAGATGACCCTTCACGGACAGAAAGCCGAGAGGATGCATGTTAGCAACTGCTCAGTGGTGACGCCGCCTCCTTACCTTGTCCGGTGCTTCGTATTTCTCGGAGGGTTTTCACATGTTATCAGACCTGTTGGCTGCCCCATGTCGCCTCCCAGACCTTCAGGTTTCGGCACAGGTACTCAGTAGGTGGGAACCAATGAATGGATGACAAACCTGGGACAGGCGGGTGCGCTTGCCCTCCCCTCGTTACAGGGGAGAAAGCTCAGCTTGTGGCTGACTGGTCTGGAGGCCCTGGCTTCTGGCCTGTGCTCTTGCCTCATCAGGGGTCTCAGGTCTCGGTGGGCTGTCCCTGCGAGCTGGCCATGCCCACCGAGGCCCTCCCCGCCACCTGCTCGTCCCCTCTCATCGTCCAGCCTCAGCCCAGCACCTCTTCACTCGTGGATCTGCTGCTGGCTGTGGATGGCCGTGGATGGCCATGGATGGCGGTGGATGGCCGTGGATGGCCGCGGATGGCCGCGGATGGCCGTGGATAGCGGTGGATGGCCGTGGATGGCCGCGGATGGCCGTGGATTGCCATGGTTACCATGCCAGTCTGACAGTCTCTGGGTGACATTTTGGTCTTATTTGCTAAATATTTAAACATGTGGGTTTAACTCTTTCTGCCTCAGAGAGGGTTTCCTGACCCCCTTGCCCTTCCTTGTAGGTGTGACGGCTCCTGTGCTGTCACCGGGCCCCCGGGCCTCACACCCGGAGCTGTGGGCCTGCGGGCAGGTGCCGTGGCACTGCCGGGCTGCTCCGCTGCCTGCAGGGGCTTTCTGTTTTGTCACTTGGACATGTCACCCTGTGCCAGGCTTCTCCACAGGGCGCGTGCAGCGTCTGTTAACAGGTGTGAACACCGCCCCCCCCGCGTGTTCAGACTCGCCTGGCCGGGAGGGACAGGCCTGGCCCTCGGGGGTCAGCCTGCTGGGGCTTTCCTGACTTCCATCACATGGGTGCGTCTCGCCAAGTCCCCCGGGAGCTTCCTTGGCTTCAGGAGTCCAGGGCCTTAGAGGTGTCCTCCGGCCCCGGGAGGAGTCAGTGTTTGTGAATGGGAAGTAGGTGTCGCCTCACTTCCCACTCTCCTCCCCCGCGGTTCAGAGTGGCCCTGGGCGGTGGAATCCACCCGGCTGTGTGTTGCCTTGGAAACCACACACTGCCCTCGCCCTGGGCCCCCGTGACGTGAGGGGGTGGCACACCTCTCAAGAAGCTTCTGCTCTAATTCAGGGACACGAGAACTCACCCTCCTGGCACGGGCAGCCGAGTGAATGAACAGGCTCAGGAAACCAGCCTATGGCCAGACCCACCTCCTGCCTGTCCTGCCCGTGAGGCGTCCGCCCCGAAGCCTCTGCCTCCTTCCCCTGGTACGAGGGGCCTGTGGCTGGCCCGTCTGGGATACCAATCACTGTGTGAGCTTGGATGAACTCCTTCTCTCTCAACCTCAGTTCTGTCATCTGTAAAGTGGGCAGTCTGGACCAGATCCTCTCAGGGGCTTCTGATTGTGTCCAGCACCCATGTCTGAAGGATGCTCAGTGATGAAGAGGGGAAAATGGAGGGAGAGTAGCTGTAATATTTTGTGCTAACAATGACCAATACCGTCTGGATTCAGGAAGCCCTCGTGGGGGGCGGTCCAAGCAACCTTGTCCCTCTTCCTAACTGCCTGGCCTCTCTGCCCAGTCAGGGAGCGGGCTGTCCCCTTGATATAACCTTGAACTTGAAGCAGTAAATAATCAAGAAGAGAGTCTTGGGCTCCAACATCTTAAAGTTTAAAGAGGTGACTCCTCTTTAAAAACTCTTGTAAATATAAACTGGTCCGACATCCTAAAGCTTTTAGGATAATTAAAGTCAGTGACCGAGTGCCCTTCCTCAGTGCTGAGTTCCAACCTCCTTCCCTGAATACCGACTCCCAAAGTCACTGGGGAACAAGGGTCACCTTAGCAGAATATTCTATCGCCCTGAGTGTGCCAGTGCAGCCCGGTGTGACTTTTCCTGTCAATTCACCCTCTTTTGTATTGTTGTTGTTGCTCTGTAAATGGTGCTCTTGTCCCCAGGCAGCAGATCGGATGGGCATCAGATCACCTGTGCACATCAGCCTGCAGGCTAGCGAGCCCCCTACGGGGGAGGTGTGTTTTGAACGCCCCGCGGGGGTTCCAGGGCACCTGATGAAGAAACACCGCACTCCCTTATAAGCCCAGGGAGGGCCCCTCTTAGCCATCTTCACTGCCGCCCCTGC
The DNA here is from genome assembly GCF_000412655.1 of Myotis brandtii. Lineage (NCBI taxonomy): Eukaryota > Metazoa > Chordata > Mammalia > Chiroptera > Vespertilionidae > Myotis > Myotis brandtii. The sequence goes on along the minus strand of NW_005359478.1, from coordinate 1,718,887 downwards.
TGAGCCAATCAAGGGGCTTGTACATACGTAGCAGGAGCTCAGTGATTCCAAATCTGGGCTCAAGAAAAGTGGCTCCCTGAGGTTCTGGGAAGGCCCTGTAAGATGGTTAGTGTTGGAGGGTTCTTCACCAGTATTGCTGCACTGTGCCACCAAGAACATTTTGAAAGTTCTAGTCTGTTCGACAGGAATCTGGTAAAATGCCATTTGCCGGTGTTTAGGAGAAAAGATAGCGAAATCGCCACCGCTCACCATCTCCCAAGCCCAGTAACTGGAAAAGATACGAATGGCGCTCGGTGTATTTGTGAAGTAAAGAATTCACTACAATTCAAACAGAGTTCCGTTCCCTCTGAGCGCATCCCCAATACAGGCCTGTCTGGTGGCGGGATGGATACTGGGGTTGTGATCCGTAGACTTGGGGCCAAGTTGTGACTTTGTCATTAAGCATTTTTTTTTAAATTGCGGTGAAATAGACGTAAGATAATATTTACCGTGTTAACCACTGTTTAAGTATACGACTCAGTGGGAGCAAGTACATCCTCTCTGTTGTGGAGTCGTCACCGCGGTCTGTCTCCAGAACGGGCTCTGTCATTTCTTATGTGACCTGTCATGTGATGGCTCATGGGTGTGGGGGCCCCACCGAGGCCCACGGTGGACTTCCTTCATGCTAATCTCCTGCCAGCGGGCCCCCCTGCTCAGCCCCGGAGCTCACCTGCACCCCCTCCTGGTACTCTCCCATCAGGCCTGGGTTCTGGTTCCAGCTTTGGATTTGGAGAATGGCTTCATGGGCCATTGGTCGATCTCGTTACTTTATGGCCTCACCGAGTCCTCATGGCAGTCCTGGTAGGTGGAGTCTGTGCCGTGGCCGAGGTCACGTGGCTGGTGAGGCAGAGCTGGACTCGGGCCAGGCCCACTGTCTCCAAGCCCATGAGGCTTCACTGCTTCGTGGAAAGAGTTCCATCCCCAAACCGTCTCTCCGAGCCCCATTCCCGCCGTCCCTGAGCACCCCTGGAAGTTGGGCTGAGCCCCGGGGACTCCCTCCAAAACAGGGCGAGAAGGGTGAACATGACAAAGCGAGGGCTGAAGAGCCACCGGGACACTGTCCACCCAACCCCAGCAGCACCTGTGCCTTCCTCCCGCCACACCTCCCGACGGGACCCCCGCCTCTGCTCTGCCCCCTGGAGGCCCCTCTGCCCATTAGAAAGCCCTTTCTGATCCTGGTTCCCCCTTGGGCCCCAGGCCTGCCCCAAGCAGGGGGTCCAGCACTGTAGGGAGCTGGGGGTGGCCGTCTCAGGGTAGCAGTCCAAGCCATCAGCGCTGGACACTGCCCTGGTGTCCCTGCCTCCGCCCCTGATCCTTGCTGGGCTAGTCTATCAGCCCTGGCTGCCTGGCCAGCCCCACACCATCTTGTTCTTTCTCCCCCTGCTCTCTGTGGGGCTGGCCCACTCACTGCTCGCCCTGCCAGTAACCTGGCCCTCAGGACCACCCCTGACTCCACCTGCAACCAAGGCTGTCTGACCTGCTCCCCATAGACACTGAGCTTCTGGCTGCAGGTGGCCTGGGCCGGCCCGGCTTTGGCAGTCCCCCCGTGTCTCCCCACCCTCATTTCCTCCTTTTTCTGACTGTCCCTGTGGTGAGGGGCCAGCAATCTCACACTCGAGTCTCCCCAGATGAAACACCCCAAGTTCCCTGGCATCCTGAGGAGCCCTGTCTCCGCCCTGGCCCGGCTGCTATACCAGGGAGGTGAGGCGGTCGGCACGGAGGGCCGCCTACCTGCTGTTTCATTCCCTCCCGCAGCCGAAGCCAGCGGGTGCCTCCGGCTGGCACGGCAGCCTGTTAGTTGACATTGATCAGATGTTTACTAAACCCTCTGCATTCTTCACAGAGCAGCTGAGCCACCGGCCCCGCCCATCTCCCACCCTTGCTTGTCAGTTGGCGTTTGGGGGCAAGAGCTGCCCCTTCGCTTTGTCTCTGTTGGTTTCCCCGCATCCATTTCAGCCCTTCGCTCTGTCTGTCGGGTTTTTTAGCCTCTCACTCAGCAACACGTGTCTGGGCCTCCAGCTTCCTGTCCTCCCACACTGGGGGGGTCTGACAACGACAGCTCCATCCAAAGCCTCGCTCCAGATGCGGAACCAGAAAGGGAATCTGGGAAGTCAAGTTCCTTCTGCTGGATTCGAGACAGGGGGGATGGAGGAAGGGAATTCAAGGATTTGCAAGTCTTTCTCATTCTAAACACCTTGTGGCCTCCCCTTGGGCTGTGGTTACATGCTCCCTCCCTCCCGCGCTCTGGTGCGGTTCAGAGCCGAGTGACCCCATCTTTGTGCCGCGCCCCGTCTGTGAAAAGAAAGGGTGAAGTGGGCGCTCGCCCACCTGGCAGAACTGGGTTGTTGCAACATTGCCCCGACAGGCTGTGTCTTAGGAGTGTTGCTGCGTGGCCACAGGTCCCCGTGGCGCCACGGACCACGCCCACAAACCAGAGATCAGTGACCCGTTACCATGGAGCTGTCCGCCAGGTGCAGAGCAGCCAGACCTCTGAGCTCAGTACCACGAGGCAGGCAGGCCCCTGATGCGTCTTCTGTGTCAGCGACCCCAGGCCCTGCCCTCGCTCCCCTCACTTCCCTCGTTTGTGCAACCTGGGCAGGGAGCTGCGTGCTCCCCAAGGCTCCTCCAGGCTCTCTCCGGTGCCTCTTGCTAGAAGGTGCTGGAAACCTTATTGATTTGAGAGCCAAGAGAAATGACCACCACTGGGTGTGTGTGTGGAATGGGGGTGGGGGTGGGGTGGGCAGGGCGATATTTGTCTTCCTGCTGCTGTTAGAAATAACCACCTCCCCCGAGGACTGGACAAAAGGTTAATAATTCATTCGACACAGAGCTATTGAAGGTCTGTCCAGAGCCGGGCACCTCGGGGTTGGCAAGGTCCCTGCCCTAAATGGGGTGATCTAACGCGATATTTGTCTTCCTGCTGCTGTTAGAAATAACCACTGTTGTCCACCTCCCCTGAGGACCGGACAAAAGGTGATTAATTCATTCGACACAGAGCTATTGAAGGTCTGTCCAGAGCCGGGCACCTCGGGGTTGGCAAGGTCCCTGCCCTAAATGGGCTTGTGATCTAACGGGGAGAGAAGCATTCAGGCTCCCGCCCTGGCTGCCAAGTGCTGAGCTGAGCTGTGGAGCTAGGGGTGCGGTGGGCACAGGGAGGAGCTCCCCTTGGGTGGGAACGAGGCCCTGCTCCGCAGGCGCTTGGAGATGGGCCCTGGTGGCTGGGCAGAGCTCTCGCAGGTGCAGGTGGGGTGAGGACGCTTCAGGGGAAGGGATCTGCTGGAGCAGATGGGGTTGTGTGCCGGGGAAGCTCAGAGCTTCTGGGGGGTGGGTGGTGAGAAGTGAGAATGAAAAGGGAGTCAGGTCCTGGTCTGTTGGAGCAGGAGAGATCAGGGGTCCGTGTCTATAGCAGTAGCTGCGTAACTGTCAGGAGGGGCTCGGGGATGGCAATCTGATGGGGGACAGGAGAGTCAGGGGGCTGGTCCCCAAGTCGTGTTGGTAAAGCATTTTACGTAGGATTGGGGAGACATCACTAGTCAATAGTAAGGCCAAGAGGTGGGCCTGGTGGGGAGACCGGTGGAGATGATGGCGGAGGCCCGCCCCCTCCCCAGTTTGGGCACCGGGTTGACTTTAAAGCCCAGGGTTGGTTGGGCTGGAAGAAGTCTCCCTCCTCAGGGGATCTTTCGTCGTAGAAATGACAGCCACTTGGTGCTCCCTTGTTCAAGAGTGAGAGGACTGAGCCCTGGCCAGTTTGGCTCAGTGGATAGAGCGTCAGCCTGTGGACTGAAGGGTCCTGGGTTTGATTCCGGTCAAGGGCATGTACCTTGGTTGCAGGCTTGATCCCTGGTCGGGGCACATGGGGGAGGCAGCCCATCAATGTTTCTCTCTGTCTCCCCCCCTCCTTCTGCTCTCTCTACAAACACCAGTGGAGAAGATATCCTCAGGTGAGGATTAAGAACAACAACAACAAAGAGTGAGAAGAACGAGAAAGCTCCCCTCCTGGCCCCAGCGTCTGAGTTCTGTGACCTCATGGATGGAACAGGACCCACCAGGACCGGGGCCTGCAGGAGCCGAGTTTGTCTTGCTCCGTGGGATCTTTTTAGACGTTTAGCAGGGATCTGCCTTGAGATTTTACAATGTTGTTCTTTTCTTATCGTTCCCAAACCCAGCCCCCACCTAAAAATACTCCGTTCCCACGTGGTCTGGGAGACCGAGCCCCCCTCAGGTAGGCAGTTTGGTTCTTCCCGGCCGGCCGGCAGCAATGCCACCTGCAGGTTTGGGGAGGGGGCGGGCAGGATGGGCTCCTGTCCTCAAGGCTTGGCTGCTGCCTGAGGGAGCAGTGATGTCACCTAAGACGGGAGGGGGCTCCTTTGCGTGCAGTGGGCTTGACAGGTGCGAGTGCAGGGGAGGTAGATGCGCTGCCCGTGGCTTGTCCAGAAGCAGCTGACGTCGCCCAGGAAGCATCCGTCTGCGGCTCCTGCGGCTGTTGGCTCCGGCAGGACAGCTTCCCAGCAGCTGCCCCGAGACAGTTCTCCCTCCTCCGGGTTTCTTTCCAGCATCACCTGACCCTGCTTGTTCCCACCTGGCTCTCCTTGCTGGCTCGCTGCAATCTCTCCTCTTTTTCATACCGAGACCCGTGGTGTCTGCTGGCTCCGTGAGTGCGGCTTTCAAGCCGAACTGACAGGGCTGAGTTTTATGGCCGATCCGGCCTGGCTCTGGGAAAAGAGAAAGAGGAGGACAGTGCGGGACAGGCTCTCTTGTAGCAGAGAACATTCTGATCTGGATGAGTCTGCGGGATAAATTTAGTCCCCGGGGCTGGTGCAATATTCTAATTTGGTGGGAGTCCTCGGACGCCCATGGTGGGGAGTGGACACGTCTTCCCGCACCTGCCCGCCCACTTCAGGGCCACAGGAAACCCAAGGTTTACGACCACGATGCAGAAGCGCAGTTTCGGCAACTCTGAGCGGACACAGGATTTATTCCTCCGGCATCCAATTTCCTTCAAGTCCCTCTCCAGTTGTTTGTAGTTCTTGAAGCGTCTACATTTTTATGGCTGGCACATTTCAGGGTGGAAATCCAGATGAATAGGCGGTGCTAGCTGTGTTCTCGTGTTCCCAGGATTAAGTCAGTAGGAACTGAAATATTAATTGGGAGTGTCTGAGAAGAAAGTGAAATGTGGTACAGAGTGGAGCATTTTATTATTATTTTTAAAAAAATATTTTTATTGATTTCAGAGAGGAAGGGAGAGGGAGAGAGAAAAATCAATGACGTGAGAGAATTACTGATCGGCTGCCTTCTACACGCCCCCCCACTGGGGATCGAGCCCACAAACCGGGCATGTGCCCTGACTGGGATCCAACGGGGACCTCCTGGTTCCTAGGTCGACGCTCAACCACTGAGCCACACCAGCTGAGCCAGAGGGGAGCACTGGAGATCAGAGTCAAGCGTTTGAATCCAGTTCTGCTGCTAACAGGCGACTCAGGCAATCGCGGAACTTCCCTGCGTCGTCTCGTCTCCCCTGTGTAATGGGCCCCATGGCCACACAGGAGTGCGGAGTGCACCAGCTGTTGGAGCTGGTGAAAGGGCCCACAGAGCCGGGCACCACAGGGGCTTGGTAACATTTAACTCAGGACCTTCCTTGCCAAGCTGATCACATTGCCAACCCAGCCCTGGGCTCCTGGCCCGGTGCTCCAGCTCTTACCTGCTGGAGGCGGCTGTCGGACACCTGTAGCCCCTTTAGGTGACGTTTCTGCGGCCCTTGCTGACCATTCCCACGGTCCTAATACTCCCTGGGGGCCTTCCTTCCACCCCCCGCCCTGCCCCCTGCCCACTGCCCCATTTCCTGTTGTTTCTCCTGAACAGAGCCAGGAAGCAGAAACGCGGTGCATGCTGCGTTAATGGGCATCGCAGGGCTGCAGGGAGCCTGTTGCCGGCTCGGGAAGGACTGGCTGGTTCCTACCAGCCGAGGCGCAGGCCACGAAACCAGGCTTATTGCTGGCGCACGGGGCCTGGGGCCACTCAGCCGCCTCGGGAGCCGGGCAGTGGATCTGGGATGGTGGGCAGAGAGTGGGCAGGTGCGCGGACCGCGGCTGGCAGCTCCCTGACAGGAGGGTGACGCTGAAAATAATAATAGCAGCAAAGCACCAGGAGCAGGGCTACAAGGTTCACGAAGTTTATCTCCTGCCATCTCCACGCTCTCCCCGATTTATCCCCATCCATCCTGTATTCATTTCCTGTTGCCGCTGTAACAATTTACCACCAGCTCAGTGGCTTCCAACAACACAGATTTATTATCTTTCCGTTCTGGAGGCCAGAAGTCCAAAATTAGTGTTTTGTTTTGTGTGTTTTTAAAATATATATATTTTTTTATTGATTTCAGAAAGGAAGGGAGAAGGAAATTGAGAGATAGAAACATCAGTAATGAGAGAGAATCATTGATGGGCTGCCTCCTGCACACCCCCCCCCCCCACACTGGGGATTGAGCCCGCAACCTGGACAGGTGCCTTGACCGGGAATTGAACCGTGACCGCCTGGCTCATAGGTCGAGGCTCAACCACTGAGCCACGCCGGCCAGGCTGCAATGAGTCTTACTAAGCTGAGACCAAGAGCTGTCCTCCTTTCTGGAGGCTCTGGGGGAGAATCCAGGTCCTGGCCTTCTCACTTCTGGAAGCTGCCTGCCCTTCCAGCTCCAGAGCCGGCAGCAGCCAGCGAGCCAAGCCTTTCTCACTTCGCTCCCCGCTCACTCGGCCTCCTCTCGCCTCCTCTCCCACACGGAAGAGCCCATGTGATTGCTCTGTGTTTCCCCACAACCCAGGCTCCTTTCCCTGGTGGAGCCGGCTGATTCGAGACTGCAATCCCATCTGCATCCTTCATTCCTCGTCGTCACACAACGTAACCCACTCACAGGTTCTGGGGGTGAAGATGTGGACGTTTTGAGGGGCCATTACTCTGCCTGCCAGCTTCTCTGTGTGCAGACGAGGAAAGCAAGGCCTGACTATTAGGCCGGCATGCGGCTGGCAAGTGGCAAGGCTGGGATTCGAACCGGAGCTCCCTGATCTGAAACCCACCGCCACTCTGAAGGGCTCCGTAGAAAACCAGACAAAATACACCACCCCCCTCCCAGAAAGGCCCCCGGACAGCCGACCACAGTGGGGGGAGGGGAGGTGGAAGGAGCTCCCGCAGGCTGGATCCCCACGCACCATCTGAGTCCGCACTGACAGGACAGCCTTCTCTGGTGAATAACGGTGCGTAGACTGAGCCAGCGGCTCTCACCGGGGCTGGGCACTGTAATCACCAGGGATATTGGTGTCCGAGCCTCAGCCCAGAGCCTGGGGTGCCATTGCTCTGGGGCGGCACTGGGTTCAGGGGTTTTCCCAGCTCCCCAGGTGACTGATTCTAAAGTCCAGCACAGGGCGGTAGTCATTGCTCGGGCCCTGCCCCACGGCCTGTCTCCCGTGTTTCGTCCCGGCCGGTTCCCTCGAGGCCCGGCTGTGTGCAGAGCAGCATCAAAGGTGCACAGAGGAGCGCCCCCTTTGGGATGGGGCACGTTCCCTTCCTGTGCCTTTCATGCCCTTTTGCGCGTCTGTCCGCAGAAATGAACTGTGTTCACTGCCTTGGTGTGAGCCCTGGCAGAAGGTGACCCCGTCCCCTCCAGCCAAGTGGCCCGTGTCTCCCCGCCCCCCCGCACTGGGCTGACCCGCTCCCTCGCCCCGTGTTGGCCCAGGCCGCTGGTAGCTGTGGCACATCTGCCAGCTGTGGGAACAGCTGGGCGCCGCCACCGGGGCCTCGTTACCCCCTGGCACATCGCCCGGCCCCACTCGGGGTCGAACATCCTGAAAAACAGGGCTCAGCGCTCCTGGGGTTCGAACTGTAAAACGCGCGTTCAGACGACAAAAACCCCCTCCCGTCTGCCGCGGAGCCTGTGGGGGAGCCTGCCGGGCTGTGGGTCATCCTGTTGTGAAGAAATCCGTCCGTGTCAGGGCGGACAGGTGTGGAGGCGTGTTGGTAAGGCTCACACTGCGCGCCCGTCATGGTGCCCTGGCTTCCGACGCGACAGGCGTCAGTTCTGACCTGCGGCTCGGAGGGTTTTGCTGTCAGAAACGTTCTGCAGACCCACGTCTGCGGGAGCAGCCCGCCCAGATGTGATTACAGGCCCCAGGCCGTGGCCTTTCCGCTGCAGCCCCGATGGGATGATGGCAGCAGGCTTGCCGCTGCCCGGGGCCTGCTGGATGCCCCGTACCCCATCCGCGCGCCTTGCTGGTGGTCACAAATGTCCCTTCTTGTTCCCGAGCCACCGGGGTCTCTAGGAGTCTGCGCAGGGAAGGAGGGCCGTCGGGCTCACGGGGGTCGGGTCCCAGGGAACATCCGAGTCCTTTCCAGGCCTGGCCTCAGACCGAAGCCCAGTGCACACAGCGGGGGCAGAGGCCCCTCGACATGAGCGCTCTGTCCCCAGCAAGGGGCACTTTCTGGCCTTGGCGAGCCTGAGAGAGGACAGGGCGGTGACCACTCATGGAAACACGGGTCCTCACCACACAGGCAGGCTGTCCCTCCCAACAGGGCGGCATGGCTGCGTGGAAGGTCGCGAGCCTGAGGCCGAGGAGGAGCATCGGGGTGACAGCCACAGGGAACCTGCAGGGGAGACGAGGACCCTGTCCTCCTCGTGACACGGCCGGCCGGTGTGTGCCTGCCAGCGGGGAGGGCCTCGGGCGAATGCCAGTTTCCTGGGGCTGCGTCTGGCTGGAGGGTTTCAGTAAATGGATCCTGTTTCCCCTGTAATCGTCTAGGGACTGTGTTTTGCCTCGTATTCTTCGGTTATAAATATTCATCTGCAGCTGGTAGTCTTCCTACAACACGACTTGGAGTAGGTCATCTTCTCCTCACCTACTCTCACCCTCCAGTGGCTTCCAGATAAAGCAGAACCCCGAGCCCGGCCTTCAAGGCCCCACAGTGTGGCTGGGCTCCGTGTGTGCGGGGCTGGCCCGGGCCAGCTGCCCTGTGGTCACTGAGGATGGACTGGATCTCGCCCAGGCCCCTCCCTGCATGGATGTGAGCGCTCCTTCCAGCGGGGGAGCGGGCTCCGGGCGCAGGGCAGCAAGCTCAGAAAGTAGACGCAGGCCGTGGGTCCCTCTCTCGCTGGAGCCCAGAGCATCTGGGACAGACCCCAGCTCTGCCTCATATTCGTTATAAAGCCTGGGGCTAGATGCTTCAGCGTCTCTGCCTCAGTTTCCCCATCTGTAAAGCGGAATCATGTTAGTACTTTCCCTGAGGGGTTGCTGTGGCCATTCGATGAGACAGCGCACAGAAAGCACTCGGCAGAGCGATGGCCCAGGACAGGAGCTCCAGGTGGTAACTGCTCTGGGTTGTGCTGCTGTTTGCATTTCATCCCACCCTCCCTGCCAGGGCCCGGCACACAGTGGCTGCTGATAATGGCACAATCGATAAACAAGCACATGGACAATTGGGCCAGGGTCTCATTCCCCCACTCCCGGATGTGGCCCTTCCTCTTTGGGGCCCCTCCCACCGCGCTGGTGAGCTGCCCTGTGCCCTGGCCAAGGGAGCGCTGGCTGGCGGGGAGCGCTTCACACCTGGATGGCGCATCCTCGGGGCACCAGCTCTTCCAGTTCCTCTCGGGAACCTTTCCCGGGTCCTGCAGCTGTTGGCCGGCGCTGCCAACTGTGGGAGAAGCTGTGCCTCCACCATCTTGCCTTTCCTTTCCCCGGTTTTTTGCTCTCACGTTCGCAGGCGAGTGCACTTAAAAATCAGTGGGAAAGTTGCACTTGTTTGAAGTGTAAGATACGTCACTCTCAGGAAGAGATTTTGTTCTGACCGCACAAAAGATAAGGGAGAGGCATCCAGTGAAGCCGCATTTTGGCCAGCTCTTCTCCCAGGGGTGGGAGCGACGGCCTTTGTCCTCTGGGCGTGGGCTCCGGGCCGGAACCCATGTGCTGGCTCAGTCAGCGCACGGCCTGTCGGGGCTGGGGCGTTCTCATTGATCTATTTTCTTCCAGCGAATAGATTCTACAGACTCCGCAGAGCTGTCCTCCTAATGATGTGGCTAGAAAAGAATAAAAAGTGGCTCTGGGGGTCTCTCGGGCCTGAGCTGTCACTGCATGCTGACACTTCATTTCAGGAAGTGAAGGGCCTCCTCCCACTTTGCCTAGATAAATGGTTCTCTTTAGTCCGAGGGAGTCAGCAAAGGAGCAGGGCCTCCCTGGAAAACAGAAGGGGCTCCCCCCCTGTGTGGAGCGGGGTCCCCCCCGCCGCCCTGCTCCTGGTCCCCCCTAGAATCTCAAAGAGAGGAGGCTGGAGGCCGGATTCCGCTGACCAGCTTGGGCCCAGGAGCCGTGATCTGTTTCTCTCTGATGGGCCTCTCCTGGTGCAGCCTGGAGTCTGGGGGCGGAATCCTGAGACTGGCTGTCCTCATGCTGGGGCCCGACGACGTGGCTCTGCGCAGGGCTGGGGCGGGGGGTCTGCTTTCCTGGTGGGTCCTGTATCCTGGCCAGTCTAACAGCCCAGCCCTGGAGCTCTGCACGGGGTTCCCGCACAAACCTTGGCCCTGAGCACTCATCTCCTGGGTGAAGGCGAGTCAGACCCCTCCCCCACCCTGCCCCGCCCAAGCCAGCTCTGGCTCCCGTGTCTGTCCTGTGGTGGAGGACACAGCTCTTTGAGGACAGGGGGAGGTACCACCACCAGCACAGGCCCTCAGTCAGTACCCTGTGGGGATTCAATACAGACCCACCCACAACTGAAGGAACTCACAGCATCTTCTCTGGAAGGGGTGGGCCATTACTCATATTCCAGGCATAGCCGTGACCCGCCATGGGCTGGGTCAGGGGACGGGCAGGAAGAGGCCTTCTTTATTTGCGTGAGTTTCTTATATGGCTCATTCGGTAAGAACACAGCCAATGGAGCCATCCAAACAGCACAGTGACAGTGATGATTTGGGGGCCAAAACAGTAAGTCAAAGTCCTTCGTATCTGTCCAGGGCTCTGCAACGCTGTTTCCCACGTGTGAGTCGCATGACTAGACTGTTCACAGATAAGGCAGCCGAGGGGCCGACAGGTCCAGGGACGTGCCCAGAATTATCCAGAAACAAGGCAGGGTGGCTGTCTCCGGTCTGAGGTGCAGAGCCCCAAACACCCAAGCATGCAAAGTGGTTTCAAGGTCAACGATAGAAGGCACCTCAGTGACCTCCCAAGGTCCTCTGCTTTGCTGCCCGATCCCTTGGGGGGCGAGGCCACCCTGCTGACCAGGCAGCTCCAGGCCATGACCCGCTTGCTGTCGGCCACGTCTCCCCATCCCCAGGGTACTGAGTGTCCCTGGGAGGTAGTGGAGGATCTCTCTGCCTTTAGGAGTCAGGCCCTTTCACTTGCCACCCTTTAGGGCATTTACAGCTGAATTCCTACATGACCCTCTGCCGGGAGGAGGCGACAGGACCCCTGGCACCTTCACTTTAGGGGCTGGGAGTGTCTGGGCTCCAAGAGCAGGTCATCCTGTTCACGTTCCCCGGAGACTCTGGCTACACCATCTGGATGGTTTGCATGGACAGTCTATGCAGGCTCCCTGGCTACCGCATGGCAAAGGCCTAGCACCACTGTGCAGCCACCAGTGACAGTGGCCTTGAGCCTTTGACGAACCCCAGAGAGTGTCCTAAGCCATTTGGTGTCCGTGCTGGCTGAATCGGGGAGCACTCACCTCTTTTCATCTGGGTTTGATCATAGTGTACGTACTGTATTGGTATAAATTATTATATATAGCATGAGAGGCCCAGTGCACAAAATTCATGCAAGGGTAAGGTCCCTAGGCCTGGCTGGCGACCGGGGCCTTCCTTCGTTCCGCACCACCCCCTGGTGGTCAGCGCACGTCATAGCGAGTGATCGAACTCCCGGTCTCTCGGTCGAACTCCCAAGGGGACACTTTGCATATTAGCCTTTTATATAGATAGATACTTTGCATATGTGTTTATGGACAATATTGTATTAATGTCACACAAATGCAATAAATGGCAACATCATATAATTAAGTTTATCTCACCAGTTAGCCCAGGGTGGGGAGAGGTGGTGGGACCCAACGCCTAGAATTAGAGGCCGGGGTTTGAATTTCGGCTCCGTCACTGCCTCGCTGCGTGACCTTGGGCACTTCAGTCGCTTTGCCTCTCTAAGCGCAGGCTCCCCATCTGCAAAGTGGGGAGGGGTCAGTGCCGCTTCGCTGGGGTGAGGATGAAAGAGGAGAGTGCTCGCTCCGAGGGGCTCAGGCTGCGCCCATGTCACTGTGAGGAAGGGCCGGAAATGTTCGCCCTTTCACTGCTCTTATTCTCCCCTAGGGAAGGGGTGCTACCTGTAGAGCTGCCCCTGAACTAGTCGTGCCTTCTTGCCACACATTACACTGAGGGTGTGTCCCGATGAACAGTCTCAGAGGAGGGTCCTGGGGTCTAAACTCCACCAACTTCTTCCGAGTGGGAGTCTTCGAGTCAAAGGCTCTGCCGTTTCCTGCTTTGTCTCCTGATGCTTCCGTGGGTATTGCTACCACTCTCTCCTGGCCTGGGAGTAAGGATGATGATGATGTCACCCAGGCTGTGTGAGGACCAGATAAGCCAGGACCGGCCAGAGGACCCGGATGGGGCCTGGCACATGTCCATGCCCACCAGTCCCCCTTCCTTCCTTCCTCCCTTCCATCCTCTGTCCCTCCTTCCTGCCTATGTTTTCAAACCAGGTCTAAGGCTAAAAGGTGAGTCTTGGTGTATCCGCCAGGCAGCAGAGGCGGGGGGAGTGAGGGATGGGACTTGGCAGACCGCCCGCCTCTCCCCCAGAATTGTACCCGGGCCTCTCTGGTTCATTGTGTAGGTGGTTATGGAGCTGAGCGTGTCACACACAGGCTCCGGTGGGTGATGGAGCTGCCCTTTCCTTGGTCCTGTTCAGTCCAGAGCCCCTGTGGGACTCAGAGGCCACGATAGCCGGGGAGGGCTGGAGAGGGCCTCAGCGATCATCTTCCTCATCGGACAGATGGGGGAACTGGGGCCTACGAGGGGCGGGAAGAGACTCCCCCGAGTCCACTCGGCAAGTTACAAAGACTTGCTCCAGGCCAGAGTTGGGCTCCAGGCCTCTAGGCCCTCCAGGTGTCCGGCCATTCTGATCACCACCCCTGTAGCATCTACCATACGCCGGGCACTGTGTTCCCCACTCAGTTTGCCCCCAGTTTAAAGGGTGCGTACGCTGTTCCAGTCCTGGGGGTGCAATAATGAACAAGACAGGTAGGATCCCTGTCCCTATAGAGCCTCCAGGTTAGGGGGGAGCAGCAGGGACAATCACAAGTCAGGAATCAGACAGGCCAGAGTGCATGCAGACGAGGACAGTGAACGAACGGGGCAGTGATGGAGCATGTGGAGGGAAATTAATTAGGCTGGGGTTCCGGGAAAGACCTCTTTGAGGGGATGATTCTGCTGCTGTGATTTATTCTAGTACCATTAGCTCCTTCCTCTGTGTTCCACGACGCATCTTCTCAAGAAAGTGAGGCTCAGAGGGGCTCACTAAATGGCCCACGATCAGATAGCTGGTCAGGGGAGGAGAGATCACGGGAACCCCATTCTGCCTGACTCCAAAGTTCAAGTTCTTCCCACCCCCTTCGACTGTCTCCAGGAAGCAGGCTGTCCTTGTCCTGATGCTCACGGTAATATGGCGGCCATTCGCATGAGCTTTGAATGACCCCACTGCAGGCTCTCTCTGCCTTCTGTCCTAGGGGAAGGAATGAGGTGGGTTACCCCGGTGGCCTTTCTCCCTCCCCTCCTGGGACTGTCCCCGTTCGGGGTGAGATGGCCCTGTCCGAGGGCCGGCTTTTGTAGGTAATAATCTGTCCCCGGCTCCTGAGGGAGCCAGGCACTCCCCGCTTCCACATGCACACACAGGCTGGTAGGCTCGAGTCCCGCTCCCAAATGCCTTTTCATGTTCTGGTTTCGTGATTGCTTCAATTCCACCAGCTCCATTTGAAAAGCCCTTTCATTTATCACAAAAGCAAACCACACAATCAAAAAAGCCGTGTCCTGTCTTCCGGGCGCTGCCTCATTTCCTGCCCCACGATTGACAATTCCCAGGAGCCCCTTGCACACCTGGGGAAGGGTCTGCTGTGCACACCAACCTGTGGGGCCATCAGGCTGGGCTGTGTGTGGGTTG
>NW_005359478.1:1699415-1704140 GCF_000412655.1 Myotis brandtii | reverse complement strand
CCCCGGCTTCCAGCCTCAGACACTTCGGAACCTGCCGCTTTATGGGCACGATCAGTTCTTGAATCATGGCCGTCTCCCAGAGCACAAATTTACAACCAGTTCACTGTGGGCCTTTGCAGCCAGATAAATTGGAGCCCGAGAAGTCCATGCACCTAAATTCGTCCAATTAAAAATTAGATCGAAGCATTATGTATGCATGAAATTATCCTATATAATAAAAGGCTAGTATGCAAATTGTCCCCTCAACCAGGAGTTAGACCAGGGGTGGGGCTGGCTGACCAACCGCCCTCGGCCCCTCCCCCTGGGCCAGCCTCACCCCTGATCGCCCCCTCCCTGAGGTCAGGGGCGGGGCTGGCCAGCCAACTGCCTGTGGCCCTTCCTCCTGCCACACCCCCCCACACAAACCCCCCCACCCTGATCGGGGCTGGCTAGCCAGACCCCACCTGTGCACGAATTTGTGCACTGGGCCTCTAGTGTGTGTGTGTGTGTGTGTGTGTATGTATATGGTTGGGTGTCAGGCACTGTGCTGGGCCAATGGGGAACACAGAAATGTATGGATTGCCAGCTTTGCCTTTAACCTGACCTCGGACGGGGTGGGAAAAGATACTCTGGACTGTAATTCAAGGAAGACAGACTAATATCCAAGAGCTGTGGCAACCAGGAGAAGAGGCAGGAATTCAGACATGGAGTGGAGACCAGGAAAAGGGTCCTGGGAGGCTGGGAGCTCCAAGAATTTATGAGTTCCCTCTCCGTCATTGCTGAGTGTGTATCTTCCAAGAGAGAACACCTTTTCGCTGCGGCGGCTGCTGTCTGTACTCATCTTCCCCACCGGGCCTCCTGTGGACAGTCAGGGCAGTCTCTGACTAGGACCCCTGCCTCCTCGCCTCCCCCCATCACCCCTTCCCCCCTACACTGCTGCCGAGAAAGCCAACGAACACGCACGTCGGACCTTGTCCTTGTCTGAAGGCCTTCGGCAGCTCCTCACTGTCCTTGAGTACAGGCTGGACTCCCCAGCGTGGCATCCAGGGCCCTCTGGCAGCTGGCCCTGCCCGGCTCTGAGCCACACCTGTGCCATTTCCTCCTGGACACTGTGCCGGTCCCCCTGGAGCTCCCGGGCCCCACTGTTCTGCGTCTCTGGGCCTTTGCACGTGCCATGCCTCCCCTGAGTGCCCTTCTCCGCCTCACTTGGCTGGTGAACGCCTGCTCGTCTCTGCGGCCGGAGCTGTCCATGTTGGGGGGCCTCCCCGACTTCCCGAGCTGGAGCTGACTTCTCCTCCCGGAGCCTCACTCCTCTCCTGCATGCAGACCTGTCTGGGCCTCTTGTGTGTAAAACCGTCTTCTGCTCACAGGACCATTTCCCTTTAGTGAGTTCTTTGGGGCATTCTGGGCCCAGGCCTCTCTGAACCCCCCAGGCCTTTTACAGCATCTCATAGAAGCCTCTCAGGGAATGTTTGGCAACTGAATGTCATACTTCTGTTCTTTCGGATGTTAACTCGGGAGGTTCCAGAATGGAGCCGTCGCTTCATGTTGTGGTCGGTAGGCGGGGATTTGCCACTGTCACTGACACGGTGGCTCCCTTGAATGGCCTATGTCCCCTCTTATGTTTACAAAGTGCTTTCTTGCAGGCGGTCAGCCTATCAAGGCGGCCAGTTCTTTCCTCAGAAGCCAGCCGGAGAAGGGACGTGGCTTCCAGGTTACACAGAAGGTCAAGCAACAACCTCCCTGCCTCTTCAGAGCAGGGCTGGCTGACACATGACAGGCGTGCCCGGGGTCCCCGGAGGCCCCGAGCAGACATGACTAGTCAATCCCCGCATTCTTGCTAGATGAGCTCAGATGTCTTCCCAGAACCCTCACAGAGCACTCGGGGCCAGCACCCCATCACGTGGTGCTGACACGAGAGAGCCTGCGATCTTCCCTGCAGAGTGCTGCTCCCGCTGCCCGCCCGCTCCCACAGACCGCCGCCCTGCAACCGCGGCTCAGCCACAAGCAGAGCGCCTGTGCCGGGGCCTCCGTGCCGCTGAGTCACTGATCATTCAAAGGGGGACCAGAAGGGCAATGGTGAGGTGTCCGGAGCAGGACAGCAGTCTGCCCTCCACAGTCCAAGCCTTTTCTCGGAGGGTCCCTGCCCCCACCAGGGGACCCAGCTCCTCACTGTAAGCACTGATATCGCCCGAAGGCCTGATGGCTACATGTGCACGGAGGACAAAGGGTCTCTCCACCAGGGCGTGAGCTCCTTTAAGGCAGGCTTCCTCTGTCCATTCATCAAGTGTTTATTCAGGACCTAGTATTACGGGCAGGCTCAGGAGAGCCCGTGGACATAGACACAGACACGGCCTCGCCCTCACGTAGCGTAAGCCTCCCAGCAGGTCAGACCTGAGTCGGGTGACTGCACAGATAACTGTAAAATGGCAACTGCAGGAAGAACCGCAGAGCGCCTAGGACCGACCCGCCAGCGGGAGGATGAAGAGGCACCAAGTTGGCACGGAGAGAAGGGACAGCAGGCACAAAGGCGGGTGTCAGGAAGGAGAAGCTGAGCATGACAGCCAGAGGGGGCCAGCGTGGCGGCAGTGAGAGAGCGAGGGGAGGCGACATGCAAAAGGAGGCCCTCGAGGAGGGGGGACCGGTCCCTCGGGGCCCTGCAGGCCCTGAGAAGATAGATGCCTGGTCTCCCTTCGGCACAGCAGGAAGCCACTGGGCGGCACCCCTGCTCGGTGTCCCCAGCAGGGGGTGGGCGGTGCTCCCACGTGTCTGAGGTACGGATGCATCCCGTCAGTGAGGAAGGAAGGGGTGCACAGAGGGAAGGATTGAGCACAGTGGGGTGATGGACGTATTTGCATCCCAACCCCCACCTGCTTCCCCACTTGGGGATCTGGCGCAGGCCACATCTTCACTTCCGGTCTTTGGCATTCCCTGACTAAGTCAGCTAAGTTACGGCTCCGGCCAGTCTTATGGGTATTTCACTAGAGGCAGTTTTATGTTCAGTTTCTGCTTTTTTTCCTCTCCCCAACAGCTGGGTAATGGTCTCCAGCATCTTGAGTAAAGTTAGAAGACTTAGAATCGACTTGTTGTTTTCTTTCTCTATTAAAAGTATTAGTCGCGATTTATTGAGAATTCAGGGTTTACACTGATGACTCTCGTTAAAGGTCTTCCTTTATGTGGATTGTAACTTTTAGTGGGGCCTGTGGGTCCGAGCCTGCGGTTGGCCTGTAGGCTGCTGCGGGGCCTGTCGCCCTCCCTGGCTGCTGTCTTCTCCCCAGGACCACCCCCACCTCCTTCCCGGGAGGTGCAGGCGTGGAAATCTCGGTGGGACTTTTCAATGTCAGCCTCTCGCCAAGGAGCAGGCATTTGGGTGCCCACCCCCTGGCCGAGAGGCGCGGCCCTGCTTCCCCCGCCTCGGGCCTTTGCCGTGGGCAGAAAGCCTCACAGCTGTGAGCTCCTGGTCACACCGTCACACCCTTTATTTGCGGCTCTAGGACTCCCCATTCACTGGCTTGCATGTCTGACACCCCACTTGGCACATGACTTACTGCAGCTTTTAAACAGCCCTTTCTCCCTGGATTGACTGTCCGCCTCCATTCGGAAGGAGAAGGTTGGCTTCCAGGTGTTTGTGGGGGGAACGCTCCCGAGTGCCATGGTTTTGGGTCACAGGCTTCCTGCTCTTTGGGGTCACTCCCCTGCGTCTGGCCGGGAATGCAAGTGATGGGAAGGAACACACCGGAAGTCGCCGGAGACCTGGCTGAAGGAGGGAGTGTGCGCAGAGAAACCCCCTTTTAGTTCTGCCAATTCTTCCGGGGGTGGGAAATCGGGAAACTTCTACCTGGATCGCAGGCAAGGGAAGGTCGTTCGTCCAAACAGCCTAGAACGGGCTTCAGGACCGTACAGGTTTTCCCAGGTGGGTAGGGAGGTAGGGAAAGCACTTCTGGGGGCGATGTCTCCACATCTCTCTCTCCTCGCCCCACCCCCAAGTGTGTGTATCGCCCTCCTCTCCCCGTAGGTCTGACAGTCTCTGTAACCAAAGTCCCTCTCGCTACAGTTAAAGCCTCTGAGGGACCCGTTAAACTGGAATGAAGGATGGAGAAAACAGAACAGGCGAATTCCCTTTCCTTTTAAAGAGAACTATGGCTGGTGGGTATCACATGAATAAGCTCATCGGACTGTTATTACCAATCTGGGATGATCACGGGGAGAACAGTTGCGGGAATCCCTGTGAAAACCTTCCAGACTCCGCCGCCTGGGGAAGGCCGGTCCCAGCAGCTTCCTGCAGAGCGTGCGGCTCCCATTGTTACCCTGTATTTATAGACTGGGCTCCGCGAGAGCCCACCTCCTGCTGCTGCTGCTGGCTGAACGGCTCTTTAACACAATCCCGCTAGAGGAGGAGAAGGCCATGGTTAGCAGAGCGTGGCAGAGGAAGGGACAGGGAGGGGCCGGCCGGCCACTGCAGGAGTCACCTGACCCTCTGCAAAGGGGCACCCATTAGCAACCTCAGAGCCCTTCGTTCCCTGTCAGGCTTCCCACAGTGAGCGGCACCCACTTTGCCACAATGGGGACAGGATTTATCCTCTGGCCGGCTGCCTCCACCCACCCTCAATTCTGAGCCCTCAATGGTGTCACTCGCCATTGGTTATGGCACAGGTGCCGCCTGCCACCCCGGCGAGGGTGTTCTTGCAATTACCTTGTTTCCTTGGCCACCCCCCCCCCCCCCCCCGCCGGGGGGGGGGCGTCCCC
>NW_005359478.1:1683364-1699341 GCF_000412655.1 Myotis brandtii | reverse complement strand
CCCCCCCCCCCCCAGGCTCAGGGGAAGGCTGCTCTGCTAGACAGGATGTTACAGACAGGTTGGCAGATGAGGTGATGGCTGAGGGGCTGGCGTGACGCCCGAAGGCACGCCGGTCAGCTCTGGGGAGAGGTTTGGCTCTTCCTCCGGACTTCATGCAAACAGCAGAGAAGTGTAAAAAGGCTCATAACCCCGCTCATGCGGCAAACGAAGGACACACGGTCACTTTAAGCCACGGGAGAGGCATGGAGTCAATCTCAAGTTAGAGGGGCCTCCAGTTATTTGTAAAATTAACATCAGGGTCCCCCGTTCCCTTTTGAGATCCATTTTTGTTAAAAAAATTTTTTTAAATCCTTATCGGAGGATATGCTTTTATGGATTTTATCGAGAGAGGAAGGAAGGGAGAGAAACAACAATGTGAGAGAGGAACATCGATCAGTTGCCTACCTGCGGGGATCGAACCTGCAACCTTTTGGTGTGGGGGTGGATGCTCCAGCCACTGAGCTGCACCAGCCAGGGCTTTCGAGATCCCTTTGGAGAGTGGGTGACAACCCCCCGTTCACCACAGTGGCGACTGCATGTGGTCTCGTCCCATCTGCCTCACCCACTCTCGATCCTCCATGCTTTTATTGTTTTTGTCTTTTAACGAAGCTTGGGGGTAGCTGTTTCATTGCCAGTGTGTCAGGCTTCTAGAAGTGCCCACCCTCAGCCGGGGCAGCAGGACAATCACCGGTTCAACCTGTTCAGCCGTCACAGGCAGACATCTGTCGAGCCCCTGCTCGCACCAGCCACGGAAGGGACGGCACTGACCCCTGCGCTGCAAGAGCTCTCAGCTTAAAGTGAGCGTTTTCTGTAAAAAATGGTGATAAAATACACGACATACAATGTACCATGTTAGCAATTTGTTGTTGTTAATCCTCACCCGAGGCTATACTTCCTATTGTTCTTTTAGAGAGAGTGGAAAAGAGCGGGGAGGAGAGAGAGAGAAATATACGGCCCACCTGTGACCTTTTGGGGCTTGGGCCGATGCTCTAACCACTGAGCAACGCTGGCCAGGGCCCATCCTAACCATATTAAGTGGACAGACAGTTCAATAATGTTAGGTACAGTCACACTGTAGTGCAACCAATCTCCAGAGAAAAGAACGGCTTTTATCTTGCAAAACAGAAACTCTGCCCCCCATCTACTCCTCTACCAGCCCCCGGCAACCACCGTTCTATGAATTTGTCTCCTCTAGGGACCTCATAGAAGTGGAATCATACAGTATTTGACGTTTTAGTAACTGGCTCATTTTACTTAGCATCACACAAGGTTAGAGCATGTGTCAGAATTTTTCTTTCCTTTTCAAGGCCGAATAATAGTCCACTGTGTGTGTACACCACAGTTTACTTACCCGTTCGCCCACTGATAGACACGAGGGTTACTTCCGCCTTCCGGCTGTTGTGAACAGTGCTGCTATGAACACGGGTGTGCACGCACCTCTTTGGGATCCTGCTTTCTAGAGCGAGCGCTTGTAACCTGGGGCCCGTCACCTCCCTGAAACCACCTGCCAAATGTGGTGCCCACGTAGATCTTGTTCTGGGGAAGGCCAATCCACAGCTCCCAGGGGGTTTTCCGTGGGATCAGGACGCCCCGGGGTGTGGGCTTGCGGGGGACAGAGGCAGCACCTGCTTCCGACGGCCCGAGGCCCCTCCTGTCCTGGGCCCCCTCCGGCCGTGGGCGCTGAGGGCAGGAGCAGGTCCCCATGGCTCTCCCAGTGGGCTGCTTATCACCTGCTCGACCCTTGGTTGCTCGTGTGACTTCCTGGCGCCCAGTCTCCTCACCTGGAAGGTAGGGAGAATGACAGCCTCCTCCCAGAACTGTTGGGAACGTTAAACTAACAGCACAATGATCAAAAGCGTGGTGTGAGTGGGTGAATTATGGCCTCCAAACTATCCAGGCCCCAACCCCCGAAATCTGTGGCTATTGCCTTCTATGGCAAAAGGACCTTTGCAGATGTGGTCCAATCCCTGGATTTTCCCGGTGGGTCCCCAATGCGATCACAGGTGTCAAATCAAAGGGAGGTTTGACCACAGAAGAGGAAATAGGAGATGTGACAAATGAAGCCAGAGGTTGGAGTGATGGGAGGAAGGGCTGGGACACTAGGAATGCAGGCGCCTCTAGAGGCTGGAAACGAGAAAGAAACTACCTGAAACTCCCCCCCCCCCGCCCCCCCCCCCACTGGGATCCCCAAAAGTCAGCCCTCCTGACAACCTTGATATAGTCACACTGATTTCAGACTTGTAGCCTCCAGAACTGGAAGAAAATACATTTGTATTTTTTTTAAGTTACTAATTTTGTGCTAATCTGTTACAGCAGCGATAGGGAACTAATACCCATGGACTCTGGAGCCAGACTGCCTGGCTTTACCACTTCCCAGCTGTGTGGCCTTGGGCAAGTCACTTAACCTCCTCCTGCCTCAGTGTCTTCATCTTTAAATGGGGATGATACTAAGGTCCACCCCACAGCGCTGTTCGGAGGATTCAGGGAGTCGATGTTGGTAAAGCACTGAGCATAATGCTGGGAAGTACTGTCTACTTGTTCAGTAAGATGTCCCTGCGCGCCATGTGGCTGCGCCTGGCCCACAGGAGGCGATGGGACCGTGCCAGCTGACACTGCCGGTTTGATGGCTTCGGGATGCTCAGCAGAGCCCATTGAGTGGCTGGTGCCTTTCAGGACGACGGCTCGGTCCTAATAAAGCACAGATGCCGACGGCTGAGCTCCGGCGTCTGTCACGGTGAATGCCCCACGCTCTGCTCCCCCGTTTCCCTTGCAACATTAACAGCTGCTACTCCAAAACCACAGTCATGGTCAGAGAAGTTGGAGAAATTACATTTCAGAGCTGACTGGTTTCCTTGCCTTTAGGAATTCTCAGAACCTTTAACATGTGACTGAGCCGGCGGCATCTCATCGAGACATTTCCCAAACAGTGACCTGGGCCCCCGTGTTATGGCGCTTCCTGCGAGACTCGTGTTCAGCGGAAGTCCCTTCAGCGCAAGCCTGGGGGCCCCGGGCTCATAGAAGGGGAGGAAGGTAGACAGGCTATCTGAGCAGGAATATCAGCGTTTTCTTTGTCTGACCTTGGAACCGTCGAGAAAATATAGCGGCTGCTGCTGTATACACATGTGCCAGGCAGTCAAAGAATGGGGGACAGACCCCCCCCCCGATACCTTCAGGCCTGGGCCAGCCTCAGATGGAGGCACCCGAGCCCCCATCTCTCAGCCCCTACCCTGCCCCTCTGTTCCTGCCCTGGCTCAGACTCTTGTGGACTCCTCAGCCCCCAGGCCCACGGTCTAGCCAACCCCTCCCCCAGCTGCACCTTGGCCACCTCCAGGCTTAAGGCTACAGCTCCAAGCAGCCACGGTCTGCCTATTGCGGGACAGATTGGGAAAGAGGCGGTGGAGCCTTGGGAAGCAGGCTCAGATAGGCAATTGGGGGTCCTGGGTATTTGAAGGATGGATTACAAGGTGGAGGGTGGACAGGGCTCCTGGCTCCATGGGGAGAGGTGTGGCCAGAGGAGGGAGGGAGCACGGCCCTCAAGTGGGGAGGGGGCAGTGCCGGACCAGGGGTGGGCACCCGCCATGCGGTGTCGCAGGACCCTGAATTACAAGTCGCCGCCATCCTTTCTCTGCCCTTCGTTGCCAAGCTGGTCACTCTCACGGCCTTGTCTCTGTTTACTTCTCTTGACTTCTAACTCCCAGGTGGGCAGAAACTTGCATCCTAATCTCCGTCTGGCACTGCACAAGTCCCAGTGATGAGCGTGGCTTTCGGCGCCTGCCGTGTAAATGTGCACTCGAGGTGGGCCTTGAAATTAGTGTTTTTGTTCAATTTTCTTACATTCAAACTGTATTTCAGAAGGGCTAGGGAACAGGTAATGACATGGGCCTTGGTGGTGGTGAGGGGTGGGGGGTCGGGGGAGCTTTGTGAGATGAGCCCAGCAATTAACGTCATCCAGCCGGGCTGTGCTCACAAAATCCCCAGGTGGCGGCCCCCAGGGGCTCAGAAGCTCCGCGTAGAACATTACAGGGCGGGCAGAGGACCCAGGAGATCATTGTTCCTCCAAGAACAGCTGCGCTTAAAACACCCCCATTACGTTCCATAGCGGCTTTCCCCAGGACAATCCTCTTGGAAAAAAAAATACTTTATTGGGTTTTTCAAAATTACAAAAGCAATACGGGCTTGTTTTAACACAGAGATGTGTTCTGATTTTTCAGAAGAGAGTTAATCAATAGTTTCCCTGATTCCCACCCCCACGTCCCCAGAGGTTCCGGCATTACCCAGTTAGTGGCTAGCCAGAAGGCTTCACCACCTTTTGTGTGTGTGTGTGTGTGTGTGTGTGTGTGTGTGTGTCTCCACACAAAAACATGCGAACCTGTATGTCCATATATAGGGATTTAAAAAAATATGATGGTGTTTGTTTTGTTTTAAAAGAGGAATCACACTATACCAATTACACTGCAGTTTTCTCTTTTCACTTAATATAGACCATGAACATTTTCTAAGTCAATACAAATAGATCCACTTCATTTAAAAAAAACAGCCAATAACGTTCCACAGTATGAGGCCCATTCTTCAGTCAACTGTCTTCCCGTTGACGCGTATTCAGGCTGCTCCCAGGTTGGCGTGCTTTGTTTTCTTTGATTCTGAGCCGTTCTTATTAGCAGTTCCCTTCGGGTACTCTTTGGTTTCTTTCTCTATCTTGTGCCCGCGCTGCAAAAGACGGCGTCGCCTCGGGAGAACTATAGAAATGGCGAACAATGGAAGCGTTTTTCTTTACAGTCACACCGATGTCGTTTTGTCACCTTAACTTGTTTTCAGACTATTTGCCACCATGTACGCATGCAATTGGGCGGCCCCTTCCTTCAAAGAGCCCGTGGTCGTGTGGGCGCCCGGCACTGGGCACCGACAAGCAGGTGGGCAGGCCCTTCAGCCGGGAGTGGGGAGGACTCTGGGTTCCAATCCCGCCACCACCACTCACTTGCTGTGCAGCGTTGGGGACGTCGCTCATCGATAAAGCAGGGGAAGCAGCAGTAGGAGGTTCATGTAGAGGAAGGCGCTGTGGACCGAGCCGCAAGTGGGAACAACAGTGGGCTGACGTCGCTGTTTGCAGAGCCGCCTCCGCCGGGGGCCGGGGACTCCTCCGATGGTGTCAGCAGGTCCTTGAGCATGAGCTGAAGGGCACTTTAGTCAGCAGGGGGACAAGCAAACAGCCCCCACCCACCACTGGCACCTGGTCCGGACCTGGTCCTTCAGCACCCCAGTTTTTACAAGATCCAGAATCCTCCTTATGTTTGGTTGCCAAAACGCCCTCTGAGCCAGAGTTCAAGAACCCCTCTGCAGTGGCAAACAGGCCGGAGTTACAGCGGGTCAGGGGTCCGGCAGCCCCAGGGATCACACTGTTACCCCACAAGCAGTCAGCAGGATCCATCATGTGAAAACGAAATCAAAACTTACCAGACACGTCCTGGTGAGAAAATGGTCCTTCTCCCCCAAGACTTAGCAGGTGCCCAGACCCGCCCGACCTGCCACAGCACATAGAGGCCCAGAAGCACCCACTGGCCCAGCCTGAGGTGGGCAAACCACCTCGCACAGCCTGGGACCAGCACACAGTGGCCAAGACTGTGGACTTTGACACCCGTCTTCCCTGGCTTCAGAGCAGCGGTTCTCAACCTGTGGGTCGCGACGCCTTTGGCCGTCGAACGACCCTTTCACAGGGGTCGCCTAAGACCATCCTGCATATCAGATATTTACATTATGATTCATAACAGTAGCAACATGACAGTTATGAAGTAGCAACGAAAATAATTTTATGGTTGGGTCACAACATGAGGAACAGAAGGTTGAGAACCACTGCTTTAGAGCCTGCCCCTGATTAATTGTATGGCCTTTAGCAAATTACTTAATCTCTTTGAGGCTCAGTCTCTCCATCTGTATAATGGGAATAATAATATCCCCCTTAGAGCCCCGATTAAGACTAAATGAGACGATACCTGCAAAGCACACAGCACAGGGCCTGGTAGCCTGTGAGGCTGCACTCCCTCGTGTCTGATGGAGAGGTCACCTGCTCCCTCCCCTCCTCCCCTGAATCTGGGGCTCGTGCTCCAGACCTTCTGGCCATCCAGCTGCTGTGTGAGGATTGGCTTTGACGGCTCAGGGACAGGGGATCCCCAAGGAGACACTTCACCCTGTCTGGGGTTGGGAAGAGGCCAGCTAAGAGGTGTGAAAAGAAGATGCTTGGTCTGGATCTTCAAGAATGAGGGGCTCCCTCACGAAGAAGTTGAGAAGAGAGAACAGCTTGTACACACTCCAATGGACCGAAGTTCAGGGGTCAGGAGTAACTAGGTTTGGCTGTAATGAGGTGCCGGGTTGCGGTCGGGGTGGTGGATGGGGCTGTTCAGGAAAAGGCCCTTTTGCCAAGTACAGTGAAGAGGTTGGACTGGATCTGAATGCTCTGGGAGCCACGGAACGGCTCTGAGAAGGGAAGTAACACGGTTTGGTTGGCATTTTAGTAGCAGAGTGGAAGATGGATGGGGTGGGGCATGTTTCGATACCGGGGTGTGGCCACTATACCCCAAGCGTTGGATAGTGTCACCGTTGACACTACTGCTTCCAATAGAATTGGGCATGAACTCTCACCCACGGGTAGGGGGCCGAGTCTCTCCACAGGCCTCTGGGAGCTCTTGGGAACGTCCATTTCTCTCTCGGCAGCTCCTCTGATGAGCTGGCAAACTCTTGCTCCTGCTGAATTCTCCAGTTCCGTTCTGCACGTAGTGACCTCTGTGGCACCGGTCACCTCCTGGTCCCTTCATCCCCATGGGAACCATGATCAAGGCCTTTGGGTTAGGGGACTTTCTGTGGGTTGAGAGCAAGGGGAAGTGGTGACGTTGCTGATGGCACGATAAACAGCAGGGCATTGAACTTCTCATACTCTTGTTCTTGAAAGTTGCATGACTATTCTGCTGCTTCTAAGTGGACCCCATCCTCCCTCCTGTCTCGGGACTGGGCCCAGGTGCTCCTCGGCCATTCCCCCTTCGCAGTCCCCAACCTCCAATGTCCCTGTTCATTTCTGGGGCAGATCAATGGAGCCCCCTGTTGGTCTCCTCTGGCCCGACCCCAACGTCACCCAAAAGGAATCTTCTTCCTTAGCAAATACGCTTCGGTATGTGGGTGGCTCCTAAGCAAAGACGGTTCCTTCCCCGGTGGGAACTCCACCACCCGATCTACCCCGAGGGCGTGGGACGCGGAGGTTGGGAAGGATGATACCGGGATCATCTGTCTGTGGATGTGAAAGCAGCTGCCTTCGCTCCACACACAGACCGATCTGGATTGCTAACCCCTGTGCGGTGCAGACCCAGCCTACTCACTTAGATGTTGGTTCTGTGGTCAGTGAAGACTCTTGTGAAACAGGAGCATTTTGAAGAGTGAGCTTGAGGGGTTTTTTAAAGAATAAAACCAAGTAAAGTCCAAACTGGCTCGTCCCCAGCAGATGAGAGGACCTGGGGCCCGGGAGCTCATTGGATGCTGCCGGGCCCTGGGAAGTGGATCTACGCTCTCTGCATGTTCGTTTCTTCATTTGGAAAATGGGCAGAATATCACTTCCTTATGGAAGGTTTTAAGGTTTCAGTGAGACAGTATGTGCCAAATCGCCTGGCTTGGCCTGTAGCTGGGCTTTGGGGTAATTTTGACACATGAGGACTCTACTCTGGATTGAATTGTGTGTCCCCAAGTTCATATGTTGAAACGCTAACCCCCATGTGCCATATGTGGAGAAAGGATCTGCAGGAGGTCATTAAGATTCAAGGACATCACAAGATTGGCCTCATCTGACAGGACTGTGGCCTTCTAAGAAGAGAGAGCGAGATCTCTGCCGGGTGAGAACACGGAAACCGGACTTACCCACGCAGAGAGGGTCAGAGGCAGAAGGCTCTGTCCCCAGGGGTGCCGTGGTCAGGGATCAAGAAATGCTTGTTATGTGCGAGGAACACATTGGCTTCCTCAAATGCCATACCTCGGCTTCCATTCCCTAAGAACTGGGGACAGGGAAGGTTTGGGGTCACCACCGGTCTCTGGCTGTCCCAAACAAACTCCAGACTCAAGAGTCCCCACGGGTTCTCCTCACACTACAGGGGACCACAGGTGAACTCTGCCAGGGGCACGCAGGAGACCCGGCCTGGCCAGGCCCAGGAGCCACCGTGGGACATTACACATGGCCAAGCGCCATCTGGCTCAGTGAATCCCAGCAGTGTCAGATGGCGAGGATTTCTTCTTAGAAAGTCACAGAGCTGCCCTGCTGGCGTGGCTCAGTGGTTGAGCGTCAACCTATGAACCAGGAGGTCACGGTTCGGTTCCCGGGTTGCGGGCTCGATCCCTAGCATGTGGCGGGCAGGAGGCAATTGATCAATGACTCTCTCGCATCACTGATGTTTCTATTTCTCTCTCTCTCTCCCATCCTCTCTGAAAGCAATAAAAATATATTAAAAATAAAAGCGTGTTTAGAAAGTCACAGAGCTGGCTAGCATGGATCCCAGGCCTCTGAGTCTTATGGTGGAATCATAATCTTTTTGGTGACAGCCCACTTACTTGCTGGCCTCCCTTAGAGGGACCTTTTTCTACCTTTGGTCCTCCCCCCTCCTCCTTTTTTTCAGCTAGTTCCAGGTGCATTTGCTGACTGGAAATTTTATGTTAACCATTACTGCAAACCCAGGAGTTCATTTCATCACTGGCAATCAGCTCTTGTCCTCAGGGAAACCTAATTAGGTATTACAGGACTTTTGATGTCGTTTCCATGGAAACCTCTGTAGTAATCGTGTACATGCAGAATATGTGCTCCAGGGAGTTTGAAAAAATAAATATATTGTTACTGGATTTCAAGAAAATCTTTAATTTTTTTTCTTTTGATTTTTTTCTGCATACATACAGACATATATATACTAATGATGGAAATGTTCCCTGGAGTTTTTCTCTCACAGAGAGGGAACAATAGAGAACACAAAAGGCCCTTTCCATGTTCTCTCCTGTAATTAAAAAAAAAATTCCATAGTCGCACAAGAATGAAAGTTTTTCAGATTGGCCACATTGTCTAAAGCAGGATCTCTCCTAATAGCCGAGAACATGTTAATTAAAGAAATGGCTTAAATAAAGAACCTGAAAGGCCACGGGCTTGCAAAATGGAATGGGGGAAACGAGTGAATCCAACATGTCAACTCCAAACTCATTTACCAAGAAAGGAGAAAAGCGAGGCGGATCCTGTGTGCGTCCACGGAGAACGCCAGGCTCACAGGGGCTGGTGCTCAGCCCTCCATCAGGTTGGCACCGGAGGTGCCAGGATGGTTGTCTCCCTGTGAAGACAGCCTGTCCCGGGCCCTGAAGCGAACGCACGGTGGGCTCCGGACATCCCACTAGAACTGACCTGTCTTCAGGTGACCGGACAGGGGGCCTGCAGAGTTGGCCCCCACAGGGAGCTGTGAGAAACGCTAAAAGGGAAGCATTCAGACCTGGCAGATAGAAGGGCCCAGGAGACGAGAGAGAGAGAGAGAGAGAGAACCTGTTACACACCCATGTGCCACAGCTATAACCCCAGGGTTTCTGGAGAATCCTTAAATAACTGAAGTTGTTTTCTTTGATACCTCTAGTCGGCTATTCAAGGATGGAATGCCCACAACTGACCTCTTTGCTAGCTGCCAGCTAATCAATTTCTCCCAACATTTCTCAACAGATTCACTGTTCCTTGAGTCCCTGCCGTTTCTCTCTCCCCTACACTCAGTAAATTCTGTTGTGCCTTTGTTCCCTGGTTCAATCTACCAACTGACTTCCTCACACGTGAGAAACACTTTGCTTGCAAAATCACTCAATGGCCTGCAAAATACCTTTTTAAACCCTTTCATATACAAAAGGCTGTGGCCACTGGGTAGGGGCAGCTGGCACACCTGTTGGTCATGACCTCCTCCCCCTCTAGTTACCCAGTTACTGGAGAAAGACCGACCAGCCCTGACTAGTCAACAGTGTGAGAGTGGGAGGGTGAAGGTGGGAGTTCCTTCTAGAGCAGCGGTTCTCGACCTGTGGGTCGCGACCCCTTTGGGGGTGGAACGACCCTTTCACATATATAACGCATATATAATTACATATTGTTTTTGTGATTAATCACTATGCTTTAATTATGTTCAATTTGTAACAATGAAAATACATCCTGCATATCAGATATTTACATTATGATTCATAACAGTAGCAAAATTACAGTTATGAAGTAGCAACGAAAATAATTTTGTGGTTGGGGGTCACCACAACATGAGGAACTGTATTAAAGGGTCGTGGATTAGGAAGGCTGAGAACCACTGTTCTAGAGGCTAAGGCAGGGGTGGGCAAACTTTTTGACTCGAGGGCCACAATGGGTTCTTAAACTGGACCGGAGGGCCGGAACAAAAGCATGGATGGAGTGTTTGTGTGAACTAATATAAATTCAAAGTAAACATCATTACATAAAAGGGTACGGTCTTTTTTTTTTTTAGTTTTATTCATTTCAAACGGGCCAGATCCGGCCCGCGGGCCGTAGTTTGCCCACGGCTGGGCTACGGCATGAGAAGCTAAAAGGGAAATGTGGGTCCAATCACCCAACTCTTCTAATACACGTGCTAAGAAAGTGCATGAGCTAGTTTTGGTATGCATTAATGTTTTGTTTGTTGCTGGTTTTTAATCCTCACTTGAGAACATACTGAGAGAGAGAGAGAGACAGACAGACAGACAGACAGACACTCCCAGACTGGGGAATCAAACCCAAAATCCAGATGTGTACACTAACCAGGAATCAAACCAGCAACTTTTCGGTGCTGTTATGCATTCAGTTTGTTACATAACAAAGTACCCTGAGAGTTAATGGCTTAAAACAATAGTCATTTAGCTCACGGTGTGGGTCAGTTCTGTTGTTCTCACGTGAGGCGCGCTTCTGCCATGCAGCTGGCGGAGACGGCCTCACTCGCAGGCCTGGCTGGAAACTGGGCCACGTGTCCACAGTGAGCTCCACTGCAGAGGCACTTTTCAAACCTCTGCTGCATCACATGTTCTGATGTCCCATTGGCCAGAGCAAGGCACGCGGCCAAGTTCAGATTCAATGCACTGTACCTCTTGCCAAGAGAGGCAAAGTCACATGTGAAGAAGCCAACAAACCGATGGGAGGACGCTGTGGCCACTTGGGTGAGCCACCACACCCATCAGGTGTGTCTGATGGGCCTAAGTGGAGCTACCTGAAATTATGAGCTGATTCGTGGGAGATGGGTCTGATTCATAATGATATCACCACAGGATCCTCACCTAGTTGCTGCTTTCTTATTGAGGTCTAATTGACAAGTAAAACTGTATATATTTAAGGTGTGCAATGTGATAATTTCACATACATATACCTTGTGAAGTGCTTGGTCACCACAATCAAGTTCATGAACACATCCATCACTTCACATCATGACCTTTGCTGTGTGTGAGAACACAAGATGTACTCTCTTAGCAAATTTCAAGGGCTAGTTGGTTCTTATTAATTGTCTTTATTGAGTGGAGTTGAACTGAATTGAGTTGGTTCTCCTTTCTAATTATAAGCTCCTTGGAGGCAAGTTTGAAATTGCTCTAGCACATACAATCTCCTTCCCACTCGTGGGCTGAAACCTTACGGGCTCTCAGCTAAGGGGTAGGAGGATGAGGTCTGGCACCAGCTCTGTGTAGGGCACTCTCGGGGGAAAGTGTGGGGCTTGCAGGAGACCACAAGCCCTGGCACCGAAGCATCTTCAAGCTGACCTTACCCCCCATGCGTGAAATCATTGCTTTAGGCTCAGGAGGCAGGAAGGCTCAGAAACCTGCAGAATGTGGCTTTCCCTCCCCACCCAGGGAAGCCAGCACACAAGGGCAAACCCAGGCCAGGCCCGGAGGAACCTTGTCTGCCAGGCCCCGGCCTCTGGGGCTTCTGCTCCGTGATAGCCCGGACATGCCACATCCTGTCCACCTCATCTTGGCTCTTGTCCAAAACTCATCAGGGCAAACAGTCGGCTGCTGTAGAACCAGGGCTGGGAGGATGGCTAAGACCAAATGTAGGGGGCAGCCCTTTCTTGGAGCTGCTTGCACAGCCCCCCTCACTCCTCTGGTGCAGCGCTACTCGAGATCCTGGTTCTAGATGAACTCCAGAGCTTCCTCAGGCTGAGGCGGGACAGCTTATCCAGATGGGACCCCTCTCTGGGAAGAGGAAGATGTCCTTCCCATGGCGTAAGCTGAGTCGTCAGGGACTTCTCTGGTCATAGGCTTAGGGGTGAGCTTTCTTTATATGACGCAGTCATATTCCCTACTTTATTCACTAGAACTCTACTCACTGCCCACTGTGGGCCAGGCACAGGCTCGGGCACTGGGGAGAGGTGAGACGAGCCAGGCGTGGGTCCTGGCTCCGTACAGCGCACGTACCCCGAGAACATTCATGTGGGAGGCACCAAGCCAGACGGGCTGCCTAAGACTACAGAATTGTGGCCCTGGCCCGTGTGGCTCAGTTGGTGGGAGTGTCATCCTGTATACCAAAAGGTTGCCGGTTCGATTCCCGGTCAGGACACATACCTAGGTTTTGGGTTCAATCTCCAATCGGTGTGTACCTCACATCGATGTTGCTCTTTCTCTCTTTCTCTTTCTCTCTGTTTCCCCCCTCCCTCCCCTCTTTCTAAAATCAATAAGCATATCCTCAGGTGAGGAAAAAAAAAATAGGCACCTTAGAGCAGAAGACACCTCCTCAGACCCAGCCCTCATTCCTTAGAGGAGGAGACGGAGCCCAAGAGAGGGAGTGTAGACATCTGGAGACAGTAAGTGGCAGTTATTCAGTCACTAGACAAGCATTCACTGAACACCTCCTGTGTATTAAGATCTGGGCTGGGCACTGGCGACACCACAGGGGAACAAGGAAGACACAGTCCCTGTCCTTTTGCCAGTTCAGCTGTGACCGGTGAGTCCCCATCCAGGTCACACTTCAGAACCAGCTGGGGAGCTTTAGGAAAAACCCCAAGGCCGGGGCCTGATGCCGAGATCCAGACTTGCCTGGTCTGGGCGGCCCGGGCACGGGTGTTTTAAACACGTTCTCCAAGTGGTTCTCGTATGCAGCCAGGTCGAGAGCCCCTGCTCTGGGGGAGAGACAGACGAAAACCGAGCGAACAGGAGAACAGTCACAGCTGAGATTTGTGATTTATAAGGAGCAGGATGCGGACGGAGTGAGGACACAGCAGGGCGGGGTGTCTGTCATCTGATCTGCTTAGAGAGCTGGGCTTCCGAGGGTCCAGTGGGAACAGGCACAGGATGGTCTCCTATGAGACAGCAATAGAATCTTCTGGCACATCCTGCCCACCCTGCAGACCCACAAATCCCTGCCCGGGAGCCCCGCCAAGCAGAGGCTCTTAATCTGCAACACACACTGGCTACCTGCCATTCACACCCCCAACCCCACCCGAAACACCCCTCCACACACTGTTTGTGAATTGTCCCCAGGGCAGCGGCTTAATAATCCCTGTCCTTTTCAGCGTCGTTGGGAAAGCACATTCCCTCTTGCAATCTGGGATATTGGATCCTACTGCTAATCCCATGAGTGAGCAGGGTCAAGGTCAATAGTGCCGTGATGGAGATGTGGAAACAGGCTCAGAGGAGCCCCGTGCCCCACCCAAGGTCACATGGCTGATCTGGAAGTGTGAGCCCTCAGTCCAGCTCACCAGCCTCTAACCCCACTCTGCACGTTGCCCCGCCCACATTGCACCAGGAAACCGAAACCGAAGCAGGCGCCTGAGGGGCCGTGGCCACACCACCCTGATCCAGAACCTTCCTGTCAGGTCGGGCAGTGATGACGCATCCTCCCTTTAACTTGATGGCTTACAATCTCGTTCCCCATCAGGACTCCAAGGCATCTGTGACTCCTTGCTTCGGTTCCTGCCCAGAGTGAACCCAGTTACCATAGTAACCTCGTGCAGTTCTTTATAATAGAGAGGGTTGGTGGTTTTCATTTTGTGTTTGAAGGGTTTGTCCAGCAGTTACGCGGCCCTGGCTTGGCCTGTTGGCGGCAGTTAGGAGCAGCGGGAACCCTCGGGGCAGCCATGAGGTCCTTTCTGTTTCCACAGATGGTGGACACCTGTGTCTGGGAACACCCACCCGCCATCCACTGGGGCAGGAGGTGGGGAATCTAGGCCTTGTGCTGTATTGGGTGCCCTCTCCTGTTTCTAGATCACACCTTCCTAGTTAGAGCCACCTGAGCCACGGGGACCCCTCGGCCAGTTGCTCCCATAGTTCCCCTCCGTGACTCTCATGCTCAGAACCGTGTTGCTCAGTCCTCAGTCCCACCCTGGGGACCTCCTGGAGAGCCCAGTCTGGGCCCTTCCTCGTACGTGAACCCAGTGCAGGTCCGGGCCAGGCACAAGGCCGGTGCTCAGTAAATGCTTGTTCCGTGTCATGAAGGTTAGGGCTGGGAGGAAGTTTGGACATCCCCGAGTCCAGCCCTTATTTTATAGGAAGGCGGAGACCCACCCATGAGCAAAGCTACAAATGACAATAGCTCAGACTTACAGAGTGTGTGCCGGGCGCCAGACCGGAGTCTACGCACTCTGTACATACGAGCCCATTGCAGCTCCCAGCGGCCACAGGTCTTATCACCGTCCCCAGATCGGCACCCCAGGCACCGAGAGGTTCAGAGAGGTACCCGAGATCGCAGAGCTAGTGAGTGTTCCGGCCAGGATCCAGACCCAGGCAGTTCCTCTCCCGGACCCGCCGTTAGCACCTGCTGCTCTGTGCGGGGGCAGCACTGCCCACAAGCACCGTGGGTCCCTCTCCGACGGGGCAGGGAGCCGGGGCCAGCCTGCGTCGCTCACTCACGGCGGAAACGTAACTTTTCATCTCCAGGTCCCCCTCTAGGGCTGAGCTCAGGGCTTGGCAGGAGCTTAGGGACCTGGTTTTATTCATTTGTTTATTTAAAAAATATTTTTAAAATTGATTTGAGAGAGAGAGGAAGGGAGAAGGAGAGAGAGAGAAAAACATTGGTGTGAGAGAGGAACATGGATGGGCTGCCTCCTGCACGCCCCCTACTGGGGAGGGAGCCCTCAACCCGCGCAGGTGCCCTGACGGGGAACCAAACCTCTGGGTGCAGGGATTTATCCCCAACCACGGAGCCACGCGCTGGGCAGGGACCTGGTTTTAGTACAAATGACCTCTTCTTCCTTCTCCTCATGAAATAGCCAGTTTGAGGGCACCTCCTAGCAGGACGGGACCTTGGGAAGCAATTTACAGAAATGGAGGCATTTCTCAGCCAGGTCTCCCCACGCCCCGTCCAGGGCGCTCACCACACAAGCGAGGGGTCCGGAGAGGGCCCCGAGGTGGGTCAGCTGCCCGTCCGTCCGTCCTCCCTCGCGCCCCGTGGGCTCTGCGTCTTGGCCACAACTAATGGGCTGTCCGCTCCCGCAGCTCTTCGTGATCGACAACGGTGCGGATGACTGGCGGATAGCCATGACCTACGAGCGCATCCTCTACATCAGTCTGGAGATGCTGGTGTGCGCCATCCACCCCATCCCCGGCGAGTACAAGTTCTTCTGGACGGCTCGCCTGGCCTTCTCCTACACGCCCTCGCGGGCGGAGGCCGACGTGGACATCATCCTGTCCATCCCCATGTTCCTGCGCCTGTACCTGATCGCGCGCGTCATGCTGCTGCACAGCAAGCTCTTCACCGACGCCTCGTCGCGCAGCATCGGGGCGCTCAACAAGATCAACTTCAACACGCGCTTCGTCATGAAGACGCTCATGACCATCTGCCCGGGCACCGTGCTGCTGGTGTTCAGCATCTCGCTGTGGATCATCGCGGCCTGGACCGTCCGCGTCTGTGAAAGGTATTCCGGCGGGTCGCGCTCTCCACTCAGCCCCTGTCTCCCGAGCACAGAGCCCTCCTGGGGTAGGGGAGGGAG
>NW_005359478.1:1680518-1683168 GCF_000412655.1 Myotis brandtii | reverse complement strand
GGCGCCAGGATGTGTATGCCTGAGGGAGGAGGTGGTCACTGCCCACACACCTCCAAGGAGAAAATGGGGAGGGCCCAGCCAGGCCGAATGCGAACTGCACCGTGGAAATACTGCCGCCGAGGTAAGCTGGGGAAAATGCATGTGTAAAATAACTCGTTCTCTGCTCCCGCTTTGTAAACCAAAGTGTATCAACGCGTCTGACACCCACCGTTAGCCTTTCTCGGGTATAACGCTGCAACTTTTGAATCCTCTCTTCCTGTTGGAGATGAACTATGCTCACCTGTTGAAGGCTTGAGAAGTCCTGCAGCAATGAAACGGGTTCGATTTTGTTGAGCCCCGATTTTCTCAAAAGTATTTGCCCAGGAACCCTTTTCAGCGGGTGACACTGTTGACGCTTCACTAAGCAAAAGGTGGGGCCACAGACCAGCAGCGGCCACGGCGGCGGCCCTGGGAACTTGTTAGGGTGCGGAATCTCAGGCCTCAGCTCAGAACCACTGAGTGGAATTTGCATTTTAACAAGTTCCCCGGGTGATCTGTAAGCACCTTACCATGTGAGAAGCCCTGTGCTGGCGGAACATAGTTTGGGAAACATTGTTTTAAGGAGGCTGGTGGTTGGGCAGTGACTCAGGGAGGCAGCTGGTGGGAGAGCAGGGGCCCCTGGCGACACCTCCCCATTCCAGGCTGACCCCGGATGTTCATTTTCACCTGATCTCGCATGTGGCGTCTGAACACCTGGGTTAGAAACCTGTTTCTATGTAGTTGCAAGACCCTTGGAACGTCACTTAGCATCTCTGGCTCTAATGTTCTTATTTTAAAATGAGGATCCTGAGATAAAAGGGAGATGTGCTCACTCGAGAGGTTAGTTTTGCTATGTGGGGGGGCTTGCTCAAACCTCTGGTGTGATTTGCACGGATCCTGGTAGTCGCCCTTAATTCGTCAGCGCACACAATTGTACTGCTTCTCTTAGCAGTGGTTCTCAACCTTCTGGCCCTTTAAATACAGTTCCTCATGTGGTGACCCAACCATAAAATTATTTTCGTTGCTACTTCATAACTGTAATGTTGCTGTTATGAATCGTAATGTAAACATCTGATATGCAGGATGGTCTTAGGCGACCCCTGTGAAAGGGTCGTTCGACCGCCAAAGGGGTTGTGACCCACAGGTTGAGAACCGCTGTTTTAAGAGACCAAGCGAATTCTTTTAGAAACCAGCTTACGTGACCATTGTCCTCTCCCAGCGTCAGATAATAAGCAAGATGGGCAGGAGCCTCGAGACAGGAGCTCACCCACCCGAGCCCGGACAGAGTCGGGATGAGGGGCTGCTCTGGGGGACCAGCGCATTGGACTGGGGTGGGAGGGTCATGTGGGCAGCATGACCTTGATCCGTCATCCTGATCTGATTAAGGTTCTGTCACCTTAGACTTCAGAGAAGGTCAATGACTTGCCCAAGGTCACATCGCAGCATGACAGGTTCTAGGACAGTGATGGCGAACCTATTGAGCTCAGCGTGTCAGCATTTTGAAAAACCCTAACTTAACTCTGGTGCCGTGTCACATATAGAAATTTTTTGATATTTGCAACCATAGTAAAACAGACTTATATTTTTGATATTTATTTTATATGTTTAAATGCCATTTAACAAAGAAAAATCAACCAAAAAAATGAGTTCGCGTGTCATAGGTTCGCCATCACGGTGCTAGGACAACTTCCGCCTGCACCTGGACGGAGCAGGGCCGGTTCCCATTCCCCGGGGCTTCCCTCAGCCTGCCGCCTGGTTGTACACACACTCTTCTGAAGTTGCTATGGAGACCCCGCTTCAGCGAGACGCCTTTTGAAAGACATTTCTTATGTCTAGGGCTGGCTCTGATGTGACGATAGAGGTTTTTCGCATTTTCTCCTTCCAGGAAGGGAGGGGACTTGGTAATCACCCAGAACAGGCCGCCCGCGGTTGGGAGGGCAGCAGCCGGCGGCTGGGAAGGCACCGACAGCAGCAGGCTTGTTTTGCTTGGACCCCAGTGAGGCATTACGTCATGGCTTCCCAGGCCTGACCGTCGTGGCCCTCTGGGATTCTCCTGGCCGCCCAGAGCCCATCTGAGGAACCTCCTCATTAAACACTGTCACACGCCCAGCAGCCTGGCTGGTGGAGGGACCTTCCACAGCCCCGGTCCCCAGGCGGCAGGTGGGGGCAGCAACCTTCCAGGCGCGCCCTGGGGAGAGGCCCGCCAGCTCCCAGGTGTGTGTTTATCTCCCGGAGGCGCAGCAGGGCCTCCCGGATGCTGATGAAGTGGGCTGAGCCCAGTTTTGTAAATGGCCTGCCAGCCTGTGGACTGCTCCCCGCTGAGGCTTGAGGTTGTACACATGGGCTGTCTCCGGATCTCTGGCCTGTCACCAGGTCTCTGGTGATGAGGTTATGAATTTTCATCTTTTTCTGGATATTTGCATTATAATGAGAAGTGTGAGTCTGGAGACCTGGCCCCTAGAACGGGAGAAGAACAATCAGTGGCCCATTCTTTCTCTCATTAAAATAGAGCCACCCCCCTCCCCGCCCCACATAAGGGAGATGGAAAGAGGTTTCCTTCCACTCGCTTCTGCCTCCATCTCAGACACTCAGCTCTGCACCAACCAGAAGGCAGGGAGCAAGAGCCTCCCTC
>NW_005359478.1:1677857-1680392 GCF_000412655.1 Myotis brandtii | reverse complement strand
TGAGCCCCCAAGTAGGGCTTGTGAGAGGAGTCCCGAGAACCAGGGGCTGAGGACTGTAGTTTCTCATGGCCGCTTGTATTTGAGGCACGACCTCCAATGTGGACCACAGGCGGGGAACCCAGAAGGGGGAGAAATGATCAGAACTTCTAGTTATAGTTATTTTTATCTAAAAAATTAGCACTGCTAATATTTTAATATGCAGTAATACGTGGGTGTCATTGAGGATGAACATACATGTAGCAGGAGGAGAGTGCGTGCTCAAAAAATGTGCCCAGTAGGAATCTACGAGTTTAAAGGTCGTAAACTACTGGTTTGGAGGGTCAGAGGCCTCGTTCCTGAGGACTGTATCCTGCCACATTGGACGAAGCCTGCTAGACCCAGAACCCTGCCCTCTAGTTAGAGGAAGAAGTCCGCACCCTGTAGGGCAGAGGAGCTGCCTCGGGCAATCCTGCGGCCCAGTGCCAGCCCTGGACAGATCACTGTAATTCAAAGATGAATTTCACCGCAGGGGGTGGGAGGAAAGTGAGGAAGGGAGAGAGGACATGAGGGGAGGGGATCCTAAGGAGGCCTTTGAAACAGACCTGCAGCGTTAGGAAAGAGGGAAATAATCCTGGAGATGCGGGAGAGTGTATAATTATGAGGAACAAAAAGCAACCTCAGGAGATTGGTGGGCATCCCTCACAGGGAACAAGCAGATGTGGGCTCTGTGATGGAGAGGGTGGGGAGATGGGGAAGGAGAACGTGTCCATCTCACACAAGCACGGGGTTCCAGAAAACTGAAATTGTTTTAGCAGAAAGAAAACCCACATCGGGGGCACTGAATTGTTAAGAAGGTGGAGGACCAACTCCAAAGTTCTCTCTGAATGTAGAAGACAAGAACAAAGACATGAGAGAAGAGGGTGAATGGCACCGAACTGAAGGCTATAGAATTAAGACCAAATCCAAGAATTAGAGTTCGTTTTGGAGGAAGAAACCAGAATAATTTGGATAAAAGCGTCATCAAGAACATGCACGAAGAAAACTTTTCCAGAAGTGGCCAGCGGAGGGGTAGTGGGGAGGTTAAGATCAGGCAGATCAGAAAGGCTTTCCGTTTTCCAGTTAGAATGGGGTGGGGCGGGGGGGCTGGAAAATTTTCTGAATCATGAGGTTAAGCGATCTAGAAGCACGCAGACAACACAATGCAGACTTTTCCTCAGGAACCCTAAGTCCCAGGAGACATGGGGGTTGCAAACCCTCTAATTAAAAAGTTGAGAGAGAAGGTTAGAAAGGATTAGTAGAAGCATGCTAAAGTCATCATCTTAGGCAGAAGAGAATTTAAATAGCCTTATCCCTAGATTGTAATAATCAGAGCAGTATAATTTAAATCACTTTTAAACCTAAAGGTAACCACAGATAGAATTTTTAAAGTATAACAATATTGATAACAATAGCACCAGCCAGGTATTATTTCACTTAATCCATACCACAGCTCTGTGAGGTGCAGGGGTTAGTATGATCTCCATTCCACATGCGGGGAAACTGAGGCACAGAGAGGTTAAGCAGCGTGCTTTGGGTCACAGAGCCAGGGTGCGGCAGACCGGAGGCCCCGGCAGCCTGCCTGAAAGCCTCGCTTTTATCTTCCCCGAGAATGTGTACTTTCCACATCGCTGGCTGAGACACACAAACATCAGACAGCAAAATGAAGGAAGTAGGAAGGAAGAATTTAAAAACGGAATGCATGAAACAATGAGAGAAAACCAAACTTAACATTTATAACAATCAACAAAATTTTTTCCTCCCGTTAGAAGACAATGCCTCTCACTTAAAGAGGACTTAAAGGCAAAATTTAATTTCATGCTGTTTACCAAAGAGGTACCCTAAATGGAAGAACCAAGAAAAATAAATGAATACCAAAGATTTATTAGGTAAGGGCAACTGAGTAGAAATCATCATTTTAAATCAAGTTGAATTCAAAGCAAAAACCATTAAATGATCCAAAGGAAGCATTTTAATAGAAATAAAAAGACCAAACAGTAAAACTTCAAACTTTTATGTAAGAATAAATAAGGAAGTTGAGAATCTGAATTATAAAATGTCTTAATTAACTGATAAATATTGAACTTTGTGGCCTATAAACAAATAATGCATCTCCTTTTTAAGCGCCCACGGAACACAGACAAAAGTCAGTTAACTGCTTAGCCACACATTTCAAAACATCAGAAGAAAAAAATTCAGATATATTCTCTAACTACAAGGCCATAAAACTCCAACTTAAAAAAAAAACCTCTGGGGGAATTTTTAAAGCAATCTCCTCAATTACAACTTGGTCAAAAGAGAATCATTCAAACTACTATTTAAAAGATTACAAGGAGCCCAACTGGTGTGGCTCAGTGGAACCAAAAGGTCAAGGTTCCATTGGGCTGATTCCCAGTCAGGGTATGTGCCTGAGTCTTGGCCTCTTGATCCTCAGTAAGGGGGGGGGGGGGGGGGGGGGGGGGGGGGGGGGGGGGGGGATGCCCAGCCCGTGTGGCTCAGTGGGTGAGCATCGTCCCATAC
>NW_005359478.1:1672361-1677834 GCF_000412655.1 Myotis brandtii | reverse complement strand
AGGAAGGGGGGGGGGGGGGCGGCAGGAGGCAGCCAATCAGTGATTCTCTCTCATCATTGATGCTTCTATCTCTCAGTCCCTCTCCCTTTCTCTCTGAAATCAATAAAAATGTATCTAGAAAGAAAAACAAAAAAGATTACAATGACAACTCTGTATGTCAAAACTCAGGGTGTGACCAAAGTTGTATTCAGATGAAAAATATCCTTAAAGTTTTTCAGTTAAAAAAAAAAAAAGCATGAAAATAAATTGAATTCATTAAAAGAACTAAACAAACTTTAGGAGAGCAGATTAAGTTTATAACACAAAGACAGGAATTAATGGATTTAAAAACAGAAAAACAGAATTTGTAAATCTAAACCATACCGATGTCTAATAAAGCTAATCAAGAAAAAAAGGAAACACAAACAGTACTAGAAATTTTAAAGGG
Organism: Myotis brandtii; assembly: GCF_000412655.1. Taxonomy (NCBI): domain Eukaryota; kingdom Metazoa; phylum Chordata; class Mammalia; order Chiroptera; family Vespertilionidae; genus Myotis; species Myotis brandtii. The sequence continues at coordinate 1,677,407 of NW_005359478.1, read as the reverse complement.
GAATAGCACTTTTTTTTCTTAAAATATGTTTTTGTTGATTTTAGAGAAAGAGGAAGGGAGAGATGGAAACTGATTGGCTGCCTCCTGCACGCCCCCCACTGGGGACAGAGTCTGAAACCCAGGCATGTGCTCTGACTGGGCATCAAGCGATTGACCTCTCAGTGCATGGGACGATGCTCAACCAACGGAGCCACACCAGCCAGGGCACTTAGAGAAGAACAACAAGGGGAACTTTCTCTACTTGATATTAAAATGTGTTATAAAACTCAAGTAATGAAGTCCCTGTGGCACTACTGGAAAATCAGTAATAGCAGATCAATGAAACCTAATGGAAAACTCTGAAATAAACCCTAGTCTGTAAGAACCCAACATATGAGAAAGAAAACCAATTAGGAAGCAATAGATTATTCAATAAATGTTAATGGGGAGGTAGGATATCTGGATTAAAAAATCAAATTAGAACCCCATCTCTCACCAGCCACCAAAATAAATTCCCGTAGAGTCAGATATAAAAGAAGAACTATGAGCAAGCTCTAGAAAACAAAGTGAATATTTAATCAATTCTGAGACGGGTAAGAATTGGTAAGCATAACATGTCAGAAGAGAAAGAACCTGGAGGAAAAGCCTGGTGTATTTGATAACATCATATATACAATTTTAGGTTTCCGTCCAGAAATGTAAACTTATTTAAAAAGTAGATGTTACACTAGGAAAAATATTTGCTGCAAACATGACAAGAGGTAAATATCCCTATTACACAAAGCTGTCTTAGACACCAGTCAGAAAAACTCAGCTTCTCAGGAAAAAACAAAAAAAGGCTAAAAATAGACAACCACAAAGGAAGAAATACAGAAAGGCCATAAAATGAATCCTGGCCAGTGTGCTCAGTGGTTAGAGCCTCGGCCTGTGTACTGAAGGGTCTCTGGTTCGATTCCTGGTCAAGGGCAGGTACCTCAGTTGCAGGTTCGTCCCCGGCCTGGTACGGGCTCCGTGCAGGAAGCAACCAATCTCTCAGATTGAGGTTTCTCTCTCCCCACCTTCCTTCTACTCTCTCTAAAAATCAATGGAAAAATTATCTTCAGGTGAAGCTTAGCAACAACAACAACAACAAAAGAAAATGAAACATATATTTAGCCTCACTAATCAAAGAAGTGCAAGTAAAAACTGCAAGGAGGGTGGCCTTTTCTCCTCTGGAATTGACAAAAATGTCAGTAAATATAACTCAGTGCTTAAAAGGTTGTTATGATGGTGGTGGTGTCGGGGGGGCGGGGCGGGGGGGGGGTTCTGCCATAGTTGGCAGGAGGGAAATCTGGCACCACCTGTCTGGAAAACACTTCACCAGTAGCCATGCTGGCCCGTACGAGTCTGTGACTCTAACCCAGTGATTCTCCCAGGAAGCTATTCGAAGGCAATAATCGATTTCTGTCCAGATTCTTCAGCGTGATGCCGTCTCCAGCAGCGGAGAATCAGAGACCTAGTGACTGTCCAGGATTTAAATGGTTAAAGGAATGATAGCAGATCCGTACGATGGGTAGTTAGGCAACAGTTTTGTTTTGTTTTTTAAAAAGCAGCCTTTTGAAGACTATAATAAGGTAGGAAGACAGTGATGTGATATTTGAAAAAGGAGCATACGAAATAGTATTATGCAGGATGTTATCAATTGAAAATAGGTAGACATTATAACATGCATAGAAAGTGCTTGGGAAATAACTGTAAATATTAAGTTGTTTTCTCTGTGGGGTGTTACGTGTGGTTTTTTTGTTACATTGTACTGTATTTTCTGCGGTGACAATGCGGGACTAGTTTTATGTGTTTGTTTTGTTTGTTTGTGAATGGAAAGGGGTGGCATTGGTTATTTTCTCCCCCCACAAAGCCCCTCTTTCCGTCTTCCCCAGGGACTCATGTTTTGTATCAACAGGGCTTGGAAAGGAATGTTCAATGGCACAGTTTTTTAAACAAATAATTCTCTCCAAAGAGCGCAATGAAAGGTCCTAGCAGCCGGTAAGAGGACAGGAGAGCAAGCGTAGGGAGGGGGCGCCCCCAGCCGCCATGTCACTTGGAGCCCTGGTGGCCCCAGGACCTTTGTGGGAGGACCAGCATCCAGGCAGGCGGCACTCTGCAAGTGAAGGGAGCTGGAGGCCCGGCTCCATCAGCTCTTCAGCGCCGATTCTGGGCCGGCCTGGCTCTGGTGGCCCCGGGGTCGGTTGGTCCGGAGAAACCGTGTGTCCCACGGGCTTTCCACACAGCCAAGGCCGAGAGGCGGCTGGTGCGGGGCTGGGGGAGGCTCCCCCACCGTCAGGGGGCGAAGGAGGGGGGTGGTCCTGGGGCAGGGCCAGCCGCAGGGAGTTCAAGTTCCATCCTGTGAGACGCTCTGCTCCAGGCCCCAGTCTCTCCTCCTGTGCAGGTTTCCACGCTCCCACCCCTGCGCCCTCACAGCCTATGTTCTCTTTCTCTGTTCTTTCTGATCCAACAATTCTCTCCTCTTTCTCATTTGCAGTAATTTTGTGCTCATTGACACTTAAGCATGGAAACTATTCATTTGTGACAAGTTTCTTCATTTTATATTAATGAATAACACATTAATTTTATTATTATTATTATTATCCCTCACCTGAGGATAATTTTTTCTTTGCTTTTTAAAAAAGAGTGGAAGGGAGGGAGAGAGACAGAGAGAGGGAGAGGGAGAGGGGGAGAGAGAGAGAGAGAGATTGGTTGCTCAACCCAGATAGATGCCCTTGACAGGGACTCCAACCCCATACCCTGCGGTGTGTGGGCCGACGCTCTAACCACTTAGCAACACCGGCCAGGGCTATATTTTAATGAATGAATGACACCTCTTAGGAGAATCAGGAATTGGGAATATGAGGAACACCTCTGTAAAGTTATCATTCGGAAGCACTACATGTGGGACAGTGTCGTGCAAAAGGAGCTCCCTATTGCACTGCGAAAACGCTCCATTTTCCCAGTCGGGTCAAACCCCAAGTCACTCCCGTCTGTCTGACATTAAACCTTGGGTTTCTCCCCACTCTGCCTGCTGGGACGTGGCCAACAGTGCTTTCTGCTCCCGGGATCTTGGCCTTCGGGAGACGCAGCTAAGCGCCCGGTGACAAGTGCCGGTTCTTCCTCCCGCTGGGGAGGGTGTCCAGCCTTCCCCACCAGGGGTCCCCGGAAGAAGCAAGCCCTACAGCAATGGCTGGGGTGGCCATCTTCCCATGATGCCTCGGGTGGCACACAGCTAAGTGCCAGCTGGATGGACCGCAGAGAAGTTGATTGTCTCTTACCCTGGATGCCTAAGGGCATCTGGAAGGGAGTGGGAGGGAGGGAGAGAGAGGGAGAGGGAGAGGGAGAGAGAGAGAGAGAGAGGCAACCTGGACTGACTTCTCATCCCGTGGGACCAGTCGAAAGGGCTGCACCACTGGGAGGAGGCAGTGCCACAGTCCTACGAGGGTGGGGGTCCTGGGAGAGAGCGAAGGTGAGGAAAAGGGAGGGCTTCCTGTCGCCACACCAGCCACATCTATTTATGGGTGGACATTGGTCAAGGCAGGAAATCCATATGATGTCAGCTCTGGGTTGTTTTGTTTGCACCAGGTGATCCCGCTGTGCCCTGCACCTCCAGGGCAGGCATATGCCCGCAAGGGACTCGACCTTCCCCCACAGGCCTTCTCACGTGTTCGGTGGCCTAGGCTGTCTCGCTGGGCTCCCTCCACCGCCCTGCTCCCTCCACCGCCCTGCTCCCTCCACCGCCCTGCCTCTCACAGTTCGGTGGCCTAGGCTGTCTCGCTGGGCTCCCTCCACCACCCTGCTCCCTCCACCGCCCTGCCTCTCACAACCCAGCCACGGAAGGATTTTTTCACCAGCTTTTCTCCTTCCATTAAGTCCCAACTCCTTCATCTGGGACTTGGAGAAGAGGGGGTATGGGCGAGAGTATGCTATACTCCAAATGGCACCTCATTGAGTACTCCCCCGCACACACACACACACACTCCCCTCTGCCTAGATGCCTACTACCCTGCTCTGTGCACTGCCCAGGAGTTTAGGCACAACCATAGTTCCCTGGTGGTTTGAGATTGGTGGCCCTGGGAACCTACCAGCCCGAGCACGCCTGGTCATTTCGTTCTCCCAAGAGGCTCATGGGAGCAGCCTGCTAACAGAGCCCCCCAGGCTGGTCCAGACCTGGGGAGACAGGTCTGATAGGTGCTGCCACCCCCACATCCGAGGGGCCACCACATGGGCTGGTGGGTTAGCCATTGCCATCTAGGCAGGTATGGACGTGGGGTCTCCCCATGCCCTCACTAGCAGGTGACCTTGGGCCAGCTGGCCTCAGGACATCGGGAAATGGGAACATTCACGGAAAGTCCTCAGCACGGGGAAAGCACTTGGCGTGCGGTGAGCGCCCAGTGAAGCAGGCTGGTGCTCCCTCTTCCACGGAAGGTCCCTTAAAGTTTGAGAACAGGTCTTCTCGTCTCCAAACGAATGGTCTCTAATCCTCCCACAGGTCCTCACAGGCCCTGTCAGACTCCATCACCCTGCCCACCCGCCTCCCTGGCCATCAGTGTCACACAGAGTGGACACAGCGCCCAAGTGTTAGGCAACTTCCCATGTTCTCAGCATTGTTCTCCTTTTAATGCGGGAAGGAGAGTGGCCCACAGGAAGGGTAAGGGGCCCCCGGAGGGGTCCGGGGCCCACAGGAAGGTAACGGTTCTCCCAGAACAGGCATAATGGCCTGGGAGCTGGGGACCAAGGCCCAGGGCCCAGCTCTGGTTGGGTTAGGCTCTTTGCCAGCCCTCATGCTATAGCCACATGCTCTATTGTTCAATTTTCCTCAATACGACTGCAAAGAGCCTGCGTAGCCAGAGCCCCTTGGGGGGTGACTGGCACCCCGACTCCACATGACCCACCACCCACAGGAGCCATGGCTGAATTAAGGACAGAAGGGCTTTAAGCCATGTGGGGAACAGAGTGAACTCTAAGTGTCAAGAGACTCGTGTCCTGCTCCCAGCTTTAGCAAGGGGCAGGGGTTCTGGCCTGCGGGGGGGGGGGGGGGGG
>NW_005359478.1:1651187-1672350 GCF_000412655.1 Myotis brandtii | reverse complement strand
AGGGGTGTCATTTCTCTGCCTTAGTTTTCCTGCTGCTGAAAGCAGTGGTTATCAGCCCTTGCAGATCTTCAGCAGGGCCTGCCTGAGCACCGGGTATTGAGGTGGCCTCCCCAGCTCCCCAGGACCCGTCTCCGGCTGGTCCCTCCCCATCACCTTCTGTGCCACCAGCATCTGCTTCCTTCAGCTGGGCATCCTCTGCCATTTCCCTTCGTCACGCCTGCCCCAGAGAATGCATCCACACCACACCGCAGCCGAAATGTTGAGCCAGGCCTCTTCCCTGGGGTGTAGTGCTCAGTTATGAATAGCTTGCTAAATAATAATAGCGTTATTAATAGTTATTAAGCCCTACTGTTTGCCAGCCAATATTGTTAGGAATTAAATACGCGTCCGAGAGTAAACTACAGGTTTGTTTTTTCCTCGTGGGGCTTAGAGTCTACCCGGGAAGACCGTTAAGTCAAGAAACAAATGAATGTGTAATTTCAAACCTGTGAAGGAGTTCAAAAACATGGTTGCAAACGAGTTTTTTTAAAAAGTCTGGGGTTGGAAAGGGGTCCTACGCTCCTGGGACCTGCTTGGAAGGTCTATCTAGAGAGGCTATGTTTTGGCTGAGACTCGAAGGATAAGACGAACTGAGCCTTTCACAGACAGAGAGGGAAGGCTTTCCGGGAAGAGGAGGCGGCGCGTCCAGAGGCCCCGCGCTGATGAAGAGCCTGGTGTGGACTCACTAGAGGAGGGTACGATGGACGGCATGTGAGGGCAGCAGGTAGAGGACAGAGGGGTACCACCTGCTGTCTTTGTGGAGAAGCAGTTGGAAGTGAGTCAGAAAGCGACGAGGAGGATGAGTCAGGAGGCCATTGCTACAGAGGCAAGAGGCAAAGGTGACTTAGGAGACGGGTGGTGGCCGTGTAGATTCTCAGACGCAGCCTACGTGCCAGGCTGAGCTGTGTAGGCACGTTCTCGTGCACGGAATACCCCATGCACCAAGTCTATGTTCATCCTCATCATGCGGCCCCTAATTTCTCTCTGCTTCTCTGTTTTTGTCTTCTTTTTCTCAGGAATTTTATCAGTTAGTATTTGGGGTTTTTTTTGGCTGCAAGTGACAGGAAACCCAGAATAGCAGTAGCTTAAACAAAACAAGTTTCTTTGTTACGCAAACAAAGACTGGAATAGGGTCCGTCCAAAGCAGGTATGGAGCTCCACAGCCTCAGGGGCCCAGGTCCCTTCACCCTCGTTGCCCTGTGGCCTGGGCACATGGCTTCTCCTTCATAGTTCAGTGAGGCTGCTGGAGCTCCAGCCATTCCATCTACCTTCTAGCCGGAAGGAAGGCGGACGGGACAAAATACGATGTGCTCTTTTTCTTTAAAGACATTTCCTGAGAGTAACAGACGTTGTTTCCGTTTACATTCATTGGGCATTCACATGCTTGGAAAAAATGTAGTCTTTATTGTTGGTAACCATTGCTCACTCCTGGGTTCTTTTATCAATGAAGAAGGGGACAAGGACTATGGGGCCGTAACTGTCTCTTAGGCCCAAAACCACCCACCGTTCTTGTACCCATACCCAACCCCATTCAGCCTTCTATTCGGGCATCCAGTCCCGTGGTTCTTATTCTATAATGTCTCCAAAGTCATCTCTTCCTGCTCCCTCAGGAATATAGATTCCTGTCATCTTACATCAGGGCTACAGAAGTCACTTCTCTGGCTTCAAATTATGCCACCACTACATGTGTTCTAGCACCTTAAAAACCTCCTAGCTCGATGGACCAGCCACGTGACCGTGGGCAAGTCACTTACGTGCCACTAAGTGAGACAAATGGCCGTGACTGTAGCTGGTCCTTGACAAACACTGGATTGTTTCCTTTCCTGGCCTCGCTCTTTTGACCTGCAAGTTGGCGAGAAAGCCTGTCTTATGTGCTTCCTGGGTGGGCAATGGAATTCGGACAAGAGAAGGCATGAAAAGCCAGGGAAACCATTGAATACAACACTATGCTCCTCTGTTTCTCCCAACGGCCCTGGGCGTGACCGGGCAGAACACAGTCCAGATTCCACATTTTGTGAATGAGGACATGGCGGCTCAACAAGGCTCAGGGATTGGCCCCGTCCCCTGACTTGCAGGGCAGTGCAGGCCTGGGATCCCAGGACCCTAACTGCCTGCCATAGGACTCTTGGGGTATTTGTTAAATTGGGGAGTTGTCTTATGTAATGGTGTAGGGGTCAAAGGAGAAAGCATAATGCGCAAAAAAAAAAGTTTTTCTTTTATTTTGGGCTACGATGTCATTTTATAATTTGTTTGAGGGTATGCTATCTGGTACCTAGACAGAAATTGTGATTGGTGGTACAGAAAACCAGTCATTTTTAAAATTGATTTGGGTTTAGAAAGAAAGGGAGAGAGAGAGAGAGAGAGTGAGAGAGGAACATTGATGTGAGAGAGAAACATCAATCAGTTGCCTCTCACACATGCCCTGACCAGGGATTGAACCTGTGACCCTCTAGTGCAGTGGTTCTCAACCTTCTGGCCCTTTAAATACAGTCCCTCATGTGGTGACTCAACCATAAAATTATTTTCATTGCTACTTCATAACTGTAACGTTGCTACTGTTATGAATCGTAATGTAAATATCTGATATGCAGGATGGTCTTAGGTTGCAGCCCACATAAACTTAAACCTCGTTTATTTGGCCCGTGTTAGCCTTTGAGTTTGACATGCTTGCTCTAGTGCATGGATGACGCCCAACCAACTGAGCCACACTGGCCAGGGCGAAAACCAGGAATTTTAAATTGGGAGCCACTTTCCATTAGTGCAACGGTTCTCAACCTGTAGGTCACGACCCCTTTGGGGGTGGAACGACCCTTTCACAGGGGCCGCCTAAATACATCCTGCATATCAGATATTTACATGACGATTCATAACAGTAGCAACATTACAGTTATGAAGTATGCTTTAATTATGTTCAATTTGTAACAATGAAAATACATCCTGCATATCAGATATTTACATGATGATTCATAACAGTAGCAAAATTACAGTTATGAAGTAGCAACGAAAATAATTTTATGGTTGGGGGGGTCACCACAACATGAGGAACTGTATTAAAGGGTCGCGGCATGAGGAAGGTTGAGAACCACTGCGCTAGTGGATGCAGGGAGAAACGGCCCATTTCCTTGGATGCCGCGTCAGTTTTACGGGGAGGGGCAGGGTTAGAGACTGGCTAGACCTTTTCTGAGAAAGTATATGTCAAAATTAATAAAGTAAACAACTATATTTTCCTACTTGCAGAGTTAAGTAAATGTGGATACAGTTAATTGGGCAATCGCTTTATAATTACTTTGTCAAGTTTAACATATGAAATTGCTCCCACTTAGTTACCAGCATTCTTCATTTGTTTTGTTCTTATTTATCATTGAAACTTTGCCTTTTACTTAGGGGATAAATGCATCTTGAGGCTTTTCATTATTTCAGAAATTAGACCGCGCTCTCCTGAAGGTTGCCAGACTGTCACTGCGGCCAAATGAGGCAAAGCCTGCGGGCTGGGGAGACGCTGAGCCAGGGTCTGGAAGGATGACCTCCAGCCTGAGGAGGAGCCGTCACTTACTAAGCGCATCCCAGTGCTCCTTGCACCCATCATCCCACTTCACCCTTCCAATAAGCCTTGGCAGTATTACCGCCATTTCACGGATGGAAAAACTGACGCCAAGGGCAGTGGGGTAACTCGCTCACCTTCGTGTGAGGTTGCTGGTGGCTTGCTGGTCCCCAGCAGATGGTAGGTCTGTAAGAGGCCGTCTTCTAGAGTTCCCAGCACTTGTAGGAGGTTAGTGATGATTTTTTAATAAATAGGGAAAACTATCTTCCAGGTCACAGCTTTACAATCTACGCAGCTTGTCCTCTGGGGCCCAGCTCTCTGCGACATGGACACAGCAGGGGTCATTTTCCTGTTTTAGAAGTTAGGGAATGGGGGTAAGTGAGGCAGAACCTCACTGCTGGCCCAGGGCTCCTGTCCGGGGAAGGAGAGTCCTCTACCAGCGTCGCTCCCCTGCTGTCCCCAAACCTTCCTCCGAGGTCGTCCCCTTGGCAGCCGGGGTGTCCTCCAGCCTGCACACCCCCAAGGCTGGCTCTGATTCTCTTCGCCCCACTCAGCGCTTGCAAATTCCAGAGCCCAAGTTCGCTTAAGCCAGCGGTTCTCAACCTGTGGGTCGCGACCCCTTTGGGGGTCGAACAACCCTTTCACAGGGGTCGCCTAAGACCATCGGAAAACACGTATATAATTACATATTGTTCTTGTGATTAATTGCTATGCTTTAATGATGTTCAATTCGTAACAATGAATTTGGGGGTCACCACAACATGAGGAACTGTATGAAAGGGTCGCGGCATTAGGAAGGTTGAGAACCACTGGCTTACGCTAACACGCGAATGAATGACCCTGCATTTGGGCGAGGGAAGGATGAAGGTGGCAGCGGTGATCTTTGTTTCAGGGAATAATTGTGTTTCTTGGAAAGTCTGTGGAGAACCGTGCCATTGCTTGAGGGTGTTTTTAATAAAACCATTCATCAGATAAAAGTAGCAGCCCAGAGACAAGTGCTTAGCGAGGGGAACCGACATCATCATTGTCATATCCATCACCTTCCTTATCTACAGCTCCACTCTCATCTGGACAGATTTGACCGAAAAACAAATAAGAGGCCTTTTGAGGACTTGACACCTGAGGGCTTTCCTCCATGGCGCCTTCTCTGCCTCCCTCCTGTCAGCGAGTCAGTTTTTCTCCCCATCTGTTTGCTTTTTGGCACTTTCTGCAACTGTCTGGGCTCTTTCATGCTGCTTCCCAGCGTCTTCCCTCCCGAGGCTTCTCCTTTGTTCTGGCAGCCTCCTCTCATCTGCTGGTTTCAGGCCTATGAAGTGTCAGAGGTGGGTTGCCGTTTGCAGGCAGCATTTTGTTGCCTGGCAACGTGTAACAAGTGTCTTCTGTGATGGCTGCTTCCTGTAAAACAGAGCCAGGGCTGGGACCCTGGGATGCAGGAGCCTCCAGAGGCTTCTCTGGGGCAGTGTGTCTGTGTGTGTGTGGGGGGGGGGGGGGGGGGGGTCACAAACCGGCAGACACATTGGCTTGCATGTGACGGAATAGCTGTGCTCACTGCTGTATCATGGCGGAGGCTCCAGCTCACCCTCTCCTGTGCTGATGCAGGAATTACAGGTGTTCTGTGATCAGAAGTCTTGGTTAGGTTCTGTGTAACTTGGTGGTCACCTGCTGTGGCTCCCCAAGGTGTGCTGGCCCCGAGTGACAGCTGCTAGGGGGTTCCCACCTGAGCCTAAGAACACTTCATCTTCCTCCCGGTGGGGTGCCGAAGGCCTGCAGTCTGTGAAGCCGCCTGGGAGGAGTGGGGAGGTGGAGGCAGGAGGCAGGTCGTAGAGCGTGAGCAGAGAGCACCGACCTTAGCACTGGAAGGGGCTCTAGGGCTAATGGAACCAAATCCTCACATTTTACAGATGAGGAAACCACGGCCCAGAGAAGGGGAGCGACTTGTCCAGAGTCACACAGCACGTGGAGAGTCTGGGCTCCCAGTTGAGGGTCTTTCCCCCGGGGCCACCATCCCGGCCGGGCTGAGGTGCCTGGTGCTCGCGGGGTATGAAGAGGCCGCACAGGGTGAGGACAGTGAACTTGGGCCCAGTGAGCTCCTCCCGGCCCCCGGTCAGCTAGAGGCAGCCCGGGACTCAGTGACTCCGAGACAAAGCGACCCAACAGGCAAAGCGCCTCCTGCCCAGGCCTTTGACCTGTGTCCGTGCTGTTCTCTCCCTCCCCAGAGAGGCCCGGAGGTGGCGGGGAGTCCCGGCCTCTGGGCTAATGCTCCCTGGGAGAACCCCATTCGCACAGGGCAAGGCTCCTGGAAATCGTGGTCTTTCCATCGAGGCCCCTGAGAGTCTCGGGATGGGGGCTGCCGCTCCCCCCCTGCCTGCTCTCCGTCCTGGGTGGGCAACGGGGAAGGACAAGCGCTGGAGAGTCACAGCCCTCAGAGCGGGCGGGGCCGGAAGCTGCTGTGGCCCAGAGCTCTGAGGGGACTTCCCGCCATCCCCTGCAGGCCCTGCAGACAAGAAGAGCTCTCCAGATGGGTCAGCTCTTCTTTGTCTTGCTCCTTCTTTTCCTCCAGCAAGAATCTCTCAGTTCAAGAGGCAGAAAAACAGTGATGCTGATGCTGGGGGCGGTCTGGCCCCAGCTGCACCCCTTCCTTCCGCCCTGGGCTGTGGAGATGAGCAGGGAGGGGTGCGGAGGCCCCCCAGCCTGAGCCCCATCACGGCCTTTCCTTCCAGCTGCTGCTCCGAGACCTCGGGGCGTGCCCGCCTGCTCTGGAGGCTCGGAAGTTCCTTCCGCGCGAAGCCCCCTGGGGCGGAAAGCTGGGTGCTTGCTGGCTGGCTCCATTCTTTTCCCCGCCTAGTACTGAGCTTCAGAATTGGCATGATTTCTGATGTGTCCCAGGACTTTCCAGTTGATCCTATAAGGTCTGGGTGGGTTGGCTGTGTGAGCGGTGGGCCTGGACCAGTCCCTGAGACTCTGCCTGCCCCAGACTGTCACCCTTCACATGGCCAAAGGCCACCCCACAAGTCCAGGGAAGTGTGCCGCCTGGACGCCCAGGCCCGCGGACAGGTTAGAGGTTAGAGGCAAGCGCACTCCACGTGCAGGCTGCTCGTGGCCAGGGAGCATCCAGCAGTGCCCCCCGGAGCCCTGCAGCCCTGTCCCCAGATCCGGTGGTCGCCTCGGCTGAGTCGAAATTCCTCCCACTCACCCTGAGCCCGGACTCCTCTTGGTCCCCCTCTTCTCAGGGGCTGGGGAAGCCATCCCACCAGAGCTCCCACATCCTGCCCTGGAAGCCCCTCCCCAGGGAACTTTTCCCAACCTCTTTCTCTTTGTTCTTGGTCACAGGACGGCCCCACCCACCTCCCACACTAACGCTGCCCGCTGCCCGCTGCCCTGGTGGGACTGGAGCTCTGTGCCCGCTTCAGCATCTGCTCACCCGGGAGCTGCCTGCCTTTAATTCCCTCCAGAAAGCAGGGCTGAGAGGAGGAAAACACTCGCCCTTCCCTCCAGGCGCAGCCAGGACCACCGCTCTGCAGCACTGCCCTCCAGGGGGCGCCATTCACACGGAAGTCTCGGTGAAGGGCACTCCTGGAGTTGCACTGCGCACAATCACCGAGCTGCTCAGGGCAGCCCTGGCTCTGGCTGACTCCCTGTGAGGCTGGCTCGCTGCAGTACAGGCCCGGGATCAGATACAGACCCGGGATCGGATACAGATCCAGGATCAGATGCAGATCAGAGGAAGGGAGGCGCCCCAGCCGTCTCTCCACTCAGTCTTGCTGAGCCAGCACCTCCTCAACGGTGTCCTAGGGTCAAAGACGGGGAAGTGCAATCAGCCGAGCCCAAGCCCGCAGGCACACGGGCTCTCTCCCAGGGTGGATGTTTCATTTTGTGCAAGTTCCCTAATCTGGCGGAGCCTGTGTTTCCCGCTCAAGAAAACGGGAAAGGACATTCCTATCTTGTTGTTGCGAGGATGAAATGAGGTCATGCGCAGCAGGCGTGGTCCACGTCGCACCTGGCTGCTGCTTGACACATGGCGATGGTTGTTAGCTCTTAAAACAGGGCCGAACGCCCAGTCCTACCTGCCTCCCAGAAACAGTCCCAGAAAGAAAACGAGATGAGAAAGAGATCATCTCTCAGGCCTTTGAGGAAATATTTTGCAAGAATGCCAACCAGTTATTCTTGTCTCCGTATCCGGAAAACTAAGAACGGTGATGCTCTGTGGCTTCCGCGTCACGCTCTGTGGCTGATGATGGATGTTGGGAAAGCCTCGCTCGGGAGGGAAAAGCTCAGGGGCAGGCAGGCTGAGGCCCGTCAGGTGGAGCTGAATGAAAATCAGAGACAGCGGCTGTGAGAGAAAGCAGAGGCCCAAAGAGGAGTCCTGAACGCCCTTCCCACCTGCCTCCTTCAGCGCCTCTGCTGCGCTTCCTCCAAGTGCCTGGCCAGCTGGGCTGGCACCTGTCCTGCAGAAGTGCGAGCCCCGGGAGTAAGCACGTGATCGGTCCTCGTGGTGGGAGGGGACAGAGAGGAGCATGGGGCTCAGGGAGCTCTGCACAGAGCACTTGCTCTAGAACAAGCGCGTCAAACTCGCAGCCCACGGGCCCGCAAGCCGCATGCCTCGTTTGGCCCATGTTAGCCTTTGCGTTCGACATGCTCGATCTAGAAGGCTTGCTGGAGGAGGTGATGTGGGGGCCAGAGGAGACTCGAGGCAGAGGGACCAGCATGAGCAGAGTTCAGCGGTGGGGGAGGAACGGAGTGGGCGAGAGAATCTGCAGTTGTTTGCCGGGGGGCCAGCTACACTCAGAAGGGTAGGCAGGGGCCAGGCCTCGTTCACCAGTTTAAAGAGTTTTGACTTATTCCTCCATCGAGCCAAGAGTTCCCAACCCCATTTATTTATGTGCTTCTTTTAACCCAGTGATGCAGGAGAGTTGGCACTCAGACCCCTGGCTCCTGCTGTGGGTGTGCCACCCCTCCTTGCCACCCAGAAAGCGAATCGGTTCGCAAGAGCGTGAGAGCGATGTAATCGCGGGGCAGCCTTGAAACTGCCCTGACACCAAACAGCGGTCATTCACAAAAGTCCATCTTCCACTGCTGTCCGTCCTGGAGAGAGGGTCTGGATCCCGCAGCGTCTCCACACTGCGGCTGGAGAACCCCTGCCCGCCCCCACCCTAGGCTGTGGGAGCCACTGGCGGGCTTTGAGCGGGGAAGGGTCTTGTGTTTTGGAAAGACTTCCCTGGCTGCAGTGTGGAGGGGGGCTTGAGGGGGACACTGGGATGACCGTGAGACAGGGAGGCCAGGTGGGGACGCTGGTGTAGTGATGCACAGGGGACCGAATGCCGCGTCCACTGGGGCAGGTTAGAAAGAACTAGAGGAGCCCAAATTGACAGGACTGCCCCACGGGGTGTGGGTGATGGTGGAGGACGTTGGAGGAATTGCCCAGAGTCCTGACATGGCTAGATGGTGGTATTGTCCCCACAGAGGGGTGGGTGCGGAGGGGATCTGGGAAGGGGCAGGTAACGAGCAGGGTTCAGGCTCCGTTGAGCGTAATTGACCTGCTACCCCCAGAGATGTTCCACGCGGGCGGACAGATGCTCGGGTCCGAAGCTCAGAGGGCAGGTCGGGGCTATTCAGAGTCTGGTGGTGACAGTGAAACCACGGGGGAGGCGGGGGGGGGCATGTGATCACCAGAAGAGCAGGGCGCTGTGGTCTGCGGCCCCGGGAGGACGAGGATGTGTGTTCCTACTCCGCGCAGCCCTCCCACTTCACATCCCAGGAAGCTGCCTTCCCGAGGGCTCCCTCTTATGCCGTTGATGGCTGGCCCCTGGGAGGTGCGACATACAAACTTGCTGGCTGAGCAAACCAACCGGAAGCAGCGACCAGGGTCCCCACAGGGGCTGTCAGCCCCTCCGGGTGGGGCTCCCACTGTGGTCCTCACAGGAGGGCAGGAGAGAGGGGCTGAGCCCGGGAAAGGGAAACGGAGAGGAGAGGAGAGGCGAGGGCGGCGTCCAAAGAAGGACGAGAGAGAAGACTGACAGAGAGGTGATGGGGAGGCAAATAGAGGAGGGGAAGAGGGGAAGCGAGGGCACAGGGGTGCAGGCGACAGTGCAGGCCAACGGCGGTGTGTTCTCCCAGCTCCACCCATGGAAGCCCAGTGCTGGGACCAAGAAGCACCTGCTTACCCACTCGCCTCTCCCTCCGTGGTCCCTCTGCCTCCACGGGCATTCCACTTCCCCTGGCCTCCTTCTCCCCTGCTAGTCCCTTCACCCGGAGTGCCTCCGTGGAGCCCCCCCTTTTAGTCCTGGGAGGTGTAAGTAATCCTCAGCGGAGGTGCCTGCTAAGTGCACCCACCCCCCTCCTGGGCACTCATCTCAGCCTTCTTTCCTTTCCTTTCTTTCTTTCTCTTTCTTTTTTTTTCCTTTTGTGTTGCTTGGTGTAGGCCTCCTTCACTGCACTGTAAGGTCCGTGAAGTCTAGCACATAGTAGGGCCTCATGTGTAGTTGTTCACCGAATGATCTCATTTATTAAACCCCAAACAGGTGCTAGGTGCTATGCCCGGTCTTATGTTTGTCACCTCATTTAACCATCAGCACGATCCCATGAGAGGTTTCACACGCTTCGTTTCTACAGAAGGAAAGCCCAGGGCGTGGAGCGGTAACCCCCCGACGGAGGCCACGGGGACAGCGGCTGGCCTGGGACCTGAACCCGCCCCTCCCTCCGCCACGCCACCTCCCGGTCCCGTGGAAGACACGCTTCCCACGGGAACGGTGTTTCTTCCAAACATATTGTTGTTCTCCATGTTCATGCATTTTTATTAATCGTTTCCAAATCAGGAAACATGGAAATATTTTTAATAAGTCGAGAGGAAATATTGCGAAGAGAGAAGCGGACTCAGAGGGACTTGCCAGATGAGCCATCTGGTTCTTAACTTAATAACCATTCAAGGAGGCTGACAGGGCTCTCCTGGCTGAAGAAAGTGGGCTGTGGAAGGAAGGGCAGCTGGCTTCCCTCTAATGGTGTATCCATTTGTGAAGTGGAGACTTTGAACAAAACATCTTAGCTAAACAAGAGAAGAGAAACACACACTTAAAAAAAAAAAAAAAAAAAGCGAAGATTGTGGAAGGAAGGGCAGCTGGCTTCCCTCTAATGGTGTATCCATTTGTGAAGTGGAGACTTTGAACAAAACATCTTAGCTAAACAAGAGAAGAGAAACACACACTTAAAAAAAAAAAAAAAAAAGCTGAGCTGGTGTCTTGTTTAGACTTCGCACCAAGGGCTGTGAGCATTGCGTCCAGATGTGTGACACCAGCCAGATGTTCTGATCTTCTCCATCTGACCATGCACGCACGCCACCGCCTCTGCGAGAAAGGTCGACACCCGCCGTGCTCGCGGGGAGAGAGCAGCCGTGTCTGTCCGGGGCAGTTGTTTTCAGAACTGTCGTGTTTGGTGATGGTGGTTTTCTCCCCTGAGGCCTTGCACCCAGGCTGTTAGCTCTGGGCTGGCTGGATAAGACTAGATTTAGATTGGCCTTGGAAAGAAAGATCCAGGGCTATTGCCCTGAACCACCTGGTAGAAGGAGACGGCCTTGTTTTCCTAAACTCAAAGCCCACACCAAAAAGAGAACGCCAGCCATCGGGATGAAGCGACGAGGAGTGCCTTTCCCCACGCCGACGTCTCGCCATGGGCATGTGGACCAGGGGGCTTGCGGTCAGTCCTGAGTCCTCAAAGCCATTTATTTCACATTCTAAGTCGTGTATACAGGAAATTGTTTTTAGGCAAAGGAAGGATTTTTGTGTGTGTGTCTTGATTAGCCGGAATACGCAGGAGTAGCTCTGAAGTCACCATCGCCGTTTATCCCTCAGCTAACTTTGAATGTCCGTGGAACTCTCTCACACACTTCAATAATGTTTGAAATCCTAAACTAACCTTTAGGATGCCCTTAAGAAATGTCCATTTTCTCCCCGAAGCTGGACTCGCGTACCCTGGTACACTGCGGCCACTGGCTAATTAGGAGTTGGTTCCGTGAAAGGACTGGGCAAAGGGAGAGGTAGGAGTAGGAGGAAAGCCCAGGGCTCCATGGCGATACCCCACCTTAGTCGGGGCACGGGTTTGACTGTGTGGCGCTGGGGGGTGCCTGGAAGGCGAAGACAAAGCTATCCACTTGGCTGAGTTCTGCAGAAGGCCTGGCTTGGTTCCTGAAAACTTCCAACAAACAAACCAGACCCAGAACAAGTGGCTAGAGACATCCCATCACTAAGATTCATGTGAAGAGTTAGGTCGCAGCTACTGTCAAGAAGCCGAGTTCCTCTTCACAGCGAGGACAGACTCCAAGCCCGAGATAGTTGGCAGCCGCTTTGACAAAAGTTTATCTGCCGAAGAGATCTTACCGCGCTTCACTGAGTTACTGAAACAAGCATCACTTTCGCGGGAGGCAGGGAAAGCAACGACAGGCCATATTCATTCCAGACATTCACTGAGCAGCTATTATGTGTTAAGCTCTGAGATGACACTTAAAACAGGTACAAAGAGGACTCTAATAGCCCTGGCTGGGTGGCTCCGTGGGTTGGAGCATCTTAGGGTACAGCAAAAGGTGGCAGGTTTGATTCCTGGTCAGGCCACATACCCAGGTTGGGATTCGGTCCCCGGTCAGGGTGTGTGCAGGAGGCAACCAATCGATGTTTCTCTCTCACATCAGTGTTTCTCTTTCTCGCTCCCTCCCTTCCTCCCTCTAAGATCAATAAAACAAACAGCCAAAAACATTTGCTATCTCACTGTTGCCAAGGGTCAAGAACTCAGGGGCGTCTTGCACGGGGACCTCTGGCTCAAGGTCTCTCCGGAGATGGTAGTCAAGCTGCCACACAGGGCTGCGGTCTCACCGCAAGGCTCAGCGTAAAGGGTTTCCGTGTCCAAGCTCACTCCCGTGGTTGTGGTTGAGGTGTACACACCCATGTGGAAACACTACTCTCCAAAGAAGAACAAGGTCAGGATAAGCATGAAATTAAGGATATTGATGATGGGGGGGGGGGGGGAGGTGGAGGGCTTTGCGTGGAGAGAACACACAAGTAGATTCAACAGGCAGGGTTGGATAGTGAGTGCTTATTTTATTTTCATGCTTCCTAGCTTAATTTCCCAGGACATGTATTTTTGGTTTCTTTCTCTCAGGCTTGATTTCATGTTCGTATTATGGAAGTTATAGGCATGCCTGCACTTTAGAGTCAATTGTCCTTCCCATTTACCCTTCTCCAGAGCTTGACTACAATCTCCTGAGGGACCTGGAGCCAGAGGTCTCTGAGGGCAGGCTGCCCCTGAGTTCCTGGCCCAGAGCAACGGTGAAGTAGCATATTTTGCTAATTGTTTACCTCCATGTCTCTGAATAACGGGCTTGTATTGCTACTTTTTGATGCGTGAGTTTTAGCATTATGTATTCCAGCCGTGGGCAAACTACGGCCCGCGGGCAAAATGAATAAAACTAAAAAAAAAAAAAGACCGTACCCTTTTATGTAATGATGTTTACTTTGAATTTATATTAGTTCACACAAACACTCCATCCATGCTTGCATGCTTTTGTTCCGGCCCTCCGGTCCAGTTTAAGAACCCATTGTGGCCCTCGAGTCAAAAAGTTTGCCCACCCCTGATCTATTCCCTCCCCTCCCGGGAAGATGAGGAATTGGCTTCCTTTCCGCCCCTTGAACTCGTCCTGTCCCCCATTCTCCTTTCATAATTATGTTATGACTTTGGTTAGATCAGTAATCACTGTTTGCATTATTCAGTCAACACTAATTTGACTCTATTCATAGTTGAGCCTTTGTAGTCAAGGATGATAACTCCTCTTTTCCTGCAGAAGTTTTGTTTTATTCTGGTTAGTCATCCTGTTTGTTCGTTTGCTTACTTTTCTATGTGTTGATCCCTAATTTAACTCCAAACTCTGGCGGTTGTCTAACTCTCTTCTCCAGATGTTTAGGCACAACAGGTTTTCTACCCATTTCGTCTTCTTGGAGAAATGTCTCCCCGAGCTTCTGCCTTGCTGCCGTCTGGACTGGTGGCCCTGTGTGCCTGGTGCGTGGCCTTCACCCTGGGCCTCTTCCCTCCGCCTGTCTCCTGTGCCCTCCACCCCGGGGCTTCCTTCTTCGGGGCTTACTCCGTTGTGTGGGTGATGCACACCCTCCCCTGGCTTCCTGAGAAAGGGCACAGAGGAGGCAAATCTTGGAGAGCCTTGCACATCTGAAAGTGTCCTCATGCCACTCTCAGACTTAACTGATCGCTTTGGCTGGTTTGGGATTCCCGCCTCCATGGTTTAGAATTCTTGTTTGGAGATCATTTTTCTTCAGAATTTTGAAGGCTATTCCATGGCCCTCTAGCTTCCAGTATTGCTTTAAAAATTCCAAAGTCACTCAGATTTCTGATTCTTGGTATTTGATATCTCTCTCTCTCTCTCTCTCTCTCTCTCTCTCTCCCCTCCTTCCCTCCCTCCCTCCCTCTCCCTGGAAGCTCCATAGAATCACCTCCTCTCCCTGGTGTTCTGAAATTTCACAATAATGTGTCTTGGTGTGACTCTATTTTCATCCACTTTGCTAGGGATGGTGGGCTCTTGATCTAGAAACTTGTGTCCTTTGTTTATGGGAAATTTAAAAATATTATTTATTTACTTCTTTCCTTCTTCATTCTCTGTCTCCTTTTCCTCCTCCTTTTTGTCCGGTTCTCTCTTTCTGAAGCCACTAATATTTGAGTTGGTAGACTAATTTTCTATTTTCTCTCCTATTTTCATTTCTGTCTCTTTCTGTCTTTTGGGAGCCTTCCTCAATTTATCCTCCAGCCCTTCAGGGAGAATTTTCGGTATAGCATGCCAGGCTTGTCTCACGGGTCCCATATCGTGTTTTATCTCTCTTACGATGTTAATTATAGGGTTTTTTCAAGAGTTCTCTGCGGATGATCTGCATTTGATCCAGAGATCTGTTTCTTTGTTTAATTGACTGATTTGGCCTGTGTCTTGTATGCTAGAGACCTTACTCAGCTGTTTGGGGATTCCTGGGTCTCTGCTGATTTTTAAAAGCAGGGAACTCACACAGTTAGTTGTAGAGGGATTTGAGAAGGGGCAAAAGCAGCATGTGTGTTTAATCCGTCATATTTATGCCACCATACATTTATTTTATAATATTAAAAAGTGAAAAACCATCGTCTACACCCTAATGATAAATGAATAAGCATAATAACCAACCCCCCTCCCAAAAAATTAAAACTACGCCTTTTCCTTCTTAGCCCTTAATGAAAAACAAGAAACTATTTTCTCCAAAAATTCTCAATTGTAAAAAAATAGCATGAAATTCGTATGTGAATTTGTGACAAGGGTAAACCACTCTAAAATTGTGAATAGGTTTGGATATAATTTCTACCTCCTCCCCACTCCCACAGTATGAATCACCAGGCCTGCTTTCTCACTCATCACTTCCTGCTTGGTGAGTTCCATGTGTGTCTTACCTCTATGACAATGCCCCACGTCACGGGAGTGTAGGGTGTGTGTCCGATTCATCTCGGCATCTACTAGAGCAGCGGTCGCCAATCTTTTAGACCTCATGGACCACCAGTGGTCCGCGGACCAGCAGTTGGCGACCACTGCTCTAGAGCCCCCTCCCGAGGACAGATTGGTGAAGTGTTACATTGAATGAGTGACATCCTCAGGATCTACTTCTCTCCTCGGCACAGATAGTGAGCACCAGTCGGATTTTATATGGTGAACGAAAAAGAAACCCAAAAGGACATAAAGGGAACTGAGAGAAAAATGAAGCAGTAAATCAAACATCAACCTTAGAAAGAGACAGATGACTTGCTGCCGCATGCTTCATTCCACTTTGAGCTCTGCTGACATTTAGCGCACTTCCTCTGGGCTGGCCACTGTGGAGTATTTTCCTTAATCCTCCCATCAGCAGATAAGGAAACCGGTCTCAGAAAGGTTAAGTCCCTTGCCCACAGCCATGGAATTACTTAAGGTGGAGCTGGGGCTTGAAGCCAGGTGAGCCGAGCCCTAGACCAGCTGCTCACCTCCTCCCCACCCACCATCCCCACCTCCCATTCTGACCCAAGACTTCTCCCAAGAAATGCATTTGATGAACTGATGCCCGACTCTGACTCTGCAACATGTGTTTGCGTGCGGCTGGCTTGTGGCAGGGAGCTGTCTTTAAGTCTCCCCGCTTCTGGGCCCCCACACTGGGCTGTCACTGAGTCTGGTGGTCTCCCAGGCTCCAAAGTCCACCCCTCCAGGGAGGGATGTCCCCTCACACCTCAGCACAGGCCCTGCAAGCCAGGGTCAGCCACCATCCCTCCCAGCCCAGAGCATGCTGGGAGTGGAGGGGACTGTGGTGGCCTGAGGGCCTGGCAGAGCCCTGGGCTGTGGGGAATGGGATGAGCAGGGCAGCTGCCCCTCCCAAACCACGTCAGAGCTGGGATGGGGCTGGCACCTTAAGTCAGGGGAAGGGCGCACTCCATCTTGGGGATCAGAGTCAGGTACCGCCAGCCAGCGTGGATCAGTGGTTGAGCATCAGACCTATGAACCAGGAGGTCACAGTTCGATGC
This sequence comes from Myotis brandtii, assembly GCF_000412655.1. Classification (NCBI taxonomy): domain Eukaryota; kingdom Metazoa; phylum Chordata; class Mammalia; order Chiroptera; family Vespertilionidae; genus Myotis; species Myotis brandtii. The sequence goes on along the minus strand of NW_005359478.1, from coordinate 1,656,224 downwards.
CTGGTCAGGGCACATGCCCCAGTTGCGGGCTCAATCCCCAGTGTGGGGCCTGCAGGAGGCAGCCAATCAATGACTCTCTCTCATCATTGATGCTTGTATCTCTCTCTCCCTCTCTATTCCTCTCTGAAATCAATAAAAATATATCACACTGTCTACATTGCTCCAGTGTGACCAGATGAGTAGGGACAGGCCCCATCCCGGGGAAATGAGGCAGCTGGCAGGAGCAGCAGCAGGGTGCCCTCAGGGTCGCCGTAGAACCTCGTGGGCAGTGAGTGGAGCAGGTGGGAGAGGGCAGGTAAGGGGTGTCACCAGTGAGCTTTGGGGAGGGGATGTCTGCTCTTCAGAGGTCGCTGGGGTTCCAGGCTTGCATGCCCTGTGAGGACAGCCCTGGAAAGGCTAATGCCACCGCTCTCTGGGGCCGGGGCTGGACTCAAGTTAGGGCTGAACCGCCCACTGATGCTCTCACTGGGGGGCGAGGAAGGCTGCACCTGCTTTGCCCTGGCTACCCCACCTCTGTGTCCCACCTTTTTAAACATCCTGCTCACCACCCGCAGACCGCTCTCCCCAGCAGGCCATGTCATTTGGTCACTCATCTGCTCAGGAACCAAATCTCTAAGACAAAATCCAAACCTCTCAGCCTGGAATTCAAGGCCTTCCAAATGCGGACCCTGGTCTCCAAAGCCACCTCATCGCCTGCAACGGGCACCCAGGTGCTCTCTTCTTGCTAAAACCTCCTCACCATCCCCCAGGGCGCACAGCAGCTGCTTCCGCCTCTCTCCTGCTGGGGGGAGAGGGGCAAAGAGCAGGGGCTTCGCTTTGGTCACTTCCTGTGTGTCCTCGGGCAAGTCACCCAGTGTTTCTGTGCTCCCAGTTACTTACCCGTGAAAATACACAGGCCCCGCCGGTGTGGCTCGGTGGATGAGCATCGACCTGTGAGCCAGGAGGTCACGTTGGAGTCCCAGTCAGGTCACATGCCCGGGTTGCAGGCTCAATCCCCAGTAGGGGGCGTGCAGGAGGCAGCTAGTCGATGATTCTCTCTCATCACTGATGTTTCCCTCCCTCTCCCTTCCTCTCTCTGAAATCAGTAAAAACCTATTTTTAGGAAATATTTTACAGGATGTGGTGAGAATTGGAGTGTTTGTATACCAAGTGCCAGTCGCATGGTAGGCTGTGCCGCCTGACTCCCACTAGGGCAGGAGGAGTTGATAAATGGTGTCGGTCACTCTGTCCCTTTGGGTCCCCGGCTCACGTGCCCACCATCTTCCTTCTGACCAGCAGAGCTCGGCCTCCTCCCGGCCACCTGCAGATGCACCCGGACCCGAAGCCTGCCCTGCGCACCCGACCTGGGGGAGAGGGAGGAAAAGCAACATTTGCCGATGACCCACCTGGCCCCAGGCCCTGCGGGGGCAGGGAGAACACGGGCCATAGTAGCTCACACTCTCTGGAGGCCTCCCTTCGCCGCCGGACCCCATCCCGTGCATTGACCCATGTGTGCGCCTTAGTAACTCCGTCTGCGGATCCGAGTTCCTGAGTGGCTTTCCACTCCATCCACCCGGGTTGGTGTGGACTCCCATCCGGTGGCCACCCAGAAACTGGTGGGGAAATTTTATCGAGGAGCGATGTCCCTGCAGGACAAAATGCAGGGCCCCTGTGTGTCATTCAGGCGGATCCTGTTGGAGAACATTTTGCGAAAGGACCCACGTCTGCCTGCCCTGGCGCCCCTGGTGCAGCCAGCCCCGCACTCCAGTCAGCCCCTGGGCTTTCCGAAGGCCCTCTGTCCGCCTGGAACCCTCCCTGGCCTGCCGGGACGGAAGCCTCTGACTAACCCTCCTGCGTTTGGGACCGAGGTCACTGGCCTTTCCCTCCCGTCTCCAGGGGCCTCGTCTACTCACATAGGACCTTCCTGCAAATGTCTGCATTTTCCACAGGCCCCTCCCCTGGGCTGAGAGCCCTGAGGCAGAGGGCGGGTCCTGTGGACTCTGTATTTCAGCACTTGGCACAGAGCCGGACAGCAGGGGGCCTTGGAGTTTGGGGTGGAGGGAGGGAGGGAGGGAGGAAAAGGATGGGTGGACAGGGCACTGGGCAGAGGGGATGGTGCGACATGTTTCCAGTTGGCTCCTTCCGGGCGGGGCAGCCATGAGGCCCCGGAGGTATAGACACCCCTCGGAGAGAGCCCAGCACCCCGGGAAACAGCTCTTGAGAACCCACCAGGGCCCCCCTCCAGGCGCCGGGAGGTGCCAGTCTTGGGGATCCATCAACCTTCAGGAAATTGCTAAATATGTTTGACGATTTTTTTTTTTAACATTTTTCCTGTTCAGGAGCCTGTGCTTTCAAATTAATCACATCCACATGCATTTAGACTGTCGGTTGAAAGGGGAAAATCTAAATTTTATTACCTCATGATTTCATCCAAAGCTATTTTACCAGCACCCAAGGGACGCCGACAATCTGGTGCGAGCCGTGGCCCCGCATTTACCTCTGGGACAAGCATGTGGGGGCGGGGGGAGCGGGAGCTGCCGGCAGGACCCGGGTGGGCAGAGTCCTGGCACCTTCAGTCGCCTAAAGAGATCTCCCTGGCGCCATCGCTGCTGCTCCCGCCTCAGCAAAGGGTCTCCGTCCCCGCCAGGATCTGCCCGCAGCCCGTGCTCTCGGACGTGGCGGTTCCTTCCACTAACTCCTGTCTTCCCCTTGGCAGGTACCATGACCAGCAGGACGTAACTAGTAACTTTCTGGGTGCCATGTGGCTCATCTCCATCACATTCCTTTCCATTGGTTATGGGGACATGGTGCCCCACACATACTGTGGCAAAGGTGTGTGTCTTCTCACCGGCATCATGGTGAGTACCTGCCTCTGCCCGTCCCCCTCCCCCACCCTCCGAACGAACGAGAGATCTTCTTCGGGGCAAGAGGGGCCTTTCTGTCAGGGTGTGGGGCCGGCTGCTCGCGCACAGACCAGCGTGCACCTCTGTGCACACACAGAGGCAGATGTGAAATCCGCAATGGTTTCTCACGCTGGTGTTTCCTTTTCCAAGGTAGGGATAGGTCCTGGTTCCTGACAGTTGATGGTCTCTTCACAGTCCCCCCCTTCCATCCCCCCCAAAAACGGCCGGGTGAAGCTGACCATGGGGCTGACCCCCTTCCTACCCTCCACCGCCGCCGGACGGCCCAGCGTGCTCCCCGCAGTGAGCACCAAGCCTTGCAGCTAATTGTCCTTCCCGCCCCCTGGGCCCCGCAGACCTTGCGTGACATCTGCTAAGCGTAGCTGAGCTCGCAGAGGCAGGGACGGGGACAGCCCTGAGAGGCCACACGAGGCGAGGCCGCTATTGGACTGGGCGGCCACCGGGTGGGAGAAGCCCTCGACTTCTCCAGACTTTGGTTTCCACATCTGCCTGTTGGGGCGCTGGGCTCCCCGTGCCAGGTCTCTCCCAGCTCCGGCATCAGTGAGACTGTGACTCCGTCCCCATCCCCCTGCAGGTGCCCAGCAGCTGGGCTGCACCCATCGCCCCGCCACCCCCACCCAACACACACCCTTGCCCATCACGGGGCCCTCGAAGCACCGTGTGTGGGAGGCCCTGGAGGGGGCGTCAGGATCAGAGTCTGAATCCCCATGGTTGTCCTCCCTGGGGACTCCGGGGAGGGCACTCGGCCTGCTGGACCCCGGCATTCCCCAGTGCAGAGCGAGGACGGAAGGCCCGCCCTGCCCTCCCCAGGGATGGCGATGCTCTGTGCAAACCTGCTCTGTCAGCGTGGGGCGCTGCACAGGCCGGTGGGGTCACCTCTACCCCGCCTTCCCGGGCCGGGGGATGAGGCTCCTCGGCCTTGTTGAGCTTTAGGTCCAGGCCAGGCGGCCGCTGCTCTTGGGCCTCCTTCCTAGAATCCTAGACACAGGCTCCAGAGGAGAAAGCACCCGTCAGCCGGGCATCGTGGGGGTGCGGTGGGGGGTGAGGGTGGACAGGATGCCGGTGGCTGTCCTAGGCCTCGTGGTGGCTTCCCCTGGGGAGCCTTCCCTGCAGCCCCATTATTCGCCCGGGGAAAGCCTTCCTTCCAGGGCCCCTCAGGTTCCATTCATTCTCCCAGGAGGAAAGACGACCCACCTTCGGAAATGAAAAGGGCTTTCTTTCTGCAGTGGGAAGGGATTAACTCCTCACCAGAGGGGGGGGCTGCCCACTGCCACCCACCGCAGCCTGGGGGCCTCCTGGGGCTGATCACATGTCAAGGCGGCGGAGCTCAGAGAGGCCTGGGCAGGGGCCCTGTGAGCAGGAGGGCCCGGGGCTGGCATGTCACCACTGGGCACAGCCCCTCCCTTTCCCACGGAAATCCAGGCCAGGTGCGCACCAGCAGGCAGGCAGGTCTAGCACAGGGTTGGCTAAATGCTGGGTGAGAGTGAGGCCTTGGAACGAACCCCTCCCATTGGTTAGTGGGAGTCTGCCTGGCCCCGCGCCAGCTGTCACCAGGAAACCGGGGAGCGATCTGTTCTCTCAGAAAGGACTGGAGGCCAGTGCTTGCCTGTCTTTGAGCCCCTCCTGGGCTGTGGGCTTCGTGCCTCGGAACCAGGGCGCACGGAGCAAGCAGGCAGGCGGAGGGGTGGGTGGCCCGAGGTGGATGGACCTGCTGGGAGCCTCTGTTATTTTTAAATACCAGCCATTCTCCCTCTCAGCAAGGAGCTGCGCCCCATCCAAGAAGCGGCCCCCTCGCCATTTCCCTGATTCCTTCCCTCTAGCAGGCACCTCCCGGCTTCCACTCTGACACAGCTGAGTGGCAGGCGGGCCCTGGGCCCCTCCCGGCCTCTCCTGAGAGGGTGGCCTTCGGCACCCGTGTTGGCTCCAGTTCCGCAGCAGCCCCCTGGAAGGGAGCGTGTGCTCCTGGCGGAGAGAGTTGTGGTCCAAGTGGGAAGAACAAACGGACGAGAAGGCACCGATAGCACCTCCCATTTTAAAAACACAACACAGCTTCCATCTTCTCCTTTTGCATGAGCCCTGATGCACCAACCTGTACCTCTCTCTACACAGGAGTTGGGGGGGGGGGGGGCTCCCTTCC
>NW_005359478.1:1611818-1651114 GCF_000412655.1 Myotis brandtii | reverse complement strand
GGGGGGGGGGGGGGCTTCCTCCATTCATCTCAGGGTTTTCACCCAAATTACAGTCCGTGGCCTCACTCTGGGGTCAGCCACCGTGTGGAGCCCCAGGGTCATTTTCTAACCAATGTGACCTTTCTAGCTGAGTCACTCCTTTCCAGGGCTTCTGGTTGCTGAAAGTCCTCTCGCGCCCCCCCTCCTGCCCCCCCGCCTCCCAGCACTGTGTGCATCTCGGAATTATTATTGCAAGTGCCTTCATGAAAGGTACGGCTTCCTGTTTGGTTGCCATGGACACCATGCAGGCCAAGACAAGGCCTGCTTGGGAAGGGGAAGGAAAGATTTGTGTGTGCGGGCTGCAAATAGTCTTAATCATTGTTTTCTCTTGGCAATCCCAGTAACGGGATAATTATCAACCATTAAGCAGGGTATATAATTGTCTGAGCAACTTAACATTGTTGGCACAGACCTGGGGTGCTTGAAAGACTTCAACTGCAAAAGCAGGTTTACCAGGGTCCGCAGAGGATTTTACAATGACCATTACCAGGCAGACAGAGAGCTCTCCCTGCTTCGTCTCTGGGCTTGGGAATCACAGCTCCCCTTACCGAGAGGCCTGCAGGCACCTGGGGAACCTTTGGGGCCCCCAAGACTGCTCGGCAGGAGCCCTGTGTCCGTGGAGCCATTTTCTAAAACCGGGCTCGCTCTGCGGGCCTTTCCTACGTTCTGGACAAAGAGACCAAAGCTTCCAGGATGTCCCCCGGGGACCCTGAGCTTCCCCGAGGCGGCGTGAGGGATGCTCCTTTGAACTGCAAAGGAAAGCGGTGATGAAGCACAAGGTAGAACAAACTGAGTCATTTGGGGAGGAGGGAAGAGAGGGCTCAGCGAGACATCTGCTTAATGTCAGTTTTAGAAGAACGAGCCTCTCCCCTAAAACACCTTGGTTTCAAACCAATTGATGTTATTTTAGTTGTTACATGGAATCTGTGGCAGAAATAGAATCCAACCGCACATCCTCCAGGCTTCCCTCCTCCATTTGTCACTTTCATTTATGTTTTCTTTTCTTTTCTGCTCCTTAAGTGAAGAACACCTCATACTTTCCCCCTGGGGAGACTCGCCTTTCCAGAGTCTAAGGTTTTCCAGCTGGAAAATGTGTCTTGGAAACAAGAAGTGGGAGGAGCCGTGTAGAGGAGCCTGGGTCTCGGATTTGGGTCCAAATCCATAGATGAGTTAGGCCTGTTCATCCCCTGCCAGCCTCTCTCTCTCTCTCTCTCTCTCTCTCTCTCTCTCTCTCTCTCTCCTCACTCACTCCTGTGCTCCTGCTCATCATGTACCCCGGACAGTGTGATCTCATTAGAGGTGGACCCTACCTCCTCCTCCCACCCTCCCGTGGAAATAGGAGTTCGAGAAGGCCCAGGGAATCCAGCTGGTGTCATCTGTGATTCAGGGCTTGGCACATCTGAAGGCAACAGTCTGAGTCATGGATTATCTCCACAGTCTGACCCCATGGAAGTCAGACCAGCAGCTGCTGGCCCTTTTCTGTCTGCCCCCGTCCATCCTCTCCTCGCACGCCCCGCTCTGTCCGCCAGCCATTTCTGAGATTCCACGCTAGGACAGCGTGCACTGTCACACCCCCAAATCAGCCCAAGTCCTTGGCAATTTCTCTCTTAATACCAACCCACATCGCTGCCGCACCCCACAAGGATTCCCAGGCTGCCACTGTGGGAACATCAGACTGATAAGCTGTGAGTAAAAAGGCTCATGAGCCCCCAAAGTGATCATTATACCACTTAGAGGTGAGCACAACAGCAGGGAGGGGGTCCCCCAACACTTGCTTTATGTCCTCTGAAGAGCCAGAGTTGACCATTAACTTTGACTGAATCCTTAGGCTCCTTGTTCTTCCGGCCTCCCTTTCTCAGTCCCACCGGCCCATCCTTTTTTCTGACGCCTCTGCTTCGTCCTTTCCTCTTTCCCTGTTCTGTCCCATGCTGCTCAGGATGGAGCACAGCTTCTTCCCCATCACAGTCTCTACTCCAGCTCTCTCTCGCCGCATCCCCTCTTTCCTTCACTTCCCTTTCCCCTTCCCCTTCCCCTTCTCTTCTCTTCTTCTTCTTCTTCTTCTTCTTCTTCTTCTTCTTCTTCTTCTTCTTCTTCTCTCTCTCTCTCTCTCTCTCTCTTTCTCTCTCCAATGTGGATTTCAGCACACTGCCCACCACCTTCTGAAGGCTGCAGATGTCTGGCCCCGCCTTAACAAGGCTGCTTCTTAATGGAAAGGACCAAGTTAGGCTTCCTTATTGGCTACTTCCTTAATTACATCCAGATGATGGATTTTCTAAAAGAAAAATAAAGCTGGGAGTAGCCCACTGCTGTCTATTCAAGTTAGAATTAGGGGTTAAGAGCCCAGCACCCTCCAGAGAGATATCTATAAGGGAGTCTTGACATTTTTAAACAGAAAGAAATGGGGAAACATCATCTAGTCCACCCTCCTGCCTCCATGCAGGAATGCATCTTAGTCATACACGATGGATGTTTCCTTGGTGGAAACACTCTAGCTCAGTGATGGCGAACCTATGACACGCGTGTTAGAGGTGACACGAGAACTCATTTTTTTGGGTTGATTTTTCTTTGTTAAATGGCATTTAAACATATAAAATAAATATCAAAAATATAAGTCTTTGTTTTACTATGGTTGCAAAGATCAAAAAATTTCTATATGTGACACGGCACCAGAGTTAAGTTAGGGTTTTTCAGAATGCTGACACGCCGAGCTCAAAAGGTTCGCCATCACTGCTCTAGCTTCTCATTAGAAGCCCCTGCACTCAAGCTGCCGCACTGCGGGCTGTGGCAGGACCACGGAGCACTCCGTCCTGACCCTGGACATTCGGGAGAGATTGGATGAAATTCCCGAAGTGGCACGGTGAGCAGGGCAACTCCTTCAGGCTTGCTCTGCCCTCTGCTCTCGGGGCTGATTTAAATCGAGTTTTGCCTGGACCCAGGGAGAGGAGAGTGGATGGAGCCTGGGAGAGCCTCTCCATCTGATGTTCCATTTTTACCACCATGATAGATCCCCCTTTTTTGGGCCTTCAGCCCAAAGTACCTTTGGAACTCCATGTAAAGGAGAGTGATTATACTTGATCTGGTTGAGCGGAACGGAGCACACCTATGTCCTCTAGGACAGCTTCTCTTAAGCTAGTGTGTGTGTGTGTGTGTGTGTGTGTGTGTGTGTGTGTGTGTGGGCCTGGCTAACTTGATTACAGCCACAGACCAGGCTGCCCAACTGCCCATACATACCCTTTGAAAACTGGGCACCGAGTCTCTTCTAAGTTACAGATGCCAAGGCAACACGGCCGTCCCTGAACAAGAGAGGAAATTGAGGTCAGAAAAGAAAGGCTCCGTTTGTTGTGCTATAAATGGGTGGCCGAGGGGTGGCTGACCAAATGACCAAATGTACCGAGAGCCCTGAGATTGTTTTCGTGGGAACCTTGTGAAAAGCTAAGGGGGAGCTTTGCCAACTTCAGCCCTGCCAGAACCTTACACCAGCCTTCGCCAACCTGTCGAGAAGGGAAGAGAGATTGCAAAGGAGACGGGCGGCACTGCTCTACCCGCACCCGCTCCTCCCGACTCGGGTCCAGATAGTGTACCTTTGAGAACATTCCTCACCATTTCTCACACATTCTGTGAGGCCTGATGAGCCAGAACTGTCACTGATTGAGTCCTTCAGTCCTTGAACCTCAACTGCTAAGCTGGGCTCTGTGGCAACTCTATTGTTGCAGCCGAGGATTAGACTGTGGGCTTTGCTGTGCGTGTCATCTCCTTCCGTGCGTGGAGGTCAGGCGGGGCCGGGCCGGTGTGCAGGAAGAGGGTGACGGCTACAGGGAAGGGGTGAGCTCAGACAGTCAAGCATGCGCCCAGGGGAGTAGGAGAGAGCATGAGTCTGGGGGAACCTGCTTCTTTTGCTCACCCTCCCCTATCCCCCCTGCAATGGACCTACTTGGGCAGAATAGGAAAGCTGCTCTGCGAAATACTGAGGCCCCTGCGCGTTCCCTTAGAATCCTGGTCGGAGGCAAGATTGTCATCATCTTTAAAAATCTCTGAGAAAGAATCACTTCCTTGTGCTGAGTCAGAGCCTAGACCTTCGGGTAAAAAGCCCCAACGGAGGAGCAAGCAGCGTGGAGAGAACAGGCTCAGGCCAACCAGTGTTCCCCCGGGAGGCAATCTGGGGGGACTGTGTTCCCTCTTTATTAGATTATTTACAGGAAAACTCTGCCAGCAGCAGCCATGCCCCCTCCAGCGTGTGTGTGGCCTCTCCTCCGGGACCCCTGGTCTGGAAGCGGCAGTGGGATTGACACGCATGAGGGAGCGGGGGGCCTGCACGTGCCAGCCCCGCCGTGTCCCCCACACAGCCTGGCAGGTGGCCGGATGGCTGCATGTTCAGTCCCCCAGAGCTTCAGCCCCCTTGGGAGTCCTGCTTCATGGGGAGCTGGCAAGTTTCATGAAGACTCAGGCTCTGCAGCTAAGCCAAGGGCGATGCAGACCTTCTCGTGGGGCAGGAAGCAGGGCCCGGGCAGGTTAGGTGGCTTTGACCGGCCAGAGAGCTCAGGGCCCCGCTCCACTCCCAGAACCCCATGGTGGCCCCCGGGGGCACCCTGAGCCTCCCGCCTGACCCTTGCCTCGTAATGATGTCGCTCTCTCCCCGGTCCTCTTGCTGTCCCCCCACAGGGTGCGGGCTGCACCGCCCTGGTGGTGGCCGTGGTGGCCCGAAAGCTGGAGCTCACCAAAGCGGAGAAGCACGTGCACAACTTCATGATGGACACTCAGCTCACCAAGCGGGTAAGACGCCGCTGCTCGCGCCTTCAGGGGGGCTTCAGACCCGTGTGGAAGCCCATCGGAAGGGCAGCAGTCACGTGGTGTAGACGGGGGTGACTCCTTGCAGGGGAGGCTAGAGGGAGCCCCAGGCCCCTGTGAACAGCCTCCACAAAAGGGGCGAGTGCTCAGCACTCCAGGTCCCGTCTTCTGTTAAATGGCTGCGCACGCGCTTTCCCGATAGTTAAATCCAAAGCACACGGGGGTGCAGCCCGCTCCCTTGCCTCGTGGTAATTGAATAAATCACCCAGCGTGAGGCAGCGGTTGTGTTTATGCTCAAATATTTTCATGAGCCTCATTAGGAAGGGCAGTCGAGAGTTTTAAACACGCAATGGGAACTGGATCTAAATCCAATGCTTTCAAAAATGTCATTAAAGAGGATCGTCGCTGTAGAGCTCCCGTTCCCAGACAATGTCAGTATCCGGCTCTCCCCTTTTGGGTTGTAACTGGCTGACGCCTCTCACTTGTACCCTGTGCGAATGGTTCGGAAGGATGAACAGTGGAAATGTGCAGGAAGGGGGAGCGCGCTGGGTCTGACACCCCACTGCATTGTCAGGGATGAAAAGGCCCCTCGGAAGAGACAGAAGCAGGCAGGCGGGAGCCGTGCGTGTCACGACAGCGCCGATGGAACATTCTGTAGAGCTGCAGGCGGAACGAAGGAGTCCCTGCACAATCTCCTCTTTCTGAGATGAGCGAGAATCCAAACCCTGTGTGGGGCCTTGGCCGCCATAGCAAGGGCTTCTCATTTAGGACCGAAGTGGGTTAGAAGGCCCAACCGAATTTTGATTTTTTTTAAAAAATAATAATTTTATTAATTTCAGAAAGGAAGGAAGAGGGAGATAGAAACATCAATGATGAGAGAGAATCATTGATCGGCTGCCTCCTGCAGGCCTCACACTGGGGATGAGGCCTGCAACCCGGGCGTGGGCCCTGACCGGGAATTGAACTGCATGACCTCCTGGTTCACAGGTTGACCCTCAACCCCTGAGCCGCGCCAGCCAGGCTGATTTGGGTTTTTGAAAGCTAGAGAAAAATGTCAGTGACCAGTGTTGCAGCCCAGTAAAGATGTGTTAGAAATAGAGACCAAGGCGGGAGGGGAGAACAGAGAGAGAGGAGGATGGCCGAGGATGAGCAAGCTCCGGGGGAAGGCAGGGGAGGGTGCGCTGTTGCCAAGGCCTCTCCGGTTTCTCAGCAGAATTATTTATGGTGCATGATTGTTTGGTCTTTGATTACATGTATCGGGTTCTCTAAGAGCCTCCACAGTTGTTAAAAGGAACGGGTACAGGCAAATATTCTGAGGTTGGTGACATACAGATGGTTGTGCGGCAGGGCCTTGGATAATGATGTTTTGTTATAATGTTGGTGTAATGTCATAGGGACTTAATTCTTGTTGGTGCTAAGGTAACATTGATTGTGGTGTTGTTTTTTTAATATATTTTGTTGATTTCAGAGAAGAAGGGAGAGAGAGAGAAACGTCAATGATGAGAGAGAATCATTGATAGGCTGCCTCCTGCACGCCCCCTACTGGAGATTGAGCCTGCACAGCCCAGGCATGTGCCCTGACCGGGAATCACACCGTGACCTCCTGGTTCATAGTTCAATGCTCAACCACTGAGCCACGCCGGCCAAGCACAGTGATTTTGTTACACATCATTTTGTCACATTTCTAAGAACCTGCTGACAGTGTTCAGTGAGGATTTACTGCATATGGTACATGGTGGGCCTGAGCTGTCCATTGTACAAAAGAAAACGTAATTCATAAATAACATCAAGATGGCAGGACTGTACCCAGGGGTGGGCCATTCGGGTTTCACCCACAACCCTGGGACCCGGCTCCTCTCGTGCAGCCCCGTGACTGTAACGCAAGCAGAAGCTATGCCTGGCACCGAGCAAGTCACAAAGGAGCTCGGAGCACCGCTGTGCAAATGCACTTGCATCTATTTCCCTGAAACAATTCCGTGCAGGAGTCCCTGCCAACGAGTTTGGCCTCTAAAACCTCCTCAGAAGCTGGGACATGGACAGTCTCTCTGCTCTGGTTTGCTTTCTGAAACCAAGGGGATGCTCTGTGTTTCATGTCATTCCTTCGTCCTCCATTTTTCACTCCGTCTATCAGACTCCGGAGGAAAATAAAGCTGGGGAAAGCCAGCTCCCTCCCCTGACAGGAAAGTAAACAATGTTCCTGCAGCACAATTGCCAAGGAGATGAGATTGTGGTGGCTAACGTCAATCTTTCAGAAACAATTCCCTGCCACCCTCCTCAAGTCAGTCCACTTTCTCCTTGAAAAGTAGGCCTGAGAATCAAATCAGCAAATGTTTATTGCTCGTTGGTGAGTGCAAGGCACCGCTGTAATCGCACAACGTCTCACTTCTCTCAAAACTCTCCATCTGTGGAGATGTCCCTTTGATGTCGAGTATCTTTTCCCAGAGAGCCAAACAACACAAAAGCCATGGTTCTGACAGGGAGCTATTTCCAAAGCTGGAGGGACTGGGACACCCAAAGGTTCTGGGACAACCTTGAGTGCGGAGACTGGCCGCAAGCTTGGCCTGCTCAGGGAAGCCCCCCTTCCTCTCCCCGGGGTCGCCCCGTCTGTCCTCTGTCCCCTCCAAAAGGAAAGTAAACAATGTTCCTGCAGCACAATTGCCAAGGAGATGAGATTGTGGTGGCTAACGTCAATCTTTCAGAAACAATTCCCTGCCACCCTCCTCAAGTCAGTCCACTTTCTCCTTGAAAAGTAGGCCTGAGAATCAAATCAGCAAATGTTTATTGCTCGTTGGTGAGTGCAAGGCACCGTTGTAATCGCACAACGTCTCACTTCTCTCAAAATTCTCCATCTGTTGAGATGTCCCTTTGATGCCAAGTATCTTTTCCCAGAGAGCCAAACAACACAAACGCCATGGTTCTGACAGGGAGGTATTTCCAAAGCTGGAGGGACTGGGACTCCCAAAGGTTCTGGGACAACCTTGAGTGCGGAGACTGGCCGCAAGCTTGGCCTGCTCAGGGAAGCCCCCCTTCCTCTCCCCGGGGTCGCCCCGTCTGTCCTCTGTCCCCTCCAAAAGGCCCAGCGTGTCCAGCCGGAGTGGCTCATGGGTCACAGCGATGCTAGGCTCAGTCTATTCATACGATCTCAGAGAAACATCCAGTTGTGGGAGGAACCAGCTGTGACTCCCAGGAGGGGACAATTCAATTTCGCAGTTAAAAGCAACCTCTTATCTCTTACAAGTGCATGCAACCTTCATTCCTCAAACACCGAAGCAAAAAACAAAAAGAGAACTGTAACCTATTAATCACAAAAATACTCGTTCCAGTGTTTGATCACCCTGTCTTTGCCAGTTGAGTCACACGATTTTTATGTGTTTATTGGTGGGGAGTAAGAACTCGGTTTCTGGTTCTCCCGCATCCCACGGCTCTTCTTCTCCCGCTTGTATAACTTGTCACCCTGATGCAACATCCTGTCTGTGTTTATGCCCTCGGGTCTTCTCACACTGACTTTGCAGGTTACTGCCATTGTTGTTCTGTAATGATAATGTATTGCTCGCCGCTAGGCCTTTCGATAACATGTATGTCAATGACACACAGAGAGACTGCAAAAAGGACGCCAGCTCCCCATCTTTTCTCCCACTCGATGCCCCAGGTCCCCACCTCTCTGTGTTATGTAACTAAACACATCCATCACGGGGTCACCTGCTGGACACCACACTTTGTGTTCTGGGGGGACTGGTCCCTGCCCTCATCCTGACTGCCTGCCCTCACAGAGCACCTCTCCTTTCTAAAGGCAAGACACGCTGCCCAGGGACACCCTTGGCTTAAGAGGCACCATGGACAGGAGCCGTTCTGTTTGCCACACCTACTCTTCATGTCTCCGGCGTGTGCCACCGGCGTAACTAAACACATCCATCACGGGGTCACCTGCTGGACACCACACTTTGTGTTCTGGGGGGACTGGTCCCTGCCCTCATCCTGACTGCCTGCCCTCACAGAGCACCTCGCCTTTCTAAAGGCAAGACACGCTGCCCAGGGACACCCTTGGCTTAAGAGGCACCATGGACAGGAGCCGTTCTGTTTGCCGCACCTACTCTTCATGTCTCCGGCGTGTGAGGATTGTGTCTTTTTTATCCTTGCCACAAGGGGTTCTCGCTCCAAATCCTTCATCCAAGTACCTTTCCCCCATGAAGCCATACCCAAATCTTCCCTAATTAGTTCCTTCTCCTGACTTCCCTGGTCAGCTAATGCCGTCACTGTTCCCCACGCCTGAAAAACTGAATTAGTTCCTTCTCCTGACTTCCCTGGTCAGCTAATGACGTCACGCCTGAAAAAACTAGTACCATCTGGACCCACAGGGCTGCGAGCAGTGTCTGAGCCTGAGCTGACCTTGCCATGGCCACGGCTGTTCGTGCCCGCCGCCCTCTCCATGGCCCTCTGCCTGCCATGCCTAAAGCCACCATCGCCTCTGTCTTGCACCATCACCGCTCTAACCCAGTCATCCTCTGCTTTGCCTCCCCGTGGGTCTCCTTAGCCTCTAAGACGTAGCTCTGAACCCATTAGCACCTGCTCAGAAACCTTCAGTAATCCCTGTGTACCTACTGAACAGTGCGAAAGAAAACTTCTAATTCTGAGCCTATGTCAAAGTGTTATCACAGTCCTGCTGGGAAAAGCAGATTTTTTTTTTCTCAGCAGACTGATTCAAAGATTTACTCATGGTCAGGTCTTTTATAGGAAAAGTCAAGTCGTCAATGTTGTACCAGGTACAGAAAGTCTGGTTAAGGGACACTAGATTGGTGGCTGACAACTGGTGGGTCCCAAGAATGGATTCCCATCACAGGTCTTAATCTCTTAAAAATGTATCAGAGAATCGATGGAGCAGTTGTCGGGAATGCTAATTCTCCCCAGAAGGGGACTGTAAGTTCTATTACCCACAAGGGTTCTGCCCCAGACAAGGGTGGGACAGTAGACATAGAAACAGCATTTGAGCTGGGAGCACCCTTGGGAATGTGGCTCTCTGGCCCAGTGAGGGCCAGGGTGGCCCGGCCATCACAGCTAGCCGGGTCCTAGCGGGGCTGCCGTCTGTCCTCAGGCCTGCGGGCAGCTCTCCAGCCGCCACCCAGTGGGTTTCCCAGAGCAGTCAGTTCCCTGGACCTCAGCGTGGTGGTTAGGGTTCCGGGGCTGCTGGAGAGCAAAGCCGGGTCACCTCCAAACTCACTGAGCGTCACGTGAACAGCATTATAGAAATCGCCACCGTTCATTACCGTGCTGCTGTGGGGAGGAGCTTCAGACTCCAACTTTGAACCCCAGAAATACATCTCTTCCCGCTCCTGCCCCCATCTCCCGCCAGCCACGGGGGTGGAGCCCCAGTCCCTGCCGCCTCCAGGTGAGATGGACAGGGAGGCCTGAGAAGGGAGGGGGAAGGAAGGAGAGAGGGAAGAGTAAGGAGGTGAAAGAGAAGGCAGCTGCAGGAAGTCAGGGTGGCTGAGGGGGAAGGGGAGGGGCTGGCAGAGGGGGAAGAGGGGCGGGCCTTGCTCCCCAGCCATGTGTCCAATGGAGCTGGCTCTAGGTTCTCAGATTGTGATGTTCATCAGCCCTCGGTTCATCTAAATGCGACTTGAGTACTTGTTAAAGTTAAGGCACACTCACCTGGCAGCCTGAGCTTCCCACCGCCCTTCCTCTTCTCCAGCCTCCCCCCCCCCCATGCTAAAGATGTCCCCCAGGGGAGCGCCCAGGTCTGCCTGTGCCTTCTGGAGACACGGGGAGTCCAACAAGGTGCCTCTCTTGTCCCTGTCTCGTGTTCCTTCTGCAGCCTGCAGTCCCTCTGTAATAACTACCGAGTGGCCGGTTAACCTGGCAGGGAGGCGGCCCAAGCCAGCCACGGACCTGGATGATATGGCCAAGAGCTCAAGGGACACAATTCTGTGTTCTGTTTAATGTTCTCTCTTGTTAGGAGGCAGTGAGGAGAAAGAAGCTGACCTTCACCTGGGGGGAGGGGGTATTCACGAAGCTACATTGAAGAGCACTGTGGCCAGGCTCCCTGCTACGCGTTGGGAGTGCATTCTCATTGAATCAACACTCCAACCCCATTTTTCAGATCGGTCGCACTTGCATCCTCTCGAGATAGCTCGCTGCTGTCTTTTTCTCTGATGATATATTACAAACTGCATGCTGTCTCCACAAGATTACAAACCCCACGGGGGCTTGAATGTTATCGGGCTGTGCATCTTGGTCTTCTCACTTCCTAGGACAGTGTCTTGGCGAAGGTTTTTTGAAGGAATGAATGAGAAAATTGAGTCTCGGAGAGATTTAGTACCAGGTCCAAGGAGGAGATAATAATTGCATCCACTTGTGAGGTTTTTCTGAGAGCTAATAAAACACTGCAAACACCAAGTGTTTCGAAAGCACAGAGCCCGGCATACAGTAAGTGCTCAGTAAATGTTAGCTGTCACTATTACTTGCAAGATCTTCTTTGGATGACTTCCTTGCTCAACCCCATTAGCCTTAAAGCTCTTTCTAAAGTATGTAGGTCACTGAACCCATCTGGCATTCATCAGAATGAAAGCATACATTTTTTTTTTTTGGTGGAGAACATATGCAGAGAAAACGATCAGCTCGTAGGCTTATGGATTCGGGGAGCAGCGCAGCCAGCCTTCCCCGCACAAAGGCCCTCTTCTAACCATTCCTGACCCCATCTGGTCGTGGCCGACCTTGCTCAGGGTCTCCCAGTGCCCTGACCCATCCCTCCCCCAGGAGCACCTCTGGCCCTGGTGCCCCCATCTACCAGGAGAGCTCAGAGAGCTCAGAGGGCACCCAAGCCCCATCAGGGGCTCAGCGAACCTCAAGAAAGGCACACGACCTCAGCTGCTCCCCATCCTAACGATACTCATCTGCCAGGTGAACTGAAGGGAGACCCTGGTCACAGTAGCCGTTACTGTCAACCTGGGAAAGCGCAGAGCAGTTAAAAGCCTATTTCTTTTCCTCTTGCAGATATTGATCTCCTTAGCATTGTGCCAGGCTGTTTGCTGGCAATTAATTTCGGAGCCAGCACCGAAGCTGGCCTTTCGCATCAGTTCCCCGAATACACAGGGGCCTCCTGTGCAGACCCATAAAGACGATGCAACTGCTTCTCTCCGCCGCCCGGGCTGCGCTGTGATTTCAGCTCCTCGCATTTGGGCTGAAGCTAAGTGTAGGACATGGACTCCCTGTTCTGTCATATTGCTAAGTGGAGGCCAAGATGATTAAAAAATCTTCTAATGTCCTTTCCGATTCCTTGGTCCTGGAAAACAGGAAATAATTTTGTTTGTGTAGAGATAAAATCTAGGCAGGTCTTTCTTCAGACCACATGCAAACCTTCTGCTCCTCTTGGACCTGGCTCTTGTTTTGACTTTGCCATTAGCTAGCTGTGTGATTCTGGCCCTCAAAGCCTATCTCTGAAGCTGTTTCCTTTTATTTTTTTTTAATATGTTTTTATTGATTTTTTTTAGAGAGAGGAAGGGAGAGGGGGATAAAAATATTAACGTTGAGAGAGAATCATTGATCGACTGCCTCCTGCACACCCCGTACTGGGGCTCAAACCCTTAACCCGGGCATGTGCCCTGACCAGGAATCGATCTGGTGACCTCTTGGTTCCTGAGTCAACACTCACCCGCTGAGCCACACCCGCTGGGCTGAAGCAGTTTCCTTTTAAATAGGGGTTTGGGCTAGATGATAATAACCAATATCAGTTTGTGTATGTAACACGAATCCATTTGGACTCAATTTGCCACTTAGAACTTCCTGGTCTCGGTCTGTGTCTCGGTTTCCTCGTCTGTAAAATGGGGATAGTATTAGTTCCTGCCTGATGGGGTGGTTGTGAAGATTAACTGAGTCCACGCACATGAAGTACTCAGACCTGTGCCTGCTGACGTATAGCCTCAGACAATCAGCTCCACCATTGTTGCCTCCTCTGGGCCTCCTATCAACCTTAAAGAAAGGCCTTCTTTTTCCCCATCTTATAGATAATTAAGCATTTACTCCTCAACTGCTTCCTAACTGCTGGAACCAGAATCCACCTGCAGGCTTTTCAAATGCAAATGTTCGTTCCAGTGGACACAGAGACGACTGTCAGAGGCCCATCGGCACCTTTATTTATTTATTTTTTTAATATATTTTATTGATTTTTTACAGAGAGGAAGGGAGAGGGAT
Source organism: Myotis brandtii (assembly GCF_000412655.1). Classification (NCBI taxonomy): domain Eukaryota; kingdom Metazoa; phylum Chordata; class Mammalia; order Chiroptera; family Vespertilionidae; genus Myotis; species Myotis brandtii. The sequence goes on along the minus strand of NW_005359478.1, from coordinate 1,638,106 downwards.
AGAGAGTTAGAAACATCGATGAGAGAGAAACATCGATCAGCTGCCCCCTGCACACTCCCCACTGGGGATGTGCCCGCAACCAAGGTACATGCCCTTGACCAGAATCGAACCTGGGACCCTTGAGTCCACAGGCCGACGCTCTATCCGCTGAGCCAAACCGGTCAGGGCCATCGGCACCTTTATGCCTTAACTCCATGGGACGAGGAGCCTTGGAGCTAGGGCTCTGCTGGTCTCCTAAAGGCCAGGGCAGGGTTTCCTGCTATTTTCCTGGGAGGCTCTCCTTGGAGGCTAAGCACCCAGGGAAACTGAGGAGATCACATGTCAAATGGCCCTACAGAAGACTGCTCTATGCAGAGAGAAGGGGTTCCCTTCTGTGCGGCCTGGACAGAACCCCAGAGACCCCCCTCGCCTGAACACTCGCTTTCCAGCTCATACTCACTACGACCTGCTTCCTTCCAAGCAAGAAATTACCCAAGTTGGGCAATTAAGTCATTAAAACTGTTGTCATAGTGGATTTTTACTGAACGGGAAAAAAGCACTATTTATGTCACTTAGACATTTCTGAGAAGACTTAGCTGTTCTTTTAAGAACATCACTTCTGCGCCAATGAAAAATGTAATCCAGCCTGAGTCATAAATTTTGAAAACACATACAAAAGTTTTCAGCCTGCAAAACAATGTTCCCCCGGCCTTCCCACATGTCCCAGGATTTTAACAACGTCCCATCTGTTGATGTCAGTCTGCAGCAGCGAGCCTGGACTCGCCGGTTTTATTAAAATCTTTTCTGGCTGGTGACCTGATTTCTCCTGGGCTGACCTACTCATTCCAGGCCCCGGGCCTGGGGGCCTGTGCCAGCGTGCGTGGCTGTCAGACATGGGAATGGTTAACCAAAAAGCTGTTGCGCGTGTGCTTAATAAGAGACGTTTCCGCTTGCTCTTGTTGCTAATTGCTGAGGGTGTCTGTGTTTGGACTACAGCTCTGTCCCCAGCCATCTGCATGCCGTTCATATGTCTCCGCTCAGTCTCGGGCCGGGTGACATCCGTGCTTTCCATGTCAGTCGGTGACAGCGTCGTATGTTGAAACGTGTGATCGCAGCCAGGGTAGGGGAAGGGGCAGCTCTGTTTTCACGCCTAAATGTCTTCACCAGTTTTCAGATACAGCTTTCAATTAGTTCAGCTTCATGCCACTTACAGTTACATGTGAGATTGCGGGGTAAATGTGTTTGGAAACAATGGATTTGCGGACACCTATGGCTCCATTTGGTGGGAAAGACTTTTCCTCAAAGGCCCTTAAAAACCTCCAGCTGATAGGAACTGTTGACTCTCCGAATGCAAGCCACGCACCATGGGAGTCTCTGCACCGGAACTCCGCGTGCGAGGGCAGCAACGGTATATAGTTATCTGTTCAAAAGGTGCCCCGGGCCCCCAGGTCTTGTTAAGACAGCTTGTCTAAATATAGCACCAGCAACAACAGTCGGAGGCAGTCCCAAAATAATTAAGGAAAAGCAAGAAACACCCCCCAACTTCAGGCTCCAGGGTACCGCACCCAGCACAGGATCAGCAGGAGATGCGTGTTCATCACCCACCCTCAGAGGCCATGATTTGATTAAGGAATTAGATCACTGCAGAGCCGTTTCCTTAGGAGATAGACTATCTCAGCACACAGGAAAACGGCTGATGTGAAATTAGGAAACCGAACCAGACAGCAACCTGCTTTCCTTACTCTTCCGTAGATCAAGAATGCTGCCGCCAACGTCCTCCGGGAGACGTGGCTCATCTACAAACACACGAAGCTGCTGAAGAAGATTGACCATGCCAAAGTCAGGAAGCACCAGAGGAAGTTCCTCCAAGCTATCCACCAGTGAGTAGGCGGGAAGCTGGGCCAGCGGACGGCCAAGTTAGGAGGGGTGGGACCCCACAGCTCGGCCCGTCCCTCCTTGCACGCTCAGAGGATAGGAGAGATCCATTCTGTCCCACTCGGTGAGCCCCGGGGGTGATAAAGGGGACCCAGGCCATTCTGTTTATTCATTTGGTGCACCTGCCACTGCCAGGCATGGGGCAGGCTGCCATGGAAGGTGAAAATTAGAGGAAGAGGCTCTAAGGGTTCTCACAGTTCACACACACACACCCCATCCACATTACAACTCAAGCAGAACAAATTGTGGTCAGTGCTTCCTATAAGAGACATGTTTTTTAAAGCATAGTGAGAAAATAGAGGGTGAAAGCCTTTATTCTGACCTAGAAGTTCCGGGGAAACCCTGAAAGGCCGAGAATAGGGTGTTCAAGGTGGAAGGCATAGCCTAGACCAGGGGTGGGGAACGTCCGGCCCTCGGGCCGCATAAGGCCAGCGAAATCATTTGGTCTGACCCTGCCAAGGCATTAGGGGTGAGTTAATTAAATGTTTGGCCAAATAGAGCAGGCTAATTTTTAACTTGGTAATTTTGTATGGCCTGTGAACAATGTTATAAATATCCAAATGGCCCTTGGCAGAAAAAAAATGTTCCCCACTGCTGGGTAGACAAAGGCGTAGACGCCAGAAAATGATCCCGGAGCAGTGAGAACCCAAAGTGACTGAAGGCAAGCATGCATGGAGACGAGGATTTGCTTTCTGGGGAGCTGACAAGCCCTTGATTCTGGTCAGTTGTCACCCATGTTTGAGGTTCCCGCGCTGATGGGAATGCGGAATCTGCTGGTGGGGCTAAACCTTCGCATGCACTCGAAGACCTCGGCCGTCCCAACTCTTTTCCGCAGACTGAGGAGTGTCAAGATGGAGCAGAGGAAGCTGAGCGACCAAGCCAACACCCTGGTGGACCTCTCCAAGGTGAGTGGCCACATCTGAAGCCGTCCTAAGGAGTTCTCAGGCTCTGGCCTTTAGACGTCTCGGGTGTGGCTGACGTTCACACTGCACAGTGCAGAGCAAGGAAGGCAAGGGGCAATGCCTCCTCCGTTAGAAAACGGTCTCGGTCCAAGTCCTTCCCAGGTGCAGGCTACCCGTGTGTCTTGTCGCCTTTTAAAACCTGGCGTTTGTTTCTCATGTTCAATCTCTCAGGTTTGTCTTTGCTTGGAACTCATTAGCTGCCCTCTCCATCTCTGTAGTGTGTTGCTGTATTAGCTGTACCCTGAGGGCTCCTAAGATGAGCTCGGAGTCTGCACAGGGCGGGGCACACTGATGGCCAAGGTGCTGCCGAGGTCACACCGGGGAGAATCCTTCAGGTTTGCTGGTATCATCGGACATTCGTTTTCTTGCATCCTTCGGTCCTTATAGACCAGCTTTTCTCGCCCCGAGTTGGGGGTGGGGTGCATTTCTTTCCTTCTCAAGAGGCAAATAGCCTGTGATGAATGTTAAGATGCTAAAAACGAGATCCTCCCTTGAGAACCCCAGGGCGGGACACCACACTGTCCTTCTGCGTTTCTGGCCCTGAACTGCTGTAAATACTGTAAAGAAACGCGCTCCTCTTGCAAATCACTGGTGCAGCTGAGTATAGGCGCCATTGAACAGAGGGCCTCCTCCCCTCCGCACCCCCCTCCACCCCCCTCCCCCTTGCAGGCCTTCTCACTGACTCCTGACAGAAATTATATATCAAGTGTGCAGCCCAGGGCCAGACTAGCAGGATATTCCAGCAGATGTCAATTACCATAATGGCACATGTTCCCGGGTGAGCAAGAGAAACTCCCTCAGGCAAATTAAACACCCTTTGAAAAGGGTGCAATCAGGGAAATGGCAGGTTGTTGCACCACGTGCGGGCGCCTTGTTCAGAGAAGGGATCCAGCCAGACAAAGGGCCTCCCAAGCTCAGGGGGGTGGGGGGCTCCGACCAGGGAATGCGTGGCTTGTACGGGGAGAAGCCACAGGCCTGTGTGCCTCTGGAGGGTGCAGAAGGGGCGTGCAGGGCTCCTGAGAGCCTGGAGGAGGGGGCATGTGGAGGGATGGAGGGAGCTCCCTGGGGCCTTGGGTGTGTCCCTTACCAGGAACCCACCAAGACTCCGTTTTTAAATGGAGGCATTTATTATAAAGATACAAGGAAGGCTCATGCCAGGCAGACCCTCAAAGCAGGCATGTGGGCAGACTGGAGGAAGGAGCTAACGGGAGCCCGCCCTGGAAAGCCCTCCTACCCTTTCTGCCCTCTCCTGTCCAAGTGCCCGCTTCAGTTCTCTCTCTTTTTCTCCCCCGCCCCTCACCCCCGAAAGCTTTCTCTGCCTCCGGTCTCCGCAGCCGACCGTGGCAGGCCCCTGTCCAGAGAGTCAGTCTTCTGGTTCTAGCCACCGGCAAAGGCCATCGGCTGCCTGTGGATCCTCATGCTGAACTCTCACCGAGATGGGATGAATGGCTGGTTTGGGTCATGTGTCCACCCTTGGACCAATCCGCTGTGGCCAGGAGGAGGGTCTTGTAGGGCTCACAGGGCCTGGGGCCCACCCCGTGAGATGCAGGAATGGCCCAGCATCGCGCCCCAGGATATTTCTTCTGGAAGCAGCAATGCTTCCTGCCTGCCTCTCACCTGGAAGGAGTGCTTTTCCTCAGCGCCACCCACAGCCTCTCACAGAGGTGGGGCGAGCGCAGAACAGACTGGGTGCAGCAAAACCTCCGTGAACTGGGAAGAGGCTCATGGGAATGGGGTGGGGAAGTAACGTCAATAATCTGGGAGCGAGTTACCTGGGAGGAAGGGGTGCAGAGGAGAGGGTTAGGGGAGACGGCTGCAGGGCAGGCGCCCCGTGAGGCCTGGAGAGGAGAATGCTGGCGCCATCCAGGCTGTGTCTTCTCCCCGGGAGTCTCCCTGAGGTCCCGGCAGCAGCTCAGCATGTTTCCCATTTGTCCACATTCCCTGGCCTCCGGTCACCGGGCAACGCGCAGGGGAGACGACAGTGCCGTGTTCTCCCCCTTTCCTGTCTGTGCTTCTCCCAGCTCCCACCTCCCAGCCCTGCTCTTTGGTCCCCTCCCCACCACCACCCTCAGCTGAGGAAGCGTCAGGTGGCTGTGGTGTTGGATGCCCGGTGGCAGGGCTGGGAGGCCTGGGGCTCTTTGCTAACTTCCATTCCCTCAACTGAAATGTAAAAACAATTCCTAGCCTCAGAGGCGTAAGTGATCCAATGAGACGATGTCTGTGAAAATGCCTTGTAAATTACAAAGGGTTTGCGAACGGTCGTTCTGATTATGAACATGGATGAGGAACCCAAGGTCCAAAGGAACAAAGTGATGGACTGTCCGAGGTCAGGAGCAGGCGACGGGCAGCGCTGGGGCCGAGACCCAGGGCCGGACTCAGCCCAGCTCACCGGGGTGCCCTGTGGTCAGATGTGTTTGGGTTTTGTACCTTCTGGGAAGGTGAGGAGGTCCTTCACTGCTAATGAATGGAGGAAGCACTGTCACTCCAAAGCCTCCCACTCTTCCGAGGGCGCCGGGGACAGTGTCCTACGCGAGGGCAGCCCGGCCTCCAGCCCCCCTCTGGGCGCCAGTCGGTTCCTGTGGGCATGTCATCAGCTGGGAAGGTGCTGTGTTTTTATTCCCCAGCTCACCGGGGTGCCCTGTGGTCAGATGTGTTTGGGTTTTGTACCTTCTGGGAAGGTGAGGAGGTCCTTCACTGCTAATGAATGGAGGAAGCACTGTCACTCCAAAGCCTCCCACTCTTCCGAGGGCGCCGGGGACAGTGTCCTACGCGAGGGCAGCCCGGCCTCCAGCCCCCCTCTGGGCGCCAGTCGGTTCCTGTGGGCATGTCATCAGCTGGGAAGGTGCTGTGTTTTTAGTCTCCCTTTCCCCCATCTTCTCTCTGGTTTCTCATATTGGCCACCTTCCTTTACTCCTTTTTCCTCTCTCCCACCTTATTTCCTACTCCCTGGGCCCCTGAGAGCACCAGTGTTTCTGCATCTTCCAGAGTAGTTTGAAGTTTCTGATGAAATAGGATCAGGGTGTCACTGGCAGATGACCAGGAGCCCGAGAGCCACCGTACCTGGCGGGAGGACACAGAGGGACCGGCAAGCTGGCCCTCGGCCTTGCTGCCTCAGGGGCACCTGGGAGTGTGGAGACGCCCAGGAACCTCGCTCCCAAGTCTCGCATTGTCCGCTCCCCACCAGCGGCGTCGCTTTAATCACCAGGGGCCAGCGCCATGTGAACTAAAAGGTTGGGTGTAATAACATGAGAACTCTCCATTTAAGAAAAAAGGGCTGCTTCTTTCCCATTATACATATTCTCTAATATCTTTTTATAATGAACTAGAGGCCCGGCGCACGAAATTCATGTGCGGATACGGTCCCTAGGCCTGGCCTGCAACCAGGGCCATCTTCCCTGGCTGCTGGCAGCCAGATCCACCCCCTGCCACCACCCACCTGGGTTCCCAGTTTGCCACTGGGCAATCAGAGCCTGACGGCCGGGGCGGGGGGGGACCGAGAGGTCGGCCGTTCCTGCCTGCTCCGCCACCCCCCATCCCCGGTTCCCTGTTTGCCATCAGACAATAGATCGGAGTCTGCTGGCCGGAGGGGGGGGAGGGCTGTTCCCGCCCACTCACTGTCCCCGCCCCTGCTGCAGGTTGCCCTCTGTGTGGGGGGGCAACCAATGGGGCAGGGGCCTTGGCCTGGCACAGCCCACATCCCCTGCCACTCACCCCCAGTTCTCCATTCGCCATTGGGTGATGGGAGCCTGCCAGCCAGGGAAAGGGACCAAGAGGTGGTCAGTGTGCCTCATAGTGACTGGTCGAGCAGTCATTCTTGTCGGTCTGTTGTTACGGTCGATTTGCAGCTGCCGGCAGCCAGCCCCACCCCCCGCCACCCCCCATCCCCGGTTCCCTGTTTGCCATCAGACAATAGATCGGAGTCTGCTGGCCGGAGGGGGGGGAGGGCTGTTCCCGCCCACTCACTGTCCCCGCCCCTGCTGCAGGTTGCCCTCTGTGTGGGGGGGCAACCAATGGGGCGGGGGCCTTGGCCTGGCATGGCCCGCATCCCCTGCCACTCACCCCCAGTTCTCCATTCGCCATTGGGTGATGGGAGCCTGCCAGCCAGGGAAAGGGACCAAGAGATGGTCAGTGTGCCTCATAGTGACTGGTCGAGCAGTCATTCTTGTCGGTCTGTTGTTACGGTTTTATTATATAGGACATGTGTTACTTTTGTAATGGGGGGAGAGGAACTTTTATTATATAGGACATGTGTTACTTTTGTAATGGGGGGAGAGGAACCCAGCGTTCCCCTTGAGCCTCCGTGTCTCCCGGAAAGTAAGCTGTGGCCACCTTGGCCATGTCGGGCGTGGCTGGAGTGGAAGTTACTCCTGTTGGAATCTGGAGGAGTTTCCACGTTGGCCACTGCAGATTGCTCTGTGATGACCTGTGGTCCCCTGTCTCTCGTCCCTCTGCCCCTCCTCCAGATGCAGAACGTCATGTATGACTTAATCACAGAGCTCAACGATCGGAGTGAGGACCTGGAGAAGCAGATTGGGAGCCTGGAGTCCAAGCTGGAGCACCTCACCGCCAGCTTCAATGCCCTGCCCGTGCTCATCGCAGACACGCTGCGCCAGCAGCAGCAGCAGCTGCTCTCGGCCATCATCGAGGCCCGGGGTGTCAGCGTGGCAGTGGGCACCACCCACACCCCACTCTCCGACAGCCCGATCGGGGTCAGCTCCACCTCCTTCCCGACCCCGTACACAAGTTCAAGCAGTTGCTAAATAAACCTCCCCACTCCAGAAGCATTACCCATAGGTCTTAAGATGCAAATCAGCTCTCTCCTGGTCCCTTTGCCGTCAAGGAACGCTGAGACCAGGGAATGTAAAGAAGAGAGTCCGAGCTACTTAACTAACTCATGTTCATTCAGCGTGCTTGGTTCGATATGCCTTGAAACCAGAAATCTAATCTCTGTTTAGGTGCCTCTCCTTGGAAGCAGGAAGCTGAGATGACAGGAAGCGACACCTCTGGCAGGGCCCTTGCTGCAGAGCTGGTGGAGAACAGAAATCCACGCTCAATCTCAGGTGTTCACAGCGGGAGTGGGAGCCACATGCGCTGACGCGGCCAACAGTGAACCGCCCAGAGAGGGTCCCGCTGGGGGAGGGGGCGTGTGAGGCTTGGGGAGTGGGCTCCTCACCACTGGGGTCCTCGAGCACACCTCTCTCTTTTCCTTTTGTCTGAGGGAGCCGCTGGATGGCAAAAGGAAAAGACAGCTGCCCACAACTTGCCAAAAACAGTCATTCTTTCCTCCCAAACCTTATATAATCATTAAGCCCAATTGAGATGGGAAAAAAAACACACACACCCAGAAAAATAAAAAGCCAGATTTCCCATCCATCCAATATCAATACCCGTATAAACCTGTGTGTTTGCAAGAGCGTGCACACACACACACACACACACACACCCATCCCACATCCCATCCAAGTCTTGTCTTTGAACTTGACCCAAATGAAAAGGGGCCTGGCACCTTCCCCTGCACACAGTAGGCGCTCTCTCTAAATGTGTGTTGAGTTGGTCTGGACCCCAGTGTGGGTGCTTTCCGTTCAGGTAGCTTGCTGGTGTTGGCCACATGCTGAGCTTCACAGAAGATGCAGGTCCCTTCAGACACAATACAGGTTGCTTCATCCTGGATGTGCACCAGGTTGCTGGGTTTGAGAGGATGCCAAGCTAAAACTGTTGGCATTCTGGAGGGATAAGCAGCCTTCCAAAAATAACAGCTTTGCAGAGTTTTCTTCTTATATCCGAACAAGTCATGTTCCTATGGAGCACGTGACCAGGGGTGTGCACGTGGGGGACGGGGTCTACACAGGCACAGGCAGGGGCGACCCAATGACACCTGAGTAAATAGACGTGTTGTCTGGGGATTCGCTCAGCGAGATGTATCCAGCAACGGGGTCTCCAGGTCCAGATGTTAGGAGTACAAAGGGGTCAAGTGCCCCATGGGGTCCCTTCTACCTGATCTGAAATCACCTCCACATGAAATATTATGAGATTAAAGGGAGCCCTTAGGGAACCTTGTGGGTCAGGTGAGATGACATGGATATGTCCGTAGCCTGTTCCTACTGTGCCATGTTAAACTTGGTGCAGAAACTATTCTAATATCTCGCCAATTCCAAGAGACTTTAGAAACATTGCCATCCAGTGTAGGGACAGGCGTTGTGAGGAGGGGGCCTGTGGGAAGCAAAATATTTCCAGGGCTCCGTGATCCAACCACACGTAACAGTTGTCATGTGGAAGCGTCGTGTTACTCATCACTTTCTCACTCTGAGGCCTTTGACGTCTGCCCGTGGGGAGCTACAGGATGCTGCATGGAGCATTTTGCCTGTTTAGGGTGAAACAAAGGGGTGTCCTGGTTGCCCTGCTGGGCTTCGCTTTGTGCAGGACGCCGTCGCCATTCTGGAGGCCGTGTCTGGCTGGGCCGGCTTTCCTTCTGCAGGACTGGCCTGGTCTCCTGAGACAAGGGAACCAGTAAAAGGTAGATGACTCTAGAACTAAGGCCGCTCTTCTTTTTTTAATCCTCACCTGAGGATATGTTTTAATTGGTTTTTAGAGAGAGAGAGAGAGAGAGAGAGATTGATCAATTGCCTCCCATATGAGCCCGGACCAGGGATTGAGCCCGAAACCTTTTTGTTGTACAGGATGACGCTCCAATTAACTGAGCCACCTGGCCAGGGCAAACTAAGGCCACTCTTGCTAAACTTTTTTTTTTTTTACCTATTTAATTGGTGTTGCTGTTCCTTTCATGGTCTCATGTTTATTCGATAATCCCTTTGAACATTTTCGTTGGTTGCTTTGCACAACACAGATGCCGCCCTTGCTGTTGGCTTTTTATGTTTTTACTTGTCCCTTTAACTATTGACTCTCAGAAGGATCTCTCTCCATTTTCATGTCCTAAGAATGGTGCTCCTGCTTTCAGTGACGGTTCAGCTGAACAGACAAACCCATGTGTAAACAGGTGAAATGACCATGCAGTCTCTTTAAAGCATCAGTTCCATTTCATGGAGTAAGGACCACTGCCAGGTCAAGCTGAGGGTGCCAACTCTGATCATTTAACCTACAGCCCTCAACTATTCACTCCTATTCACCCTTTCCACTCTGCTCAGTGCTGTGGTATGTGTGTGTCTGTGTGTGTGTGCACGTGCACACAAATAGCAATTTATCCTTCATTTCAAATAAATGACGTGCAAGATTCCACTGCCATTCCCCCTGCCCCAAAGTGTGCACAGACCATTGCTGACCCACCCAGTCTGTGGATAAATCGTCTGTAATCCATCATGAATGTTGTGCACTTAGTTGAGCGCGGAAGACCACGCTAGCAACACTAGTAAAGGGTGTGGTTGGAGTTATTTCCAGTAGCAGTAGCCACTGGCATCCTAGAAACACATTGGCATTGGGAGCATGCCTTGACCTATTGGTAGTGCAATAGCTATGGATGGATTTTATTGTTGGCAAAAGAATACTTAATCTTCCCCCCCCCCCGCAAAAAAAAAAAAGTTACCAAATTTGCATGTTGATCCTGCACTGGTAAATGGAAGGCTGCTTCTCTGTGCTAGTAATTCAGCTGGATGTGGAAAGTTACCCATTCTCCTGCAAGGACAATCAACCCCCGATGACTTAGGTATGGATGATCCAGGGTATGTTACCCGGGGGTTCCTCCCACAGCCAGTCTTTTGGCTAATCCCACTGTGCTTCAAGCATCACAGGCCAAGGGCGAAAGAGGGCAGGCGGACTCTCATACCATGCCCTCTTGTTCCTTATTTTCAAGTTTGATGGTGGAGGAGGTTTAATGATCTGCTCAAGAATTGACTCTATGTAAAAACTGCGTTACAATCACCTCCAATGCTGGTTGAGTTCTGTCCACTCCTGGAAGGCTGACCCAGTGCAGAGTCCCTACTATAACCTTTGTGATAACTTAGTAACAGGTCAAAGTACCCTAATGTTCCCTAAAATATCTAGACACTTGAAAAAACAACAACACAGGGCCACTTTTCCCCCTCCCCCCATCGCTTAAGCCATATTATAGCCTCATGTACTGTAAAGTCAGGGTTGTACTGTGATACTTTAAGACCACTAATCTCAGTGGAACTTCAGGATATAGCATCAGTTGGTAAATCATACCAGACTAGGGGCTCACTCCTCCTTAGATTGAAGTCCAAATGAAAATCACCTTTGGCCCAAAGGCCACATACGTAGGATCATCATGACTAAATTGCCATAAGGTATCTATGAACCGCTCTTGCAACCCTCATAATATGTAACTTGATGAGTTCATATCTCCAGAAATGCTTAACATGACCCAAATGAGCAAGAGGCGTAAGGCCCTGAGTCACCACTCACTAGCGACCTCAGCAAGGACCAGTGGTGTAACAGCAATCTCATGACTCAGGAGGTGGAGGGAAAGTATGTGCAAGTAATTTCCAAAGTGCCGAGCAACCGCAAGCTATTGTTTAAGGATAAGAAGGCACCGGGTGGAAAAAATAATGACTTTCATATATTTGAGGATGTCCCCCTTAGATTTCAGTAATGTCCTTGTAAGCGAGTGATCGTGGAAAAGAAGAAAACTAGAGATTCAGAATCAGAATAAAATTCTAACACTGGATCCCCATCTTTGGCCAATTCATAGAACCACATCATACCTCAGTTTATCTGTACTTAAAATGAAGACACTAGTTAATGTTATTAAGTACAAGGTATTCAATCTATTTAAAAAAAATGGAATCACTATTGTCATCAACAGCAAGCCAGACCAAATCTATCTAGCCCACACTTTGATGTGACAGCTGAAGGCAATCAGGAGTTACCAAAAAGTCATTATTTATCTATCAACTAGGCAGGGAGAAAGATAGGAGGAGCACACAGCTCCGGGACCTCTCTGCTCTTCAGAGTGCACCTCGACAAGAAGTGCACCCCGACAAGCAGTGCACCCCGACAAGCAGGGCACCCCGATTCCGAATCAGTGTGGCCCTCCCGTCACCGCACCGCACCTGGGCCACGATGACAGCCTTGCACTACCAGTAGGGTTACTCCTCTTCTTAAGTTACTGCCTTTCAATCCTAAACTGTGTCCCCAGTTCCACCCAGTCATTCTACTTCCCTGGAAGTTGCTGGGAAGCAGATGAAGGATCCGTGAGTGGTCGTTTTGCTGTCCCCTATGGACTCCGCGGCGTCCGGTTTCAGCACCTTAGACAGCTACCTGGTGGCTTCCCGGTAGGCGCGGAACAGCCCCTTCCCTCCCCCTGCAGTCAGACAGCTTGATGGCGCTCGGGACAGTTTCCCTTCCTTCTCTACTGCCACCAAAGTAACCATGGGGAACGCGGCTGTTGACCCCACTAAGAAAGGAGTGTTCCAGGATAGCAATAGTCACTGTCGGCCTCTGGCACAGAACGTAGGTGAGCGCTCTTCGTCCTGCAGGCTTGTGGCAGGTTGCACGAATAGAAATGAACATTAAACTCCTGTCAGACAAGGGATATGTAGATATGTCCTGGCATAGACGGAAGCTTGTTAAAACAGTATTCCGTGCAATGGTATATTCTGATCTAGGCTAGAGGGAAATTAACTGTGATCTTTTTTTTCTTACACCATTACTGGAAGCGCCCCAAACACAAACTGGAGTTCCCTCTGAACAAAACCATGATCCAATCTTCAACGTATGACCTCCAATCTAGGTGCCAAGTGCCCTGTGACACTCATTGACACACCTGAGAATCGCATTCTGGAAGCGGTCACCTCGGACCCGGACCATGTGTTGAAACAAACAAAAGAGACGTTGTGACCAGCCAGGCTGATGGAGGAAAAGCACAAAATTTAATATCAACCTGAAGTGAGGATCCCAAAGAGATGCTGAATTTATAGCCAAAAAGAAAAAATCGATGACAAATCAAATATGAATCTGATTGGAACAGCCCACAGCCAGATTCACAGGAGGACAGGGAATAAGTGACGTTCTCTAACCGTGTCGTATTATTTCAGTTCTTGAATCTCAACCAAGACCGATTCACCTTCATCGGACACAGTGTTTAATGGCACAGCAACTCAGCGTTGGTCCCAGACTCTCATTCCGCACCGACCAGAAGCGAACGACGGAAGAGAATGACAGGATGTTCGTGGAGGAAACGTTTTCATGGCAAACTCAGAAACTGAAGTGTTTATATTCAGAATCAGATGAGCTTCACTATGAATTTGCATCTTGCCTCTCTGTACTGCTTGCTATTTTTTAATGATAGGAGAAAGCATATCCGTTTATTTTAAATATGAAATATATTGCTATATTACAAAATATATTGTAACTTTCCATTAACATTTTGTATCCAACTAGTCTTTGGCAGGTCGGGTGTCGGCCTGCTCTCCCAATGACTGTTTCTGAGTACACATCCCTGCGAGTGATTGCCCGAACCCCAGAACAAGGCCCTCAGCCTGCACAACTGCCATAGTCTAATTCTCCGAGACCCGACTGTTAGAAACAAGAGAACATTATTGCGGGCTTAGGAGGATAATTCTACCCTAAATTCTATCAAGCCATTCCAGAAGAGATTTATTTTAAAGCCATTACTCCTTTAGTAGCTGTGCAGAGCCAGTTGAATACGAGAGCAGGCTCTTTCTACGTCAATTCCAAGGCCCCGTGACGTGAAGGACAGGCCTCAAACTCAGCCAGTGTTTCCTTCGGCTGAGTCAGAATCGGGCGTCGGGAAGAGCCGTGCTCTCCTGTGACACAAAAGACTCAAAATTCTAGGCATTTTGGGTTTCTCTGTGTCAGAGCAAACGCTGGCTCGGAGTCCCACCTCCTTGGGGCTCGCTTTGAGCCCCGTGTGCCGATGGGCTTTCCTGAGTTGGGAGCACCTTCGGAGGGAGTGAGGTCCCCGCTGTTTACCCACAATGTGGAGCGCAGCTCCTGAGGGACAGAGGGGAGAGGGGGGGACCTGTGCAGCCAGATCAGCAAAGAGGCAGGCTTCCTTTCCTACTAGTTGACTCCAGCTGGGAGGAAAGAGAGTTCAATCCAGATGTTTTCCTTTCTGGGAAACATTGGGGGAAAGTCTCTACGTAAGCCGCTACGAAGGCCATTGCCCTCCTTCTCCGACACGGCAGTTGAGACACACAGAGAATTTCTCACTTCCCTCCTTTGAATGACGGGGGCACTCGATGAAAACAAGGTGTGTTGGTCACAGAACAAAGGTTCCCCAGAAGCAACACTGGGCGAGCTTGTCCCTTCCTTGCCCAAATTCTGCAAACCCACACAGGCATGCTGATAGTGCCAAGCAGCAGGCTTCCTCCTGGGGAAAAAGGGCTGGGGTCCTCTCAGAGCCCCATTTATTTGAGCTTAAAGGTAGTTAAGGCTGGGGGCTCGCTGAGGTTAGTGATCCGTGTCATCTGAAGGACAAATCTCTAAATGCCCAGCTTCCACCTGCCTGTGCAGCTGAGACCTAACTTAACACACATTTTGTCCTGATTGGACGACATTCACTCCGCATCTGCGCTGCTTCTCAGTTACACGTTAGGCTGAGCTCCATCAAAGCCGTCAGGACGCCAGGGCACCTGTTTTCAGCCGGTTACTCACTCCCTGGGCAATGGGGATTCGCTTATTCTGTTTTATAATTGACTGATGAATGTACTGGGGGTAATTGACTTGTCTCTTTATATTTTTCTGCTACTAAATAGAACTGAAATGTCTTTTTTTTTTTTGCTTTCCCTTCTAGCGCTCCTCAGACCAAGGCTTTTGCATGCATAGTAAGTGAATATATTCTGATCTTTCCCCCCTCAGAGTTATGATTCCATCTAGATCAAGGAAACCAACACACATTCCTGATTTGGGGAAAGCAGACCCCCCCAAGCCCCTGCCCCAACAAGAATTCAGGCATATGGCCCCCCCCAAGCCCCTGCCCCAACAAGAATTCAGGTATATGGCTGTATGCTAACCATTGCTACTCAAAGTGTGAGCCACAGACCAGCAGCAGGAGCCTCATCCGGGAACTTGTTAGAAATGCAGAGTCTCAGGCCCCACGCCAGCCCACTGCATCGAATTCAGCCTTTTCACAGGGTCCCCAGGTGATCCATACACACTTTAAATATTGAGAAGCAAGCACCGGCCTTTCCCACAGCAATGGTAACCAGCATCACTAATAGTCAGAAAATCAAACCGTTTCTTCCTTCTGCGGAATGAGTTGATGACGTTAAGGTCCCATGTGGTCATAAGGATAAAAACAAATGCACCTTAAAATTCCACTTGAGGCCATAGAGCTTGGGTGGTGGACACAAAGAGAGGGTCTGTCTCCAGTTTGGTTTTGTAAATGCTCACTGCACAGCCTTGAGCCCCCTCACAGGCCTTTTCAGGGTTCTCGTTTTAGCCAGTGCTGGCCAGGCCGTCAGAATATCGCTGGCCCCGCAGGGCGGGTCCGGGAAGGTCTGCCCAGGACAGCGCAGACATAGTGCTCCTTCCCTGGGGACCAGCATCCCAGCAGCGAGAACCCCCTCCTAGAGGAAACTAGCCAGAGGAGTTAGTCTCAGCATCTAGAAACATTCCTAATCTCTTCTTAAGCCAATTCTTGTACCCTTTACACCAACCGGAGACACTCCGAGGTGAGCGAGGAGAGATGCGAACTGTGATATTGGCGCCATAAATCGATATGTACCCAGAAACAGTTATGTTCTAAGTTAATGGCTTTAACCTGTTCATTGTAAAAAGTGCCTTGGACTTCAATCTAAAGAGGTCAGTATACATATGTGTGTGTGACGTATGTAGGCAAATATTTACATCTGTGTACATACATAGGTGCACACACATATACCCGCACACTCATATATGACATATACATACATATATAAGCGCTTCATAATATATTCTATTGCTATTTGCAGCTCCATTTCTTTTGTCTGGTTCTATGTTTATTTGTCTAGTGAGACCTTTACATAGAGGGGTTCTATTCAGGAACATCGATGTATTTTTTTGTTTGTTTTTTACTTTTTATTAAAAAGGTAAAGGATATTAAAAAAACAAAAAAAAAAGTCAAGTGCCTGAAGGTTTTGAATGGAGTTGTGGTAAACTTTCTCAGGTCAACAAAGAGGACACTGGTTTTTCCTTTGGGAAACTTTTTTTTCTGTTTCAGCAACTCTGATTCCCCTTGGTGGGAGCACACAAACAAAAGTGGTCCCAGTGACTTGGTAATTTCATCAAAATCCATTTTTGTGGTCCCCATAACGCAACAGCAGAAATTTTGTTCCGTCTAGTGAGCGATGGCTTTCATACATCAGCATCAGAAGGGCCTTCCCTTTCCATGCTGCGCATGGTTTTGTCAGCAGGAGGCAGACGAAATTCAAGGGAATGGGGTTCCCATCAGCTGTAAGCATTGCTTCTTTCCACTAGCGCACCCAGGAGGACAAGTGGGGAGTTCCTTCCCTGAACCAGGTGGGAACCTGTCTTACGAGACCAGCAGGGGGCCCCAATGAGCTTGCTAGGCTCCTGCACCCTGCCTTCCCACAGTAATACAGTCGCCTGTATCAGTCGGGCTCTCTGTTAGCCAAAGGTCTTCTCTTTCTGTGGTGACAGCTTGTAAGGGACCAACCCCTCAGGTTAGAAGGGGGGGTCACCAGGTTTCCATTGCTCTGCTCAGGAGCTGGAGGAGGCATGCTTTGAACCAACTCAACCTTCTCTCTAGCTCCCTGCCCAAGCGGCAATGCCCATTCACAGTGTCAATCAGAAGAGACACTGCAAGATGTCAGAGGGGACCCGAAAGTCAACAGGTCTCCCCAGCTGACCCCATGGCTGCAGCCACATTCCTGGCCAAGGGGAGGGAGATCAAGTCCCCTGAATTAAAGTCCCCATACCCTCACTTTTCATGAAGAATTTTTCTGTAGCTCTAGAAATAATAATAATAATAATTTGAAGAATTATTCCTAGATTCATAGACTTTGCAAATGTTAGGTGCTTTCAGAAACAATATCTAATATTTGGGACATTTTCTAAGTTAGTAGACACAAAAATATTTTCGAAAATATATCTAGCTACATGTCTGCTGCTGTCCGTTCCTTAAAGCTCTCTTCCAAAAATCTATATGAATGGATACATTTACCAACTCAGTGATTGCTAAATAATAATACTTAGTATTTATAAACTATACCTTTCATCCAAGTGCCTCCACTGTCAATAAGTTAGTTGTCACCCCGTGAGGTGAAGGACAGTGTTGTTCCCATTATTCAAATGGGAGGATTGAGCTAGAGAAAATTCAACCTATGTTCTCAGCACATTTCAAGAGTGAATAGAAACGTGGTGGCTCAGCTCCTATTGCTGGTCACCTTTGGGTGAGTAAGGCTGAGACTGTGTTGACCATGTGTGGTCGAGACCCAGGCTTGGGGCGTTGGGAATGCGGGTGGTGGGCTGGCTGGCTGGCTGGTTCTGAGGTCCGGGTGGGAGACCGCGTCTTCTCTGTGAAAAGTGTGGGAGGTGCCCTCGAGGGTGGGCTGAGTCTAGGGCCTTCGCCACTAGGTTGGCATCCAAGAAGGGAACGGACTCAAACCCAAAACCAAAAATGCAGGCAGCTTCGCTCTCCTTCCTTCTCTGTGTCTACCGTTGTGCAAACGGGAATCTTGAAAGGATGACATCTTAACTGAGACCGGAATCAGAGGCCCCTGGGAACAGTGACCTCCTTAGCGAGGCCAGAATGCCCTGGGACTGATGGCAGTTGGCTCAGGAGACTGGCCCTGTCGACACACAGACACATGATCGGGTTTAATCCCCAACTCAGTTTTGACAACCTGGAGAGACAGTGCGAGCCGTTCCTAAGATGAGCAGCCGCTCGTCGGCAGGAATGTACAGACACGCCGGCGTGTGAGAAGGCAAACTCGCAGCCATATTCCCATCACGGACCAGGCCGTTGAACACTGCTGTCGTTTCATTCATCTGAGCAGAGGCGCTCAGCCTTGGCTTCACCCTAGAATCAGCGTGGAAGCTTTTGAAAACACCCGAGCCAGTGCCCTCAACCCCTGGAGACTCGACAGGGAGAGGCGAGGTGGCCCCTGGGCATGGTCCTGAAGCCCCCCAGGGAGTTCTAGGGGCACCCAGAGCTGAGCACAGATCCTGAGCTTGCTGAGGGGAGCCCCCGCAGCTCCCAGCCTGGCAAGTGCTCCCCAAAATGTTTACCCTCCCCTGAGTTGGCGAGGAGTGGTGAGAGGAGGGAGAGGCAAGGGGAGGGGAGCGAGGTTTTTATAAAGATGGTGATTTGCTTGAAGCTCCATTTCTTTTCATCTTGCCCTCGTTTCTCTTCGGTTCTGGCCCCAGGAACCTGTGCTGATCTGCATTCAGGCTCCACACTTATTGGCAAACCACGCTGCCAGGTCATTATTCATTCGGTATTTCTCTGCGCCGCGGCCGCAGCCTCCTGCCTTTCCCTGGCACCGCTCTGTCTGGGCTCAGCGTCTTTCCTTGGCCTCTGCTCCGAGCCAGGACGGGGAGGGCCACCCCGACCTTTCCCATTAGGCGACAAACGTCCTTGCTGGCAGGTGTCTCACTGAACCTACCGCCGAAACCGTTAGGGGAACCTGCCAGGCTACACGCATTGATCTTTGTCTAACGATATTGAACCGTGAAACGAAATGTTGCCTTCAGTCTTCAAGAACACTCGGCCCGTTGTTGCATGATGCAAGGCGGGGATCGCTGGCAAAGCAGGACATTAGAGCTCAAAGGTGGGTCCGGTCCTCTGAACTGAACACTTCTGCTAAGCTCAGGGCCCTCCGAGTGAGACCACCGCTGCAGTTCAGACAGAAATCCAGCCACTCGAGGGGCATGAACCTTCCCAGCCTCTGGGGAAACGCCCTTTTGTATGTCGTGTCCCTTACTTTACACACAGGCAAGGGAAGGCCCAGGGAAGGGATTTGCCCAAAACCAAGGAGAGAATTAGAGCAGAAATGGGACGGAGCGTGGCCACGCCGTGTTGAGAATCCTCCTGTGCTGATGTGGAAGCTGAGGCCTGCCCGGAGCCTCGCCATGTTCTTCCTAGATTCATAGACTTTGCAAATGTTAGATAAAAATAAAGGCCCCTGCTTCCCCACTCACACACAGGTACACACACACACACACACACACACACAGGTACACACACACAGGTACACACACACAGGTACACACACACACACAACTCATCAATCTCTCACTGAAAACAAAGATATGCATATTGTAAAAGGCTAAATTAATGTGTCATGTATTTTATATTCCAGAGGCATTGATCATTTTCAAATGTACCTGCCTTTTAGTTTAAAGAATTTAGAGCTTGCAAATCTACCCAAAAAAATCACACAAAACCCACTGGTTAGGAAACATTAAATTACATTATTAAAACAATGCAATTTTATAGCCAGCATTACAGTGGATTGTGCTAATGGCGGTCAAGGTTATTAACCTTTATTTCAGTCACTACTGAAAATAGTACATAAAGATCCGCCAAAATTAGCTTAATCTTTTTTTTTTTCTGTAGCATGAATTTGAAATGTTCACTTTATGTTTTCTGGGCACAAGTCGCACTCAATAGCATTTTTTAAGATGCAGTCCCGCCCCCTGGAGAAGCAAAGGTGGAAAACACAAGTGTTAGCGCTGCCTACAGGCCATTTCCTCTCTCCTTAGGTAAAGCTCCTTTCCAACTCTGCTCTGCCTCCCACTTCAGCAGTGGGGTGTCGCTGAAAGCAATCAAGTCTTTCTCAAGAAAGAACGCGTTCAGCAACGGGGCACCCACACCCCAGTCGCTCGCTCATCGGGGAGATGTCAGGTCTCCTGTGCGCTCCTGTGCACCGTGATTCAGCTGCCCTTTCTTCCAACACCCTCTTCTCCTCCCACCACCGCTTGGAATGAGAAGGCAGATCCAGGGCTCAGTCAGAACTCTGGAATGTAGGGATTCTGGTTTACACGTAGGATTTCCGAAAGGATTTTTTCTAAGAATGACAATGCAATGTTTACTTGACTCACAAACTTGGGAGCTTAGGACCCTGTTGAGCTTGGGTTTGAATGAGAACATGATCATCTAGCTTTGTCTGAACGCCTGACAGCCTCAGTGCTCGCTTGGAGAATATAGTGAGAGAACGCTACAGAGGACATTTCCTTGTGACCTCCACAGCATCCATTCCTCAACTCCCAGGCAACAGTTTCATTTGGTTTTCATTTGGTGAGTTCCCGCTCCCCGACCTCCACTCTGCATTTGGGGAGGATTGATCCTACTTGAGGACCTAGGGTGGTTCATGGCAGGCTTCAGCCACTTAGAGAACGCTGTCACCCTCAACCGTGGACACATGGCCCCAATCTGGCCAACACGAGCAAATGAGTCCCAGAGCCCAGAGCATGGGCAGCAGCTACCAGAAAAGAGGGTCTCCCCCGGGAAGCTATGGTGTAAGGATTTTGTCAGGAACTGATGTGACCATTTTTTTCATGAGGGGAGAGGGTGGAGTTGACAGGGGGCCACCATGCAGAACATGAGGTTGAAGCCAAGACCACAGAAAACAGAGGGGAGAGGAAGAAAGAAATGGGGGCCTTGGTGACATCCTTGGAGCCACGGAATCTAATGACCTGAGCCAGTAACGTTGCTTTCTAGTTAAGCCATTTGGAGGCGGGCTTTCTGCCACATGCAGCATAGGGTCCCCAGGGAGAGGAAGCAAACTTCAGGCCCCATGTGTGTTGTCCTAGAGGAGCAGCCGCATGAACATTAAATCCCACTCAGAAGTTCTGACATTTAAAAGTTTAAAACACAAAAACATCCATGGAACTACAAGAAAACACAGACATCCCCACAAGCATAGTAGGCAATTTTAGCACGTCTTTCTGATTAAGATAAAGCAGGCCAAAAAAATACAAAAGGACAAAAATTGGAATAACATAATTAATCATCACAAAATTTATAGTACACATTTTTTTTCCAAGTACACAGAACATTCATAAAAATTGACCACTTAATGGGCCACGAAGCCAATTCAGCAAATTTTAAAGGACTGGTTCCGTACAAACAACATTCTCTGACTACACAGCAATATAGACTAAAAATCAGTGAAACAAAAAATTGTAACAAAAATTCCTTTAGAAGTTAAAAAACAAATGATGAGTTAACGTTTTCTCAAAGGAGAAAATTCATTTAGTAATAGATTTTTTAAAAGATTAATTAATTCAACATTGGCTAATTTTTTTTAAAAAAGAAAACTGAGCAAACTAGACATAGAAGGTAGGATGGAATCACCCAAAAATTCAGTCTTCGTGTACTGCTCTCCCTTGAGTGTGGGCAGAACCTGCAACCTGCTTCTAGCCAATAGAATATGGCAAAGGTGAGGAGATGTCATTTCCATCATTCGGTTTTGTTATAGAAGATTCTCTTAGTGGACTGGAGTCTTTTGCTGACTTTGAAGAAGCAAACAGAGCCCTGGCCAGTTTTGCTCAGCGGATAGAACATCAGCCCGTGGACTGAAGGGTCCCAGATTCAATTCCCATCAAGGGCAGGTAACTCAGATACCTTGGTTGCAGGCTCAATTCCAGGCGGGGAGAGTGTGGGAGCAACCAATGTTTCTCTCTCTCTCTCTCTCTCTCTCTCTCTCTCGGGGGAGGCAACTAATCCATGTGTCTCTCTTACATTGATGTTTCTCTCTGTGTGTCTCTCCCCCTCCCTTCCACTCTCTCTACAAATCAGTGGAAAAGGGTGAGTGTTAACCAAAAAAAAAAAAAAAGCAAACAGACACGTTGTGAACGGCCTTTGGAGAGGGTCACAAGACAGGGAATTGTGGGCGGCCTCTAGGGGCTGAGGGAAGCCAGTAAGAAGTCAGGGCCCTGAGTCGCACAGCTGCAAGGAAATGAATTCTGTCAACAATGAATGACCTTGGGAAAAAAGACCCCTCTCTAATGGAGCCTCCACGCACCCTGTGAGACTGAGCCAATGACCCCGCTGAGCCGTGCCCACATTTCTGACCCGTGGAAATCAAGATAATAGATGTGTGTTGTTTTTTGCCATTAAATTTGTGGTAATTGTTGTGCAGTAATAGAAAATTAATGCAAAAGGGAACTTCCTTAACCCAATAAGTGGCATCTACAGAATACCATCTTCCTAAAACATCCTTAATGGCGAAATCCAGATGCCTGCTGTTACCACCTCTGCAGTGGAGGCCCTCACAGTGCAATGTGGGTAGAAAAACAGGAGGCAAAGGACCCAAAAGGAAGAAAATTTTGTCATTATTTGCAACTGATATGATTGTCTGCTTGTTTACCCGAAAGCCTCTGGAGATAAATCATTAGAATTAATGATACTATAGTGACTGGATACAAATTCAATAGATAAAAATTAATTACATTTCTATACTCTATCAATAAGAAGCTAAAAAGTGAAACCATTTATTATAGCATGCAAAAAATTAACATCTAGCAATAAACTAACAAAAGGCATATTAAAGCTTTACAGAGAAAATGATAAAATATTATTAAAGGACAGTAAACAAAATGGGGAAATATTCATGTTCAGGATTGTAAATATGTTTCTTCTCCCTCAAGCTAATCTACAAATTTAATCAATGCCCATCAAAATCCAAATAGGTGTTTTTCTTTGTGGAAATTGACACACCGGCTGTAAAGCTGATTTTTAAAAAGAAACAAAAAGAGGCCTTGACACTTTTGAAGCAGAAAAAGGTGGAAGGACTTACCATAAATTAAAAATGTTTCTCAGAAAACTAGTCATTAAGGCAACGTACTCTCGTGCAGGGAGAGGTAGACAATTGAACAATGGGACACAACAGAGAGCTGACAGACTCATACATTTACAGAAACTTGATTTACTAAAGAGCTGGCCTTGCAAATCAGTTGGAAAAAGAATGGACCATCCAATGAATAGCATTGAAACAATGACACACAAAATTAATCCTGATCGGATTCAAAACATAAATGTAAAAAAAAAAGTGCGACATTTCCAGAAGACAATAGAAAATATTTCTTAAACAAGCCTCCAAACGCTCAAATCATGATTGACAAATTTGGGTCTATTAAAGTGAAGACCTTTTGTGCCATATTTTTTTGCAAGTGGGAAGTGAGTTACAACTCCTATACTTACAAAGTCAAGCGAGCCAAGGGGGGAAGGAGGAGGCGGAAACAGGCAAAAGACAGGAGCAGGAAGTTCGCAGAAAAGGAACCACAAATGTCCATAAACATGAAAAGGTGGTCAACTTCATAAGTAATCAAGGAAATGCCAACAAATCACAAGCTACTATTTCGCACCCACTACAGTGACAGAAAAAATCTGAAAATCAGACAATGCCAGGTGTTGTGAGTATGTGGAGCTACTGGTACTCTCACCCACTGCTAGTGGAAGTATAAATTGGCGCAACCACTTTGGAAAACAACTTGGCATTTTTAAAAATGTATTTTTATTTCAGAGAAGAAGAGAGAGGGAGAGAGAGATAGAAACGTCAATGATGAAAGAGAATCATTGATCGGCTGCCTCCTGCACGCCCCACACTGGGAATCCAGCCTGCAGCCGGGGCATGTGCTCTGACCAGGAATGGAACCGTGACCTCCTGGCTCATGGGTCAATGCTCAATCCCTGAGCCACGCCAGCCGGGCAACAATTGGGCATCATTTAGAAAAGTTGAGCCTGTGCCTATCCAATGACACAGTATTGTTTGTGAAACAAAAAAATAAACAAAATGGCACTTGAATCAACACAAGTCAAGACTAGAATGAGTAGGTAAATTATGGATAGTCGTGGAGTAGAATATGATGCAGCCGTGAAAATGAAACCGTGACGTTCAGCCAGGTGCATCAGCAGAATGCCTCCCAGTCACAGAACGGAAAGGAGCAAGCCAAGGAAGAACGCACGTTGTATGCGCCTGTGATATGCTGTTCAGAACCAGGCAGAACTAAATATCCTGCCTAACGATACAGACATGGGTGTGTCGTGGGGAAGAACAGGGGGTGGGATTAGGAAGGGATATTGGGGGGTTTCTAAGCTCCTGGACATCCTCTAGATTTCCATCTGCGTGGACAAGGCACAGACATTCATTTTCTTATTATTCTTTAACCCGTAGAAAGATGTATGCATCACACTCTTAAAAAGAAAAGTTGTTAATAAAGCAGCACCCAACATATGCAAGGTTTTTCCTCTGGGCCAGCTGGTTGGCAGAAAGAGCAGCCCTAGCATCCCAGGTAAGTAGGGGGTGACCCAACATCCTGGGAAGCAGAGCAAAGCTGAAGGCACAGCCACTGGAAGGTCCCGTGCTGTTTTGGACTTTAAGAAACAAAAGAGATGCCCACCAACGATGTCCATGTCTTCATTTTTTATTTATTGATTTTAGAAAGACGGGAAGAGAGAGAGAGAGAATGCTTTGTTGTTTCACTTACTTATGGATTCATTGGGTGCTTCTTGCATGTGCCCTGACCAGGAATTGAACCTGAAACCGTGGCCTATCACCACGACACTCTAACCAACTGAGCTCTCAGCCAGAGCCGACATGCAGAGCTTTCATCTCCAGAGAACTTGAGCCTTGAGCACATGGCAGACCTCCTGACAGCAGTCCTCGCAGGGTTTCACAGAATTGAATCAAGAACCACGTACACACCAGCGCCTGGGCTTGGTCAGCTACCCCGGGGTTCTGACTGACATAGATTCCTACTAACGGGTGACCTTCTCTGAGAAAGAACTCTGAGCCTCGGTTTCCCCGTCTGTAAGATGGGGACGCGAACAGCACTCCTGCGGGACCGTTGCTGTGAAGACAGCACGCAGTCACACCCGGGTCACCTCCCACAGAGCCTGGGGCGGGGGCTCAGCTGCGGGTGCGGCGGCTTCCTCCCAGGCTCTGTGCTTTACAGCGGGAGCTGGCTCCCTCGGCCACCGCTTCTTTCCATCCCATGCAGGTCTTTCCAGTCCCTGCCAGGCCTGCTTCGGCGGCCTCCAGCGGCATAAAATAAAGAGCTGGAACTCCCAACGCCGCCGTGTCCCGGGGGCTGCAAATCAGGAATGCAGCTCACGCGGCTCATCTCCCTCCCGGCTCTCAAGCACATCACGCAATGTGATTAAAACGAGGCTTTCCTGCCTCAAAAGCACATTCGTGACAGTCCTCCCAATCAACAAGAAATGCGAATTGACAAATCCCTCCTCCTGATCCAATGGTACAGAGGTCTGCGTTTCTTAAGAGCATTCAAAGGAGGCACAGAACATTCGGGAAAACCAGGGGGCCCAGGGGAGGCAGCAGCCCCGTGTTCCAGGAGCTCCTCCCCGAGGCTCTGCTCTCGGCCCCCTTCGTTAGGGCGCGTTGCCCCTTCAGCAGAGGTGGGCCAGGCACAGAGACTGAATTCCTCCCAACGGGCCTCCACGTCCTTGCTGTGAAAATACTCCTTCCTCCTCCTTTTCCCCCCAAATGAGGTCAGTCAGGGGAAGAGCCGCTTCACGCTGCGTTCAGTGTTCAACCGTCTCCCCTCTTCTCTCACCAAAAGCGCTAGGATGCTTGCGGCTCCAGGAATGATCACTTTTTATCTTCCTTTTCCTGCTCATGTTCATTTCCTTCAAACTAGGTGTGTGCCCTGGCCGGGAATCGAACCCACAACCTTTTGGTGTCAAGTAATAGAGTCAAGCATTATTCTTGCTTTGTCTGATATGAGCTTTTCCGTTTATAGTCTGTCTCTTACAGCATTCTGTTCCTCAGAAGCCTCCATGTTCCCGGGGGAGCTCAGATGCCCTGGGAAGTGCATCGTGTGAGGGTGAAGGGACTGGACCCCAGCCCTTGACCTGGGACCCTCGGGGGCCGCGGGGGGCAGGCTGGGAGGGTCGGGGACGCTCCACGGGGCACACGGGCTCTCTCCACACTCCCGGTTCCCAGCGCCCTGCAGGTGACCCCGCTGCTCAGAGAACCACCCTGCCCCCAAACGGAGGCACTTCTCTTCTGCAGGTGTTTGCTTATAACCCCTCTTGGGGAAGGAAGGAGGAGGAAACGTTCAGGAGCCCTCGGGTCTGGGACAGGCTCTGGGAGTTCAGATCAAACAGGTCATAAAAATGAGTTTCTTTAGAGATCGCTACTTCAGGTAGCAGCTGAGGCTCGCCTGGAGGTGGCTGGAAGTGGGCAGCATGGCCGTATCCTCTCTCAGTGTAAAGACCCCCAGCTTGCCCACCTCTGCCTCTGCATGGGCTACTACTAAGTCTTCTTTGGCTGCATTTAAAAGCCCAGCATGCCTGCCCGGCGTGGCTCAGTGGTTGAGCATCAACCTGTGAACCAGGAGGTCACCTTTCGATTCCTGATCAAGGCACATGCCCAGGTTGTGGACTCGATCCCCAGGGGGCATGATGCAGGAGGCGGCCGATCAATGATTCTCTCTCATCATTGATGTTTCTCTCTCTCTCTCTCTCTCTCTCTCTCTCTCTCTCTCTCCCTTCCTCTCTGAAATCAATAT